>NC_089888.1:5721666-6024305 GCF_040182565.1 Anser cygnoides | reverse complement strand
GTTGTATGTGCTGGGGCCCAAAACCCTTGCACGGCAGCCAGGATCCTTCCTGGCACAAGGATAAAGCAGTCATTTAACACCAAAAGGTGAAAGAAATCGCTTCTTTCTTGACTGACCATTTGACTCGGCCTAATTCAGCAGCGTGAAAGCGACACATCGTCTCTTTTGTTGGCTGAAAGGGGCATTTCCTTGAGCCTCGCTGGGGCACATTAGGCTGGGTATCTCAGTTCCGGACGATAAGGCAGCTTTTATCAAGAAGCTTTCATTACTGCAGTTAAACTGGCAATAGGTGATTGATAATAAGCAGACATTTGACCTCTGTTTAAGAGTCACTAAGCCCTTGACCACTGAGTTTTTGGAGGATAATCTCTAGAATATCTTTGCCTGTGTCATTTTGGAAAGGCCATGGTGCAGCTTTCCAGATCTTTGCATGCCCCACATGAATTTCCCAATCTTCCATTCCATCAGGCATGTCAGTGCCCAGTGGCACTATCTCTGTCGTAGTCCTCCCTATCTCAGGAGGTTATATGAAATCATTTATTTGGCATTATATTTTGGGAGTCTGGGAGAGAATGGAAATTATGTGGGTACTGCAAAAACAAAAAGGGAAATTAATGGCCGAAGGTAAGTAATTATTTTATGAGTCTGAAACCTCTTTGTGGTAGGGACAGCTTTTTTCTCTGCAGTGGTGGGATGCCCAGCCCCACTGGGTTTGTGCTGAAGAGAAGCAACAGTGATGGCTCGTACTTCGTTGCAGACATCCGTATAGAATAATAAATACACATTTTGAGCTGGCAGTTTCCCATCCAAATGTAGGGCATGGGCAGATTAATCCCATTGCTATTGAGCTGGGTCAAATGATCTCCACTTCCAGAGGTATCCCAAATGGGTACCTCTTCCTCCCTCTGCCCCCTTAGCTTGTTTAATGTCCCTCAAACCATGGCCGTAAAAACTAAAATTGTACTACAAAAGGGCATAGGTCCAACCTTGTAAACATTGTTTTCATTTATCTCTTTAAGGCTCCCATTAGCTTTCCCTCATAGTCTGCTACAGATATGGCAAAAAGATGCCTGGGACAACGATCCTTATTTTTGACCTTTAAAAATCATAGACTGGGAACTAAATTTTCTTATCAGGCAGAGACAAAAGTCCCCAATTTGAATTATTTGGGGGCGGGTGGGAATGCACGACTTTTCCCCAGCAGAGGACCAGGAGAGCAGAGGAGCTGCAGGCAGGGTGCGGTGTGGGGAGGGCAATGGGACGGCGGGGAAGGCAGGGAGAGCCTCGGGTCGGGAGCTCTGTCCGGGAGCTTTCTTGAAAATCCCTGTGACTCCTAGCTGTTGGCATGTTTTTAGGAATAAGAAGCATTTCTACAATGTTGAACTAACTGAAAAAAAAAAAAAAAAAGAAAAAAGTGAAAAAAAAAAAGGACAGTCTATTTTCTTTTTTTAAGAACATTTTTTTCCCTTCGGAAAGCACTGTGGTCAGTCAGGAGATCTTGGACAAACTGTGGGAGTTAAGTGCATGAAATGCAACACTCCATGTTACATACCAGAGGTCAGGCGCTCAGGGTCCCTTCAGATCTAAATCATACATGCAATAAACGTTTCCCCAAAAAGCCCCTCCAAAACCCCCTAAGCCTTCCATTCAGCTTCTGGAAAACGCGGTGCAAAGACAGAACAAGACCTGGCGGCAGAAAGTCAGCAAAGAGGACAAAAACATTCAGAGTTTACATTCGACTTCAGTTCCTACAGCATTCACGCTCCCTGCCTAGCCAAAGCCCGGCGGGGAGGCTCGGTAAACAGCATCGCCCTGACGAAGCCCAGGACCCGGGGCCGACGCGCCAGGGGCTCGCGGAGCAGCCCGGGGCTCCCAGCTCTGCAGGCACTTGCTCCTCAGCTGACCCCAGAAGCTGCTGTATTTCACATGCTGTTCCTCCCTCATCCGAGCTGTGCTGCGAGATAGCTCATCCCGCTGGAAACTATAACTAAAAACACTGTCTAAAAACAGCTCCTCTTGCTGCGTGCCCAGAGGGGAGGAGCGGTCCCCAACGAGCACAGACAAACGGAGCTCAAATAAATAGCTGGGCTGAAAGGGACCCAGGAGGGCAGCCCAGGGCGGCGGGGCCGGGCAGTGATTTCACACCAAGAGGCAGGATCTCGGCTGGAGAAAGTGCCCGGCGATGACTTGCCTGCTTCCAGACCACGAGGCTGCGTTTGCTCTAACTGCAGTCGGCTGTGCTCGGGTCAGGCACACGGCTGTGTCTTGGCACCAGGTGTTACGAGGAGCTGATTTCCACTGCAGGATTAACAGCAGGATATAGAGCACAAACTCATTGCAAAATTGTGATAAAATCAAAGCTCCATCTGTATTCAGGCTGGAACTTGGAGCTAGCAATGATTGCTGTGGGAGAGCTGACAGTTTTTTCTTATTACCGATGAAATAAGCTTTTCCTGCACCTTGAAAACCAATAATGCTTTTTTCTTTAAAGGTTATATATACATATATATATAATACAGACATATAGGGAGAGTTGCAGAGAACTGAAAGCATTCTGAAAACATTTAAAGTGCAGTGTTTACTCTTTTCTTTAGAGGAGCTCAACTGTTCTCTGCTTGGATGCAAATGAGGCACACACTACTTCCACTCTAGGTATTTTTGGTCAGAACGAAAAGATAAATAGACAGTGTACGTCAAACGTCACACTTTCAGTCAGCTTTATCTAACTTTGGTCAAGAATTTAAAACTTTGCACAGGCTGCTAGCACATTTCAAGGCTGAACTGTAATTCTCCTCTGACAAAAATTTCTTGCTAACTGAGCCTGTCTGTGACATGGGAACCAACCAGCTAAAGCCTAAACCAAGGCTGTCAAACTCACTTCACTTATTAGTTATGAAATGGGAAAAAAACAGCAAGCTTCGGTGTCACATGGAAACATGAGCATGGTGGTGACACAGCCTTTCATGCACAGTGTCAGCACTAAAAACAGCGTATGGATTATTTGGGAGGTTATAAACACCGATCTCATGATTCTATTCTGGGTTGTCCCTACGACAAAAAAAAAAAAAAAGGAAAAAAAAAAATAACCAAACCAAAACAATAACAACCACCAGCAGCAGCAAAAAGCCCCAAGCAATTCGCAGCTGTGCTCTGCAGCCCTTGTGCTGGTGACAAGCGGAGCTGGGAGAAGTGTGGCCCCGCTGATCCTGCTGCCTGCAGAGCTCAGGACCATGGCAGGGCCCCTCCGTCCTTACTCCCCGCGGCTCGCTGTCGGGACGGGTGGGAGCCACGTGAGCCTGCTGCTGTGGGGACAGGATGATTTACACCGGGACAACTGCTGGAGCCACCCCCCCCAGCCGGCTGCCCTGCGCCTGCTGCACGGAGAGCGCAGCTGCTCGCAGCTCCTGAAACACTGCACTTGGGAGCCGGCTTTTTTCTTCCCTTTTTATTTTTTATTTTTGTAAGGCAAACGACCATTGCCGGGTTATCCGTGCTGGTTTGCCCTCACAGGGCACAGTTCACAGACTGCTTTGCAAATAGGTGAGCCCTCCATGCAGCCCCTGCCATCCCCACAGAGGGCATCCTGACCCCGGGACAGCGCGTGTCCCCATTTAGCCTCTTACGTCTGAGGCCAGGGCAGATGTTCAGAATGGCTCTTTCTAATCTTCAGCTTGTCAAACCTTATTAGTTGACTTTATTAAGTCTATCTCCAAACATCTCTAAAGTAACGCGCGGTGTTGCTTTATCCCAAAATAGCTGCTCGGTATGAGATTTTGGCAGCTGGTGCTGAGGCTGGATGAGACCCTGGAGAGCAGAGTCAAGAAGGCAGCCACAGCCCAACCTGCTCGTGCTTTCAACGTTCACGGCTCCCTCCCAGCCCCACAGGGCCCCGAACCCTCCTGTACCCCAGGAGATCTTCAAGCATCCCTGCTCCTCCGGCTATCCCGAGTTCAAAACTGGGCCCAGGCCAAAATTCTGCTTATGAACAACTTCAGGCACGGGAGAAGATCTGAACTTGGACCCAGACTGTACAACTGCGGGTGCTTTCCACCAGGATACCGCCCTAATTCTAGTTACAATAGGCCTTTTCTCTGCTGTCAGAGAGATGAGATGTCTGTCAGAAAGAGGTACAGAGCCACTGGTAATTATTAAAAGCATTTATCAGTAAATCCGGGACTGAAAGCATAGTGAAGGATGGGTGGCAAATCTTTTGTGAGCCATAAAATTTTCATGAGAGAATTTTTCATTGGAAAGAGCTGGAGGAAATCATACTGTATTTTAAGTGTGATATAAATTCTTATCAGTGACTGTTTTGACATAGTTTTAACCTCTGACTAAAGTACAACAATTTAAAAGACATCTGGTAACTGATGATTTTGCAAAGCTAGAAGCGCATTGTATACATTCAAATGAGCTCAAAAAAAAGCAAAGGCACATCTGTTTTCATGAATCAGAAATCAGAAAAAAAAAACACACATTCTCTGTGGCAGTGTTGCTGCCGATGCTGGTTTTGAAGTTGAAGGCAAGTAAAAAGCAGAGTAGATCTAATCTCTGAGGCTGGCGGGACGGGACGTGCAGACACCCTCCTGCCTGCCGTGCTGAGCAGTCTGACAGCAGCAGCTGGAGCTGGGCTGCAGAGAACTTCGGCCTGACCCTCTCCCGAGCCCCCTGCGCGTGATGCCGCCTGCCTGCCCCCCTGCTTCTCACCATACCAGTGTTTTAGGGTGCTGCCACTGCCCAGTGGCTACTGGCCTGGCAAACCTGGGGCACGGTATTGCTATGAGAAGACCATCACGAACACAGGCAGGTCCAGATTATCACCAAATGCCCACTGCCTGCGCTGCCCTGGTGCTGCAGAACAGCACTTTCTGTTATTCAGTTTAATTTCACTTAGGTATAAGTCACGCACTATAACACAAGGAGATGCTCTTCATCCACCAGCACAGCCCCAAGCTGCTGTATCCTCCCTGCCGGTGTGGGGCCCTGCCCACCCCTTCCCATCAGATCTAACAAGCAATGCTAGAGCAGATCCGTGTCCTGGTCCTCAGCCCTTCCTTCCTCTTCACGCCAGGCCAGCAACCAGGGCCACCTTTCCTCATCCCCAGTATCATCTTTCTCCATCAGCACACAGAATTTCTCACATCTGCTCCACACAAGAAAAGGGATCAGATTCAACCCAGAGTCAAAAGATCCTCATTTGGCCCTGGATGCGTCAAGAACATGGGTCACACAAGAGCTGGAGGAGAGCAGAGGAAATCCTGGCTGTGTAAGTAACAGGGATTTCTGCCAAGAAGGCCAGAGACTTTTTTCTGTAGTTGGCCCTTGGAGAATGCTTTCTTTGACCAAAAAAAAAAAAAAAAAGGAAAAAAAAAAAGGAAAAGAAAAAGAAAATGTAAAAAATCCATCCCTTGCAAGCTTATGAAAGCATGGCTGTGCGCCATGGGCTTTCTAACTCCCCAGTAATGTCCCCCATCATAATTCAAATGGCTGAAACATCCTCCAAGAATCCTCACTACCTCTCTCTCCTTTTTTTTTTTTTTTTGTTTGTTTAAAGTAAAGCCATTAGATGGCCAGAGAAGCAGCAGCCAGTGCAAAGGGTGGAAATAATCTCCGAGGAGGTTCTGGGCAGCCCCCGCACAGCCAGGTCAGGTTTCTGCAGGGCCCATGTTCTCCCCCTGCACGGAGCAAAACACTGGCAGGAACAAATCCTGCCTCTGCTGGTGTGTGAGAAACGTCTGCTCCAGTCACAGCTGAGCGAGGTGCGAGGTTCCTCTCTGCTCCCATCCCTCCCAAAGAGGATAACCATCCTCTTAAAGCTGGTTTTCAGGCAGATTCAGCTTTCCTTGGACTTCTCTTTCTGACTAGAAGTTTTGCACATCTCTTATTGACCATTTTTTCTATGCTGATAGCGATGCTGCCTGACAGCTGCTATTTCAGAGCGCTGATATGTGATGAGAAAACTTAACAACAAATGCAACCTTTTCTTTCTTCTTCACAAGAGAGACCTTTCAGCTAAGAAAAATCACATTTTCCTTTACCTAGCCATTCCACCAATCGACTAAAAACCCCACCAAATTAAAGAAACCAGGACTTAACTCCTAACCAGGCCTTGTCAGAATTAATTACTCACAGCCCTATTCACCAGGGCCCAGATTTCTTCTGCTGAATTTCCTGGGAATCCCGTCCAGCCATCTTCAGCACGAGAGGGCTCAGCCCTCAATTTTATGTCTGTTGCCGTTTTCCAGGGTTTGTGCTATCTGGAGTCCTTCCTGCAGCCGGGCTGGCTCTGTTCCCGTGGCTGGGAATGAGCTTCCTGAGCCATCCCCTCTCTTATCACTCATTGCTGATAATCAGCCTTAAACAAGCTCGACCTTTTGATTGATTTGAACTTTGGCCAACACGAAAACACTTGTTCTAGCAGATGAGGTCAGTCGCTCAGCTGCCTGCTTTGTATAAGGGGACAGTTAATGACACAATGGTTTTAAATCATGGCATATTTCCCATCGTGAGGACAGGGGAAGAAACAAAACTCACCAGAGGCTGTCTGCTGACATTGGGCTGGGCCAGTCTTGAGTTTGGGCTCTCACCTCCTGTCTCGTGGTTACTTCTGGCATTACACCTTTCAAAATAAAAGAAACCTTCCGAATCATCTAGGAGAAGGTCTTATTTATCATCTTCCTTTCCTCTCCCTTGTGCCCTCTTGACCTCCTGAAGCCACCCCTGGACTGCGGAGGATGCCTCCTGCGAAGGATGGCCCAGTCACGGCTGACCTTGAGCATTTAATAACTAACAATGACAAACAAAACCTCAGGACTAAGAGAACGTTTCCACGGCATTTAAAATAGACTTGGAAGGAAAGAGATTTTATCTAAACAAATAAGCATGCTACTCAAACTGTCATGGGCCAAAATTTGTAACATCATGCTATATTTCAGACCTGGAAAGAAAAAAAAAAAAAACACAACTGAAAATGGAATACAAATAGCAAGCTGAAAGAAATGCAAAAACCAAACATGCAGGGAAAACCACAATGGAGTAAATCCAGATCATTTCAGCACTATAAAGGTATTTTATGCTAGTGTGAAGAGGAATTTATTATTTTATTTTCTCTGCAGGATTCAATTTAGACAAATACAAGTGCTGTCAGTGCCTCCATTGCTCTCAGTTTTATATGAAGGGGCTGAGACACACAGACTAACGGGCACTTCTTTGAGCCCTGCGACTAACAGGAGTACTGATGGGCCATTTCTTTCCTGTCTTGCAGACTAACGCTCATGAGTCTAAAAGATCTGGTAATGTTTCTTTGTATACAGTTACTGCTGAAAAAATTACAAAAGGAGATCTTAGTTGTAAAAGGGAAATTTATATATAAACCTAAGTACTGAGAAACAGGTTTTTTTCGGTGATTTCCAGGTTGTGAAGCACTCACAAGAATCCTTCCTGGTGGTCATCCTGTTGTTGCTGTAAGAAACCATGGCTATGAATGTGAAGAGAGACCTTGTTAGGACATAACCAAGGGGAAAGCACCCGGATACGACCACTTCTAAGGATGGTGTAACCACCATCTAGGTACTGAGTTGATGCATTTGCTACCAGGTGAAGCTGTTAGGGAGTCTGTAGCTTCTTCCTTAGGTGCAATGAATTCTGCTTAAAGTGCATGGAAATCTGCAATAACTCACCACAGCCGACCACTTCTGAAGTACAGCCTTGAGGCTAATTTCTTACAAAAGTGTTTCAGGAACCTGTTGCTGCCCTGACTGTTCAGATTTCCCACCCAAAGTACCTCCAAAGTAGCAGGCAGTGGAGCATTACAAAGGACCTCTTGTGAGCACAGCCTTCCCTGACCAACATCTCCAGCATCACGTCCCAGTGCCGGCCTCAGCCAGCCCATCTCCAGGCAGATGCCCATTCCGGTGTCACAAAGGCAGCTGTGTGACGGGGCGGTGAGGCTTGGCACTGCTCAGCTGGTGAATGGGCATTGCTTGGTCAGGGGGGCAGGGTGTGATGAGGACAGTGCGGATGGGCTGCCCAGAGCCCCCAGGGACTGGGCTGAGCTGCAGCCGGGTGGATGCACAGCCTGCACCTACAGAGGTGTGAGCAGAGGGCAAACCCAGGCTGTCCCTGCAGGGACTGGGGAAAGCAAACCAAGCCCGTACCGCTTTACTGCTCCCTGGGGGCTGATTTAAGAACTACTGTCACCTAGCAAAACCACGTTAACCCGTTGAGATTGGTCATTTCCAGATTGCAAATGCTACATGACTTCTCATGCATTTGCAAAACCACTTATGGCCAGTGCCAGAAGGCTTGTTAATCTTGGTTAACTCATGCTGTCTCTTTAGAAGAGATCCACAGAGCCCCAGAGGTCTGCAACTAACACACCATATCCTTTCTTTCTTGCCAACTCTAGTAAAGAATCTGGTGTTCCTTGTCCAACACGTGTAATTACTTCAGGGGAATGCGGTTAATTCTTCAGCCTGAAGTGTCTGATGGTTGGGATGCACCAGGGGTGCCTTCAGCAGACAGAACACGGGGCTGTGCACGACCCAGCAGCACTGTGCCACAGCATGGTGCTCTCTGCACAAGGTAACCTACAGCACCTTCAGGAGGAGCACAGCCCTGCGGTACTGACTTTACTTGGACGCAAAAGAAGGGGGAAAGGCAGGAGAGCAAGAACACCACTTTTCAGAGCTCATCATTCAACTACACACATAAAAAAAATCCACATGAGCCAGCTGCAGGGCCCTGAAAACCTGCCAACAGAGAGAGAAATAAATAAATAAGTAAACAAACAAACATATAAATTTAAAAACAAGCACACAGACATCTGAGTGTCTATAAATTTTACATAGCAACATTCTGTCCTTTGGATCATGTCCCCATATCCATTCAAGTTTGGAAAGTTAAATACAGCTAGCGTCTTGTAAAATATTAATTAAAGTAAGCATTATACTGGGGCCCGTGAATCATTTTACATGTGTTCAATATTTGCAAGTGTCACCATGGTGAAGAGTTGGTCTCAGCACCTAGCTACAGTGCATTAGTTATAAAGGCTTGTGAGCAACTGCTCAGCCATTGCTACTGGCTTCCCAAACTATAAACCTGTCATCTGGCCTGGGACAGCTCAGAGATCATAAAATAAGGCTTACAAGGCAACATCGCTATTTGAAGTTAATCCATGGCTCATGTGTCAGCTCCAAGAGTTAATGTTACCAACACAGAAATATCTGCAACAGGAAAGCACTGACTGGCAAATATGAATGCTGGCTGAGATAAAATAGAAGATAAGACCTCTCATAATAATCTGAGGCAATAAATTAATGGGAAGTCATATAAAGTGTGAAAGCTTTAATGACCATAAGCACAGAGAAAGAAAACCCCGTGAGAGTTCACTAACATCTCCTCAAATGACTCTGTAACCCCCAGTTTCAAGGCCTCTCTCTGCATTGCTAGGGGAAATATCCTGCAGATTAGAATTTTTGGAAAGAGATTTGCTGAATGTGCTCCTACATTCACAGAGATCTAATATCCACATACAAATATCCAACGTCCTATGAGAATGTAATGTCTTATGTCTAGCAAAAATGCCATTGGTTGTATGACAGTGATATACCACACAATCCCTGCCACCTGGTAGCCAAAGCGTTTCGTACAAAGTACCCAACTTGGCAAGCTGGACACTTATATCGGTCTTTCAATATTAACTCTGTCACAAAAAGAACAGTTTAAAATTGTTAAGTACAACATCTGGACCAGACGCTACCAAATGCTATTATTTTATCTGTTTGACTTCTCTTTGGCTTGTGCTGTGAGGAGGTTTTAGTTACCCTCCCTTGCTCTGTCGGGGCTGCAGTAATGAGATCAGTCCATTCCCCAGCGCTAAGCATCTGACCAGATGAATAATCCAGGCAGAGAACCTCATGCATCCCTCCTCCCCTGCTCTCAGCCCACTGATTATCTCAGATCATCAGTGTTTTGGATGACCGAATAAACAGGATTATCTTCTCCCAGTGCCCGTTAAGTCAAAACTGTACGGCGATCCTATTAGTGGATCGCAACAGTGTGAGTATATCCAAGCAGGAGATTATCTTTTGCTTGCTCTGTGGAGCTGAAAACAGTACTGGGAAATTTTTAATCTCCATGAAGGGACACTAGAGCTCACAGAAAGAAAACCAAATTCATTATTATCCTCAATCGGCTGCCTAGCTCAAAAAAATTATCACGATTGACAAAGTCATAACCTTCTTTCATTGATATAGTAATGGATTTGGGATGCCAATGAAAAACATCTTACATGCATAGCCTCTTTCATCCAAACTGATCCCAGAATGCTTTACAAGTGCTGCATGCAAATGGCACGTGGGATTAACAGCACTTTACAGTGGCCTGTTTCTGTTCCCACTGAGGTTAGTGAGAACAGAAGTGGGACTTGCCGCTGAGTAAAATGTGAACCAGGCTGGAATGCGGCCAGGACACTGAGATCAAGACTTGCATTCATCTGGAAACTGCTGGCACAATGGGCCCTGTTGATCAGGGCTTTGGGTTTATGTCTTGTCCAAAACAATGTAGCAAGTTACAATGAGGCGTAAAATAATGCCATTTTAAACATCTTGGTAATTTAGCATTATTTATTTTTCAAACAGTCCAAGATAAAAATATTGAAAGAACAAGCAAAGGAGGAAATACCCATATCTAAATTAAAATCTTCTTCAATTAACTATCTAGATTTTAACACGGAGTAGTGGGGAAGCAAAGCCACCCAGCTCCCAACACTTTTAAATAAATGCATGCAAAATAATAAATTCCTTCAAAAGAAGCTTTGAAGAGCATAATTAAGCATGAAAGTTACCATATATTAAATTATACATCTAGCAAAAAAGAGTCATTAGCCCAACAAATGGACTGTTAATGATTTCAGGTTTGCTTAAGGCTATAAGCTAATAAACCTGTGATTAACCAGCATTTCTGGGATGCTGCTGTTGAAAGCTGGCAGCCTGGTGTCACAAACCTCACCCGCAGCTTAAGAAGTGCAGAAAAAAACAAAGCCACCAGAAATCGCACTATATTTGGTACCTAGAAACAACCCGAGGTTTTGAGCAGGTGAAAGCCCTGCTTCGGGGCACCAGGGACTTCACCACAAGACGAGACACCTGATGTCCCCTCCGTGTGCTGGGGTGTAAAACACACCCATGGGATATCCTGCTTGATGGTTTGATGGAGGAAATTGTGTTCCTTTGCTCTGAAGCACTGGGCAGAGGATTTCCAAGCCTTTGGGATTCCCTGCCCAGGTTGCCACCACCTCATGATTTCCATACTGAAACCTGCCCGGTTTCAGAATTGCCTGCTGGATCATTTCCCAGTACGGAGCTTTGAAACGATGGCTAAGAGCTGGTGCAACAAAGGGAACCCAAGCGTGGTAGCCAGAAGAGCCCCTTTCGAGGCAAGATAAAGTCTCCAGCGATGCATCCCAGCACAGGCCATGCCCAGGAGTGCCCATGTCACAAATACCTCCCTGTCTATTTGGAAGTCATTGCTGGTAGCACCTGGGACACATCCCTGCTGCTCTGACCTGCTGGCAGCTGCCTCTCGCAGCCCCAGCAGCCATTTATATGGAAAGTAACACAACAGACGTGTGCTTGACAGCTTCCTCCAGACATTTCTTAGCAACTGGTAAGAAAAGGAAAAAAACAACAAGAGGCCGTTTGGACAGCCAGCTCCCTCCAAGCACCCATATTTATTTCCCTCATCACAGTTTGAAAAGCTGAGGACGTGGGAACCAAAACGGGCACAAAGTGCTCCTCTCCCGCAGAAGCAGAGGAAGGGAGGATGGCGCCCACCCGCTGCTGTCAGGACTGCGGGATACACGAGAGCTTACGTAGGCATTACATTTGCCTGCACAGGGCAAACTGTTTGAAATTAAAGCACAAGTATGTGCACAAACCACACCTCCATATGAGCAAGTAGATATTTGTCAATGCAATTTCAGACAAGTGAAATCTTTCTCCACTGACACGAATGCAGTACGTTACTGGGTAATATTCAGTCACACTAAAGCATTAGATGAATGAAACAAAGTCTTTCATTGGCTATGATTACTCGGTAGTTCGAAACAGAGATGGGAAGCAATCCATCATGCTGAAGGAAATAGTTGTTCATCCCTCCATCCCCCCAAAAATCATCATCTTCACCAACAGGTCCCCAGCTTTGGCTTAACTGTGGGCATAGGAATATGCACGAACTCCTAAAATGTTCAAAGAAGAAATGTGTATCCACATACATATTGCATCTGACAGAATAGCCCAGAACCGGTGGGCACCCCAGGGGCTGCAGGCAGCCTGGGGGCTCGGGGTACGACTTCCATCACAACAAGGATGCCCGTGCCCAGGTTTCCCAGCCTGTTCCCCTGAGCTGCTGCTCCACAGCTGCCTGCAGGGGCTTCATCGTAGCTGCCTGATCTGCTGCTCTCCTCTCTCTCCCCCCTCGGTAATATCTCCTCATCGCCTTCTTCCTGGGGAGAAACGTGTAAGTGTAGAAACTGTCTCTTCACAGTGGCCCTGGGCCTCGCCGGCACTTTGCTGTTTGCTCCCTGGAGAGCCGCTAATGGTTTGGTCTGACATAAAGTTCTCACACTTAAAATAAATGGTATAAACACAGACCTCTCCAGGAAGATCTAAAAGCAAAATGAGAAATCTGTTTGATTTAAGGAAGCTCTTCCTTGAGTATTTTTTTAATGCTTTTAGCTAACCAGTAGTTCTGATGACTTTTTTTTAAAAAAAGTTAAACGAAGAAGTATTTTCCTCCTTTAGCGTCTGCATGATTTAAGGTCCAAGATTTTTATTTCCACATAACAAAAAGAAATCGGATCCTGTTTCAGCAGAGGCGATGGCAAAAACTCCCACTGACTTCAGTTACAAATAGAACAAGACCCATGTGCAAACTATGAAAGTAAGTTTTTGTGGAAACAATATCTACCAAACGCTACAGAAAGTTAAGAACTTTTCCTTTCTTTTCTGCTTTCCTTATGTTAACATGTAAGGCATAACCTCCGATGGCTTTTTTGACCTGATCTTTCAAATCTGTATAATTTTGTGTCAGATAAGTCATCCATATGGTGCCTGATTCTTCACCTAAATGCTGTTTTTTCTTATTATTCCTGCAAGAACATGGCTTGATTTTGGCAGCAGTTGCATAGACTTCAGAGTAAATATAGCTGTCACTGACTTTCCCTGAGACTCAGATACTTCTGAAAATAAGCTTTTTGGCACCCACTAAGGAACATGCTGAACATCTCCTTTAGTTACATGCCCCCAAAATAAAAAGAACCTATAAAAGTTCTTACAAGTAGCTATAAGAATTTGATTTGAGAGCTTATTTAAATCTCCTTATAAATATTCGGGGATGGTCCAGCTCTCATTCCAGTGATATCAGTCAGAATATCTTCAGTGTAATCAGTGGTGGCATCGAAGTATATAACTGGACAAATAAGATAATTATTAAAAATAAGAATTTAATTATTCCTTTTTAACAGCCTCATCTGCATTTGTATGCTTGTGCAACAGAGTTCATTTAAAGGGGACCTAAGTTACAACTTACACTGGATCCTGAAACCCGGCTAACACAGCTGTGCCACAGGTCTTACTATTTAAAATGAACATTCTAAATTTGTTTTGTTTTTAAGATGTTAAAAAATCTCTCCCACTAAAGTCAGTAGATTTTCCAGTGAACTCCAGCAACTTAACCCTGCAACATTTTACTATTTCTAGATGAAAGCATGAGTTTCAAAATTTGTCCTAAAGAACAAATACATGCATGAAGTTACGATGACGTTGCAGCAAGCCTAAGAGTCGTCCTGGAATAGAAAACAATCCAAGCAACAATATTTGGCTCTGGGAAGTTTTCCCAGAAGTTCAGGAGCAGGAGCCTCTCTTCTGCTAAGGCTACAAAAAATTCTGGATCTAGGCTCCTGTGCATGGCTCCTAAGGCCATCAGGCTGTTTAATTTGTTAGTTGAATATTCTGTTACGAAAAGTTTATCTCTCTTCTGATTCTGTCTTGTTCCGGAGATGACCTTGTGAATGGAGCTAATCCTGAATTTTTTTTTTTTTTTTTTTTTTTTTTTACCTCCTAACAGGTAGGCATGCCCATATACAAATGTAAGCAGACTGTGAGGTCTTCAACATCTACCTTCAAAGTGACTACAACAGATTAGCATTATTTCTCACTAAAAGCATCCTGGTTTGGTAAAAAAAAAAAAAAAAAAAGGTCCCAGGAGTGTTTTATTACCACAGCTGACCACAAGATGGAAGTCCTTTTCCATTAGATGTCTCCTGATTAGGAAAAGTAATAAAAAATACATCCTTTCTCCAGAGAAGTGTTTTAGAAGAAGCAGAACAGGGTACCATCCTGTCAGCAGCTTGTCTGGGAGGCCTCATCCATTTCTTGTTCTTTCTCCATCCAGGAAAATAATTAGGAGAGACTTCCAAAATGATGGGGAAGCTGCTGGGTCTCCCACTTTGCAGCCTTATCCGTTTGGCAGCAGGGTGCTGGGTCACCCTGCTTTCCTCCCTTACCTCAGGATAAGCGCAGCTCTGCAAGAGGGATTTTATCAGCACATGGTAGAGAAACTGATAAGATCCTTTCTTCTAGGTGGGTAGCCAAGGTGTAATCAATTTCATTTAACTAGCAAAAGTTTAATTTAAAACCAAAGCCTTTTCCTGAGAAGTTTTCAATTTTTTTCCAAGAAGGACAGTCTCACTCAGAAGTGATCCTGAAGGAAATCCCTAGTCAGCTCCACTCGATACCCCTGTAGCTTAGATACACCAAGCAGAGAAAAGCTTTGTCAACATGTGTTCATTGTTTAATTTGGAAGCATGAAGGATAAAGTAAACTCTTTCTTCATACCATACCATTACATATATATATATATATATATTTTTTTTTTTTTTAAGAGCTAAAAAGCCCTCCGAGGAGTGATTCCAGCCACCCAAAGCCTGCGATGGCAGAGTTCAGGGGGTTCAGCAGGATTTTGCCTAAACTGCTGCACCGTACCCTACACAAAACCACTGGTCTGGGATCTAAATGCTAAATGTCATTTATTTTTGTTGTTGCTTATTTACAAAAATATGCAGAGCCTTGCCGTGGGATGCCACGGGGTATAAACAGAACTAAAAGGCCATTGCTGTCCCAAGGGGCAGCAGAAACGGGGGCGAGGCAGGACGGCGGGTGGGAGATGTGTCCCCTTCCCACCTCCAAGACGGCACAAGATGCGATATGTCCTGCTGCCCAGGAGGGAGGGCTGCCCGTGTCACTGCTGAGACCTTCGCTCGCCCTGCCACTGCATCTGGCCCAGCTCACCAAAGCTTGCTTTTTAACAAACTACTGCTATGAAAGAAGTGGAAGAACAGCTTCTCTGTTTTTAATTACCTGATCAAATTTACCACTCTAAATCTAATTGAGACGGCAAGTAGGGAACTACATTTAAAGACAGACAAGACATTTGCATCTGTTTTGCTGATTATAGTAGTTGCACGTTTTACTTTAAACATCAATGGGTTGCAACTGCTATTCAAATGATATGGAAATTGCTACTTTATACTGAAATTTCCCTTAAGCAACAAAGAAAAGGATTAGCACATGGCTCTGGTTTTTCTTTTCTCTTCTTCTTTTGAATTTGATAAAACACTGTGGCAGTGGAAAACTCTTTGATGGCTCATAAACAACACCTGTATCTTTTAATATTTTATTATACCAAGTTACAGAATATTTGAATCCTTTTGTGTAACTATTATGATAGCAATTTTTAATTAAAATAACCTTCTATATCTGAAACACTGAATTCATTTTCACAAGTCTACCGCAAAAATGCACATACACAGGCTACATGGATAATTATGCAAGGGAATTAAGTTTCTTAGAAGCAATTTATAATTACTTTACTATAAATATTTCAGGTTTAGGTGAAGGTAATCAACTGGATGCCTGCATGGAGCCTGTCTAGTTCACACAAACTCAAGAAACATGTCTCATGTGGTCAGTGCTGCCCAAGACTCAATCCAACACATTTCCAGCAGCATATAGCAGCGTCAGTGCAAATGAGAATCACACCAGTCAAACCACAGCGTGAACTTCTCCCACTGCAGCTCGCATAAGTAAAATCAGTTGTGTCCCAGCTGTTTGCAGGACTGATTGTTTAATCCCTGTCCAGCTCAGTGCCTTTTTATACAATCCTAAAAATGGCAAATTTTTAGTGAATTACAATAGTTAACGTCACTCCAGGTAGTAAATATAAATGATGCAAGGGATATATAAAGATTGTTTTATTAATTTCCCCTCAAATTGACTACTTTTACAGAAGACTAATTAAAAACACTTTACAGATGTTTTGAATATTACTGCAAGTTGCTGACATGGTAGAGAAACACGAGCAAATGCATATCACTGGCAGCCTTATGTGCCTTATAGGTACCTACCAAGGGAGAGTTTCAAGATGACCATTGGTCTTTCCACTGACTCCATTGTTACAGAATCTTCTTTATTCGTACCATGTACCATAATCTGAATATGTCCTCTCACCACAGTTATCCAGAATCTGCTGAGGAAAAGAGAAGTGCATTACTAACAAAATGTTTTTAAATAGTCCCATGCAGAAACACTGATAGAATTAAACTGTAAAACAATCTGTCTAAAGAGTGACTCACAACATTTCTTTTTTGATGGCGAAACTTTGATGTTTCAGGGTGCTAGGTTGGTGGGAAACTGTCAAGTCTTCACCAAATCAGTTTCCTATTCTTGAAATTAGTTAATTTGAACACTAAAGCACTGAAGTCAATCACTGCGTTCTCATGTTCCTTAAGCTTCTAGACAGACCTGGTGAGAGCCTTTCAATTCTTCATACACAGGTTCGAAGACAAATGCAAAAAGAATGATTAAACAAAGTAACTCCTTTTTCCCAGTAAAAGGTTTCAGTAAATCACCCACGATATACAGCAACGTCAGTCTGGGACTGCCTACGTTATGCAGGGACACAAATTCTGCTCTTACTCACACACCTTTGCAGTCCCACTGCCTTCAGCGGACTTTTTCTCTCAAAAATAAAAGGGCAACATCACTTTAAAACATTTGCATCTCATTCATCGTACTGAAACCAACACAACAGGGCAGGCCACGATATATTCGTGCGAGAGCTCTGATAACCGTACTTGCACTTTTGGTTTTGTTAGTCACACATGAATATTTATGCACATTTCCATGACATGTCCCCTGGTTTGCATAGGGCACAGGTTGTCAGCAGCTGAAAGCCATTAGCATCTGACAGCTGCTAAAATAGCTTGTTTGAAACAAATAGGTGGTCCCGTCCATTGTCTAGCAGGCAGGTGATTAAGGCATCATTATGAGCTGCATCTTCTTTGGCAGCTGCCCGGACAAGGAAGGCCCTTCTTGCACTGCTCAGACCTGCCTGGTGGAGGGGAGATTTAATTATCGTCACTACATAATGGGTAGTTTGTAGGAGCCCGAGACCTGACAGAAACAGATAGTGGGCAAACACAGGACAGCTCGCAGCCGATGAAGTAATTACAATCCAAATAAGAGTGCGTGAGCCGACAGGGAGCAGCAGATGTTGCTGTCCATCAGCATCTCCATATAAAACATATGTTCAAATGTTATTGGGAAAAAAAAAAAAAGGGTGCAGCAGAACGTTATTTGCATTATTTGCAGAGCTACAGGATACTGGCATGGGGGGGAAGCTCAGGGAAGAGGCAGATTCTCACAGGGAAAACCCAGGGGATCTCTCGGGAGCAGAGAGGTGGAAGACATGGAGTGCACGGGGCAGGAGGGACGGGTGCTGGGAGGCAGCAGGAGGAAGACACTGCTTCACCTTCAACCTGCCGATCTCCTCCCCTCCCAGCCCACTTCATGGATCTGATCCTTAGGTAGGGAGAGTGCGAATGCACTGAAGAACTGTAATTGTGCTTGGAGGAAGGGAGAAAGAGAGGGGTGAACCTGCGTGTTGGGCACACAGGGCTGAGGACTTTCCACCTCCAGTGGGCAGCCAGGGAAAGGTGGTCAAGGCCCCACTCACATTTACCCTCCCCATGTGGAAAAGGCTGCATGCACAACAAGTACGAAGTGCTGCCCAGTATCTGCCCGAGTACTTCTGCTTCCCAAAAACAAAATAAAAGCATTTAGTGGGCAGGGACAAAACGGGGTGCTCAAATACAGCAGAAGAGGTGCAATGCAAGTGAATCCTTCTGAGATGCTAGAAATGCTTGCCTCCATACCACACTAATAAACACAACTATTCCACTCAAGGCTATTTCATAAATTATTTTAAAAAATAAAAAGATGCAAAAGCAGGAAATGCCAACATGTGCACATTACTTCCTTTTTAAGCATTTTCTTGGCAACCCCCCATCTGCTTTACCTCAGACTTTCTTCCTGAAGAGAATTAATCTTAATAAGCTTAAAATTTAAAGAATTTCTGAAATGACTGTACCTACCACAGTATCACCTTCTAGACTTGTGATGCTGCCACTGTCACCACCTTCCATATTTCCAGCATTCTTTTTCTTCAAAATCTGCACAAATAATTACCGTTGTAAACACATTTATGCAAGTTTTCAGAAAAGAAAAAAAAGCCAGACTCAACAGCAACATGAATTTGGTTTGTAAATTGCCATGCAGCACTGTCACATTATAAACAACTATGTACATGTACAGCTTCACTGCCTTTGATGCAAAGCCAGAATCAGACCTTTTCAACATTTTCTCATTGAGGCTAAATTACAAAACAAACCACGCATGCTAGAGTGCAATGGCTTTGATGGGAATGGTGTCCAGGTGCGTTTCTTTTTGTAACACTGATATAGTCTTTCAAATATTGCAGCATTTTCTCTGGAGACAAGCAAAAGTCTCACAATCAGAGCTATTCTAATAGAAACATTCTTAGATAATTTGCACATGAAGAGAGAATTGGGTCTTCTCATTTTGTCTGGGCTTACCAGAAAGGCTATCAGAAAAGTTGAGTATGTATTACATATTTTGGAGCTAGTTTTTGATTTCATTTCGCCCTTTCGCAGTGTGTAGCTCCTCTGAGAAAGAACAGTCCCTGGGGACAAGGCAGCCTGATCCTAACTCCAGCCCGCAGAGCAGCCTGCCCTCGCTCATCCTGCCTGCTTCTGGCCTTGGGTATTTGCAGCATCAGAGGGACGAGGGCCGGACGGGAAGGCAGCTGCAGCAGTTACTCTGTAAGCCCTGAGCTCTCTTTCCTTAGGCCGTTGGTTATTGGGGAAGGCAGAGGGAAGGGGGAAGCTGCTGAGGGCTGCACGTCTGCCTCCTCAATTCAACTCCTTTTCAGCACGCAGGGAATCGGGTCTTGATCTCACAGCAGATTTTTTCCCACATGCTGTGCACAGTTACTATTATAAGCACAATCATGGTGAATGTTTGTGCAAACGACAAGCTACAAATCTTCTCGATACTTTATAGATCTTCGTGACTATTTGTATTTCATTTGTATTTTTTGGAAATGGTGAGCTTGGAAATATGCCCCACTTTTCTGGAAGCGTGTGCACAACACGGCTCTAATTTACAAACCTTGAAGTTAATAAGAACAGCAAACATTTGCGCCTAAAATCATCAGGGAAGAAATGACCTCCATTATCCAGTCCCAGGGCTCACAAAATGTTCACTGCTGCATGTTTGCACAGTGTATTTTTAAAACATGGACTGTTTAAAATATACACAATTAATATTAACAAAGACCTGTAGTTCTCAGAGTGAGTAGCTGGAACAAGCACTGCCTCCTGTCTGATGTGCAATGACCTTTGGAAATATTTTTAGGCACTGTCCCATAAGCAATATGTCTTGCACAAATTACTTCTACCCAGATATAAACCAGCATTAACCAAGAGAGCAACATGGGATGAATTCGTGTTTTCTAAAACTGGGGGGAAAAGAAAGTTACCAAGGTTTATAAGAGGATTTATAAACTGCATAATTTTCTCTCTTGTTTAATCCTAACACATACAGAGACCATGTGCCATGGATAAGGACATTCATAACAGACTGAAGTGTTATACGATTCCCCCATTTTTGAGTGAAGGATGGAGACTAAAGTAATTAGCTTCCTGTAAGAAACAGAACGGCTAGACCTTAATACAATCCATTATATATTCAATTAGGAGTGTTTGTGTTTTCCAGTAAGGAGAAAGATAAATTTCAGTAATGACTAAAAGCTTTGAAACTTCACAGAATTAATCTAAAAGTTAAAGTTAGAGAAAACTTATGTGGAGTAATACATTCTGTGTCTTGGAAGTGATCACTTCTCCTAGCCACAGGAGAAGCCAAAGTGCATGGTGTGCCTGGGTATGCAATTGGCTCATACAGTTGCACATCATCACATATTGATGATAAAAAGTCAAGGAAATGACATGAAGGACTAGGAAAAACTAAGTGAAATAAATAAAATAGAAACTATAAGGCTGGGCATTTTCACACCTCATTTTTTTTGTCCAAGTTGTAAAGGAAATGTAGAAACAAAGGAAATGCAGATTCAGATAACTTAGAACCAGCAAACAAAGTCAAAAGTACTTCCAAACGCTTTCTATGATCTATTCTGTGAAAAAGCGCACAGAAAGTACTATTTGACTAACAACTGGCATGATTCACCAGACGTAGGAGAAGCCTCCAAACACACTAACCTGCTTCCAGCCCCAGCCAGCAGCAGATCTGAAGAGAGGAGTACTACGAGCAAGGTAAACATGACGTGAGCAGACCCAGAATACCCTCTTGGGTTACACAGTCTCTTCAGGGACTTCCTGAGCCGGAGGAATGATTTAAACCCACACTAATTTAGCGACGATGTAGCTGCAGCAGTCAACATCATCCCTAAAAATTAAGGTAGCAGAAAGATTTGGTACAGCTGTTAAATATACACATACACAATCACCATGTATGTAATGGATATAATCTGTATTCAAAGATTTTGAATGTACAAAAATTGTTATATAAAAAAAAACAAAACAAAACTCCCAAACCCTGCACATAAAAACACAGCAGGTATTTTAAAAATATGAGGTATTGTTTCTAATCCATAGATTTTTTTCATGAGTGTAAACCTGTGAAAAAAATGGAATCAGCTCTCCCTGTTTTAGCTGCAAACAAAACAAATGTCTGTGGTTACCTCACAGACAAAAGCTAATGTAATTGTGTTCTGTCATTCTGTAGCAAATGAAGAGCTACCAGGAAGCTTTTTATCAAATGGATCACACCACAAACCAAACCTTTGTGAAAATTCAGAGAGGAGATGGAAGATTAAGGACTTGTTCCTTTCCACTTACAGTTAAAAAAGAAGGCACGTGTGAGAGAATAATCATCAGTATCCAAAAGATGAACAGAGTTCCAAATTGCTTTTTTTTTATTGTTCCAAAATTCCCTAAAGAAAAAAAAATATACAGAAATAAAACTCAATGTAGAAATACTTATGATGCAGGAAGAGACCAGGGTATGATTGCACAAAGGATGACCCGCTTTAGGTGATGCTGCCAGACAATTTCCTTCCCTGTTACATCACCATTAGGTTCCTTGTTAAGCCCATTTCTTTAAAAGTCACCCACAAAGGGCCAGTGGCATCAAAATGCCATATTCAGAAGAGGTTTTTTTACTGAGCACCCAGTCCAGGCTCTGCAGCTGTTTAAAAGGCATGCAGAGCAGTCCAGAGTGTCAGGGGTGGAAGTGAGTGCTGCCTTCAGAGTTATCATCTCTTGAAGCTACAAGGCAAGTAATTTTAACATATGGGTAGACACAGTCAAAGACCTACCAGTTATTAACATTTGTTTTTCCAGCTGTCTTGGACATAGACCTTTTTTAACAGAGTGCTGCAGTTCTTCTTTGTCTGACCTGCCTGGTCCACTCTGCAGCTTCCTACGGTCAACCCCGAAACTCTGCTGGATGTAAAAGAGTGAGTCCTGTCCTGGCAGAAGAGCCAGAGTCCCAAGGCACTGGCTCTTACCGGATTTCATCAATATCACATGCATTTCCAGTAAAAATCTCGGTAAATATAATCAACCTGATAAGTGTTTGTTTTTCCTTTCCTTATGAACTACTTTGAGCCATGCTGGTATGTTCATTCCAAATTCTGCTGCAATCACCTGTTTTACTACATCTGTTGTTGAGAAGGATGGACAACAAGCTAAATAGTCTAACGGACAGCAAACTCTAAAGAAAGAAAAATACAAATTTTGCATTAAATCATATTGAAAGGTACAGTCCATGTCATACTTTCTGTTTAAGACTTTGAGATTAAACTCTTCTGGTGTAATGGTGCCACCAGCAGATAATAGTTAGAACTGGTTTTAGCTGAAAAACAGATGAGAGACATTTCTCTGTGTAGGCTAGTTAAACTTCCAAAACCATACTCTTTAATTTCTTAAAATAATATTTTGGCAACGACATGGAGGTGAAAAAACTTCAAAATGTGATCTATCAGCAGGTAAAAATTTGGCTAGATACTTTCCTGTACAACTCTCTTTTTTGTTTCTCCATGATTTATAAAGATACAGAATTGTTTGTGACCGTGTGGGGTACACAAAGCAAGACCTCTGTAAACAGCTCCTCAAATACATTTACAAGAACTATCTGCATGCAAGTCATCCTACATCTAGTTCATAAAGTTCTTTAAAGGGAACAAGGAAACATTAGAACAGAAGGTAATTCTTTTTGCCTCAAAAAGGTCCCTATATTTTGCTCACCGTGACAAAGATTTCATGAGAAAAACGTGCTGCTCTTTCAGTCTACAGCTTGGGGCAGATCTACAGCTTTTTCTCCCTTAAACTTCTCTAGACAGTAAGTCAGCCTTCCACTTCATCACCTCCAAAACCACGATGATAATAATAATAATAATGAATAATACAAAAGCAATAACGCTTCCCTTATTTCACAGTGGTATTTTTTGTTTTGTTTTCTCTTTTTTCATTTTTTTTTCTTTCCTGTAATGAAAAATATGTAAATGATTACGAGCTACTCAGACACTGCAGTAAAGGACCTTCAAAATGCCGTGGTATGAATTTGTCCTGGCTTTCTTCAAATATAATTAGTTACACTGAGAAGAAAAAATCCATACCATGAAAATTTTATACAAGGAACTGAGATTTAGATCACAGTTACAGCAATGTAACTCAGCTTTCCTGAGAAGAGTTCCTCCTGATTGAAATCTTGGTAATTAAAGTACCAAGTCAGTTATCAGGAAAATAACTGAAAGCAAGACTTCCATCCGCTGACGTACAGGTTTTGAATACAGTAAGGCTTCTAGGAATTACATCCATTCTGCAATCCTTTATGGCCATGGCCTCTCACTGACATTATCTGAAGTGTGATGTGGCTGATGTGGAGCACCTCAGACAACCCCGCGGGGCTCTCATGACATAAACCCTCAGCCCGAAGTCACTGTCACCCGTTGTGCATTCACACCACTGCACCTGCATATTTTATGTCACAGACAAAAGGTCAAAAGCTTGCCAGCAGGCTGCCTGGCTTCACAGCCACACAATGCGCTGAGAAAAATAACTCCAAGGAGCTGCTTGCTGTAATTTCCTGCAATTCAAGACTATTTATTTTTAAAACTTTTGCTGCCAAACCCCCAGCTGACTGTCACACTTACCGAATTTTATCATCAGAACATTGTAATTTATTAGAGATCAACTCCAACTGGTTATTTGACTGTCTTGGTTTTAAATACCACTCAGCCCTTTTAGCTGCTCTGAATCCTTAGGGCTCTCTATAATTAATGTTCCTTTAGCAGAGGCAGTAAGGGGATGGTGTGTGCACAGCCCATGTTAACCCTTTGCTGAGACCACTGCGAAACCACACTGAGGGCTGTGTTTTAAAAAGGGGTTGAACAAAATGATCCACAGAACTGTTTCTACTTCTGACATTTGAAAATTACCCTTTTATACCAGTGGGCTGAGCATAGCCCCTAACTACCTAAGAGAGACTCCCAGCCACCTCCACTCCCCGAGCAACAGAAGGGTTTCGCCCAGCCTCACGCACATCTGCCACCTCTAACAGCTGTCAGGGGTCCCCAAAATTGAGCTCTGTTAAGCTTTTACCTGTAACATCGAGCAGCACATTAAAAAGCACCAGAATCTCCTTGAAAAGCAAAGATGAGGTTGCTGCTATTCTCTAGAAATTCTCCTTTGTTTTCAGCACAGGTAAGTGATCGAGCCAGCTTCTGTAGACACCTGAACACGCTTGAGCTGGCATCATGAATGAGGCCCTGCATCCCCAACAGCTGCAGCACCTTCTTGTTCTACAACCTACTCTGCAACCTCACTCTTCCCCACCTTCCTCATAGATGACCAAGAATGAATACAAAAATATTTCTGAGTAAATACCGAATTTTATTCCTACATCAGAAGATAATCTCCACTGCTCTTTAAGTCAGTATTATCTGAGCCCAGAGAGGTCAAATACCAAGTATTTGGCAAGAAGTAAAAACCTTCACACAAAAAAAGCCCAAGGAGTGAACACATATTCCTTTAAATGTTAACATCTTATCATCAGCTATCATCAACCTTCTTTTTTGGCTATATGAACTTTGCCATTAGTAGGAAAAAAAAACAGTCTAGCATAGGACAACAGCTACAGTCTACTCTTGGCAATAAATATTTACATCGGTGAGTTTTGCATAGTTGAGGGGTTCAAACGTGATCTCAGAACATTCCAATAATCTGTCGTGAAATAAAATTGCAGCAAAATTACTATGCTCAATATCTATTTATTAAGAATTGTTACTGCAATTGGAGTCCTGAAGGGGCTGTCCTAAGAAAGCTTTCTCCTTTCTAGGCGAACTATTTAGGGCAGTATCCTTGACTGAACTTCCAGCGTTCTAGCTAATTTGACCATGTTTGCCTTCTACCCTAAGCACTCCCAGCAAAAATAGCTGCTCCTATACAGCAGCTGTTTCAAGAAGGCAGTCTTCAATTTTTGCAATTCTTCTATACTATTTCAAGAAGATTTTTTTCCAAGCCTCTCACATAGCTTTTAGTAATGGCAGATATGTTTTTTGTAAGTCTGTTAATTCCCCAAGTACAAGAGCTTTGGGGAGACTTTCAAGTATATATTTGAATCAGAGACACTGAAAGAATTTTAATTAAATACCAAGATACATGGTGGGCTTAAAGTACTGCTACACATTTTGCTGAATGACTGGCAAAAAGCGTAAACTAAAGCATAATAATATCAACCTTTTTGTATGTTTTTTCTGGTAGTTCAAAAACAGACAATTCTGTTCTGAACTACACTTTTATAATTTCAAAGGAGTTTCTGCCAAAGTAAGCAGGAAATCATTGGATTTAACAGCTTGTATGCATAATCTACTGCACTAAATGAGTCCAAAACCTATAAACAATTTGTAGTAATATATAAAAAAGTTGGCACAATTTTTCTTGTGACTGTGTTACTACCTACTGATCTCATAACAGTAGACAGGATTAAATTTATGTTTCCAAGAGTTATATGATGTAAACCGCTGCGTCTCTGATAATGCAGCCTTTATCAGTTTGAGAAGTCTCATAGCAATTTAACTGAACAACAACAACAAAAAAATCTTACTAAATAAGTTGCAGTACAAGAGCAAAGTTTTATTATTGTTATAATACCTATATGGACAAGTACTTTAGAGAAGGGTACTTGTCTTTCCTACCACAATTCCTTGGAGTTTGAGCAGAAAAAAACATGAAGGGTAAAATAACAGTAAATTAAAAAAAATCTAAGGCAGTTTTCAGAAAACTGTACTCTGCCCTGGTCTTTGTATAACTGTCAGTAGGAAACAGGCCTCGACATGCAAACAATCCCCCAAGTGCATCAGAGAGGAACAAGTCTTTGTTTAAAGCAGTGCCAGGTTACCCCTGCACTTCTTTATTCTGTCGGCTTCTGGTAACCATAGAAAACTGATACATGAAGCACACTGGCTGCACGCTGAATGTACACGACCGTTAATCAACACGATTGGACGTAATGGGGGGTACTTACCTTCCTTACTAATGGCTGGTTAACAGGAATCAGTATGTAGCTTTTTTAGACCACGAACACTAACTTTTTTCAAAAACAAACATTTTGCTTCCTATGCCTTGGACATCTGGTTAAAGAAGAAAAAAAAAGGAAAAGAAATTCCCCTATGATCAAAGAAACACTCTATTAAAATAGAGATTGTATATGAATATACGCTTGGAACAGACAGTTAACTAAAAAAGCCTATGCTGAAAAGAACAGACCACTGTCAGTGATCAATACTATTTACAATTTCATTGTAAATGCAAGCCATAAAAAAAAAGTCATATACAAAAGAGTCATATTCAAGAGCAAAAGACATTCCTAGCTGCCAGGCATTATTGTAAATGTGAGTAAATACATATATATGCCAAGTTGGCTCTGATTCCCAGGCTAGCTGTGTGTCCCTGAGAGCATGGCTTAGAAGAGACCAAGTTTCATCACTTCCTCACTGCATTGCGAATGATCTCTGTATCATGCAGCACAAGGACTTTTGTAAGTTACTTATTTATTATGCAAGAGTACTCGTATTCAGGCAAGAAATATTTTCTCAAGTTAGAGTAATTTAAACAAGCATTTTCAGTTTCTAAACATAGCATCTGGCCGTGAATCTATTTCTTTCAAGGTATCCACAGGACTTCAGCCGGTTTCATAAGAACCACCATTCAGCAATCTGAATCCTGCTAAGTAAAGATTAATCTTTGATCAATGATTTCAGTGGAAATTATACCAAGCAGCTTTGTCTGAATTTGAGAACAGTAGCTATTCTCAAATTCAGGCTTGGTTTCGGGCTGGAGCCCCTAAGATTTTGTTCAGCTGGAAACCCCTCCGTGTACGCCCAGCAGCCCCGGGGCATGCTGCTTGCACAGGCTCGGGGTTCCTCCTTCGCGTGGGTAACATAGCCACTGGTGCTCCTGAAAGTTACATTTCTGTTTTAATGCATTACCAGACACATGAATACCTTTGAAATGACTTGTGTACTTTCTAGGAGATCACTTTCTTCTCGATTACAAGTTTCAGAAGCTAGCGCCAAAACATCTAAAATTCCTAACCAGCTGTTATGAGACTCATTTTTAAGTTGTAGCTCACGATTGTTAATCATGCATTAAACATCAGCAATTAATATGCATAAACAATTCATGTGCTTATGTCGCTTCTCATTCCCAATATAGATTTTCATACTAATGCTTAAACATTGCTGATTTCTGCATCTTGGGAAGGCATGGATTAAATAGCTGATTTTTGTGGCAGTGACGTTTTGTGTGTCCTGTCTATAACTGTTCACTCCCCACTGGAAAAGCTTTTTATATTAAATTGCAAGGAAGTCACTGAACAAAGTCAGGAAAATAGAATAAACCACTGTAAGGAAAAGATGCACCTTCAAGTTACTATGAATGATGTATATTTGCTGATTTATGCTGATTAATGTTATTTGTTGTGAAAAAACTACAGTTACTGTGTTCATCAAAGGATTTGACACTAAGCGGTATATTTCTGTCTAAATCACAACTATTTGTCTGTCTCAGAATGGGACTATTTGCTAGCCACCTGCCAACAGAAGAAAACATGATTGACTTAAAAAGTTAAGAGAATTTTCCTCATTTATATCTCATGAAGGAACTTTCCTGATTTAAGGCATAGGATGGAGCTCACTGTCAAGTATCTATATACAAACAGAATCGCTACGTAATGCTCTACGATAGGAGCTGCATCCTCAGGGTACAATTACAGCAATTATCTGGATGGATCTTCTCATCAGTAACCTTTGACTCATCTCCTACAAACTGTCAGTCTTCATCATCAAATGGGGAAAGCAACGTATTGTTTCTATTCAGTCATCTGCTTCTGAGAAAGAGAAAAAACTCTGCTATGAGGACAGCCTGCCTGCCCATATATATGACCTCCTGTAGCTAGCCTGCATCTGCCAGACGGAGTGGCAAGCCGCAGAATAACAGTAGTTCACTTCTATACTGTTCTTCTGTCAAGACAAAACCGGGAGGCACTCGCACAGACTTCTGCATTTCTCTCAGGAATCTCAAGACAAGCAGAAACAACCTTTTTGTATGCAAAGCACAGATGCATTGCCTAATCCTAAAAAAGTGCTGAATATCTCAGTCCTCCATGGAATTTGTTGGTTATCCATTATTTCTGGGACATAGCCCCAGTAGGAAGAGACGACTGTCTCAGGTCCCATCTAACTGTGATGAATTCACTGAACTAAAAGGATTTACTATAAACTTGCACCTATGCAAAAATGGAGCATAGTCTTACATTAGCACTATTATCACATTTATTATCACACAATTGGTGCTGAAATAAAACTGCTGCAAAAGTTTTGTTGGAGGGCATGGCCTGGAGGATACAGCCTGTTTTAAATTAAGCAATTTTAATTCAGAGTCAGCAATGCTAAGTGATGTAGGGATACATAACTCAGTTCCAAAAGAACATTTAATATAGGATGGCAAAGTAACTACTGCAAACATTTTTATAACTTTCATTTTATAGTGAAACAACTGATGAATTACTGTAACAGAACAATGGAGAATCACCTCGGCCTTAAAGGAAGGATAGCTTAACATAAAATTCTTCCAGAAAAAGGATAGCAGTTCTAAGGCTTAATTACAATCACCATTAGCTGTTACCTACCATTTGATTAGCTGGTAATAAAAGCAAGGCTCTTTCTTATCAAAGCAAACAGCGAGGTCACTTCGCATTCTTCCCATTAGCTGTGAATGTTGCTGTGTGGGCAGGGCAGGGATAGAACTAGTAATAGGCAGAACCTGAAAACCAACAAACAAACAAACAAAAAAAAGCTAAAAATAGACAAAATCATTTACAGAGGTAACTCAAACAGTCAGCTACCACAGGAGAAAGAAACTAAATTCGTCATTGTCAAACGCCCATTCAAAATGAAAACAGACTGAAGCAAAACTGTCAGAAAATTCTTTACCATTTTGTAGTGATCACACAGACCCATAACACTAGACAGAGTCCAAATGTTTCAGTGACTAACTTCAAACAATAGCTGGGCTGTTTAAAAGCACAACAACAGGGAATGATGTTTGCCTGAAGGCGTACTGAATTAATGTAAATTGCTTTCAAATGCGTATTCGGTTTCTCAAACAAACAAAAAATAGATATTAAACTGGGCAAGTGGAAGTTACTGTTAGAGCCACATAACATCTGGTCACCCGTACCCCAGTTGTCCATCAGTAAGCACACAGAGGCAGCTTACATTCAGTGTGAAAGACAACAAAAGGTGTGTCTGCTTGTGTTTAAGGAAAGATTACTCACTTTACTCTTCCTACTTTAGAAAGGTCTTAAGACTATTGAGTCTGCGTCTTTATGAGCCTTCCCAATTACCACCTGACTAAACTCCCTACGTATTTCCTCCCAGTGAGGTACTTTACTACCAGTCACATCCACAGCCTTTAGTCATGCTGCCACAGTGTCTTTATATCAGCCTAAGCACTGACCTTTAAGAAGCTATAAATGTTATTTCAATTTTAATTCTCTGAGTTTAATGTCTCTGGAAGTGATTAACAGCACTGGCTTAATGTCATTAGGTCCTTGCACATTTGCTCACCACCTTCTGCTAATGTAACTTAATCACTACATGCTGCAACACCCCTGAGTTTCTATTTCTAGTTCAGTGAGATTATTAAACTACTAATAAGCAGCAACATACTGCATCATCAGTGGGTTTCATTGCTCCTAAAGGTAAAATAATTAAGTCAGAGATTAATTTTGTTCTATTCTTCCTCATCTGTACAATGGAGACCCCATAGTTACCGTTGTGAGAAACAGCTAGGCTTTTTCACAACAACAACAAAAATTAATTTCCTGTCTGTTAAGTTTCTGTCGCACCAGTAACAGTAGATCTTCACAATTTCCTCAGTAAAGTATGGGTGAACAATCCTACCCAGTGAGAAGAGTACTGCAATTGAAGGCATCTGGTTTCAGTTTCCAGATGCTAGCCTCTTAGGTGGCTTTGGGGGTGTCACCAATGCCCTCTATGTACCTTGGATATTTCTGTAAATTATGGAAAGATTTACCAATGATAAATGCTGTGCTGTAGCTAGCTGTTAATATTTTTGGTGAAACAACAGAAAAACAACAAAGAAAACAACACAGATAAAGCAGGAAAAAAAAAAAAAAGGAAAGAAAGGGAAAGAGAGGAAATAAAATATTATCAGACCTTCTTTCAGCAAGGGTAAAAAGCCCACACTGAAGTTAGTTTTCCAAAATCAGATTGCACAGTATCTAACCTAGCCAGTCATTTTGGCTACATCTTGTCCAACTACCTCAGTACAGCCCAGAGACAAATCCAGCGTCTTACACTCTGGCTGTAGTCTGAAGGGTGCCAGATGACCCTCCAAGCAAGCAGGATCACCAAGCTAATGTGGGAAAGATGGGGGAGTCTGCCTCAAAGTACCTGCAAAATATACTAACTTTGCCTTAGGGGGAAAAAGGGGTGGGAAGAAGGTGTACTTACGCTTTGGGACAGGGAACTCTCACTGTTGCTTTAGCAGCAGAGTGACTTTGCTACTACGAGGCAGGTGTGCACACCCCGTCCTTTTTCCTGGCATTGGTGGCTGCACTTTGTAGTGGTACTAGAATTTATTAGTCTGCAAAGAAAAAAAGCTAGCAAGAACACTTTCTGTTTAGCCGTGACATGTGTAAAAAGATTAGCAAGACACCACATTAAATCAATTAGCAAGACACCTCATTAAGTCAAAGTACGACAAAATAATAATAATAATAAAATAAAAATCAAAGCATCTTTGACATGTATCACTTGTTCTGCTGGCTGGGTAGCTGTGAACCTGCACTGCCATCTACAGGAAGCGCCTCCTCTTCCTCCACCCAGCACAGCTGAACACTACCGTGACAGCAGGCATCCCAAGTCACAGCCCCACTCCCTCCTCACTTCCTTGGCAGATTCTAGGTTTTAGAACAATTCTTCACAATTTCGGGAGACAATTACATTCGAGTGGATATATCAAAATGTGCTTGCTTTTGCAGCATTATATGCACAAATTAATATTTGAGTTACTATGCTCCAAGGTCTCAGATACATTATGGAGCCTAATTAGTAAAAATGTACCCAGTGCAGTATTTTTACTCTCTCTGCTTTTATCTGCTGGGCATGGTATGTTTCATATGCCCTGCAGAAACGGTACTTTTCTTCTTACATTAACTATTTAATGCACAGACAATTTTTACTTGCAGAGGATGCTCAGAATGCATGCTTCCGTTTAAGCAGAAATCATCTTTTTCATATAACTGAATTATCTGAGGACACTGTTAGAGGCAACTACAGAATTCTTCAATATTATCTCTTTCATGATTCTTCCATAATTAGTAACTTTTAGTATTTTTAAATTGGCACCTGTTTTGTGTTTGCGGAAAGGATATTTAGTAAAAGTTCCTTGCATTTAAATATCATTGCCTTTCATGTGCTCACCTCAGGAAAGCACAAATTGACTGAAGTTCACACAGCTTTCAATTGTATAGAAATATTGAGGAAAAAAATTGCTTCAGATCAGTATGTAATTCTAGAATTGTGTGTGTAAATCTAGAAAAAAATTACACTCAAGTTTCAGCAAACCCATCTATTTCACATGCCTATTTCAAGACATCTTGAAATGATTCCAGGTCAGCTTTGCAAAAATTAAATATTGTGGTAATTAAGCAGAAAGAAAAATAAATATTCCAATAAATTTCACAGTTAGGCAATTTAATTTAGTGGCAAAAATACTTTCAATATATAGCAACATCAAATCTTAAGATATTTTATCTTATCTTAACAATGAATCTATTTTACATTGGATATTATGAGCCAAGTTAGTGAGTAGTACCCATAATATTCTTATCAGAGGAAAGCTAAGCATTATTTAACTGGAAATTTAATTCTCATATACTAAAAACTGAAAAAGAAAATATGTGTAAGAGCAAAGTATTGATGGCACTGGTCACACAAGTAATTCCTAAGAAGGGCACAGATCTTATGATAATGCAATCTTTTGTAAAGCCACGTACAGGATTCCCTGGGCCCCTGCAAGTTGTGCAAGAAGTGAACAGCAGTGTATACTTGCGAGTGTCAACAGTTTGAAAAGATTTCTGGAACCAGCACAGAAATCTCTAATAGTTGTGCAAGTCAATTAGCAGACTGAGTATTTGCAGGCACAGTATCTAAAGAGACATCTTCTTAGCTCTAAAAATTGAAGCTTCCAGATGAAGCGATCTGGAAGATACCAAAAAGATATTGTTTGCATGTAGCAAAACATTAATAAACAGCTAAATCTAATTATTGCAAAAAAATACACACTGCAGCTGTAAATTTCTCTCTAACCATACCATTACAGCCTTACCAGTGAAAACAGAAGTGTCAATGCTAATGTAAACTCAGCTGCTGATATATATTCATTAGATTCAGAAAAGCTTCAACATTTCTTCTTCTAACTATGTCAAATTTTATCTCAGTGTCATTGGCCACAAATCAGCATAGATATAATCTGCTATACCAAAACATAACATTTTGTGACACCCAGGCCTTAGATGTATTTCCATTCTCGTCTCTTACTCCATAAAAATCACCTGGAGAATCATATCAAGAAGACTACTGTGGCTTTCAAACAGCATCTGGGAAGCAGAGAGGCAAAAAAATGTCCGGATGCTCTGATCAGATGAAACAGTTGTTTTGGTGCTGGTGGCCCTGAAAGTGACCTCAGAAACATCTGACAAACTCTAACCCTGCAACAGTGCAGGGATTCAGCACTAGATCGAACAGACATGGAAAAGGCGTGATGTATGAGGATACCAGGGTCCTGCTCATGGCCTTTCCTAGCTGAATACTCCATATTGTGCTTTGCCTAGCTCAACAGAAAGGCACGTAAATAAATTAAGCAAATACCTCCTCTGGGTAAAATTTAGACTGTAAGGTGAAACTACTACAATATTACCATAAATGTGATGACAGGCTAAGGTTTAAGAGGATAAGAGTTAACTTTGTCTCTTTTGAGAGCTGCAAAGAAGATAAAAACATAAATGATTGTATCAGGAATTTGCTAATATAAACCAGAAAAGGTGTTCCTGTTACTGTTGTGGAGACCTTTCTGACAGGGCATCAACTGATGAATTAGCCTACTACCATTCTTGTCTGCCCAAACCTGAACTTATTCACTTCCTGGGAACCTTAAACTAATGACAAAAAATGAGAAATCAGAAGAAAGAGAAGGAAAGAAATTAACTATGGACCATCCTTTGTTTTATATTGAAATTTAAGCAACAAACACTCAGTGCTCAAGAGCTATCTACAGCGAGTAACCATGAGTAATTCCAAGTGCCTTTCTGATTGTACAGACGTGCTGAACCAAGAGCTCTGTAAATTGGCCTGGTCACCTCTGCAATGATCCTGGCAGAAGGATGACTAGCTATTTAACTCAATAGAATTTTTATGTTTGATCATAATCTGGTCAAAGTATGAGAGAAAGAAGAGTTTCTTTATTACGATGTGCTTTGTGATTAACACGCAATTTGAGTTCTGAAACTACAAATTTTTCAGTCTGGTCTGTATTAAAGCAGTGTGTTATTACAAAAGGGGTCTTAAAAAAAACTCACTATGGCTCAACTCAGTAATATGTTTCATCCACCTTTATAATGGCAAAATGAATTTCCAAAAGGGAAAAGAAAAAATGCATTTGTAAGCATTGCTAAGCATGGAGTTTAGGAAGATATTTGCAGGAGCAGGGGAACAGCAGTCCCAGAATGGGTACCTGAGCAATGACCCAGCTCAGATGATGAGAATTTCTGCTACACAATTCAAGACTGTTCTAAAGCATTCTTCCATTATTAGCACTTAAATTAGCTTCATTGTGAAACAGTAATTAAACAGCAGGGGAGATTCACTGCTTTAGCCTTTTATTCTTGATTCTAATTTACATGATTAAATTCTAACTTATTCGCTGATTACCTTCTTGCTTAACATGCTTTAGGTTCTCACATTTTTTCCTTCTGCCCTTGCTTCTTTTTCTGGGTGTAGCAGTTTTTGCCATCACCAGTCCACAATCTCCAGCATGCTTACACATTATTCTGTTAGCATAATGAAGCATAAATAAATGAATCAAATATTAATGTATGTAAGCACTTTAACAAACACACGCACACACAAAAAAAACAAATATGGTTCTGGCAGACAAATTTTGGAACGTGAAGTGAAAGGCTGACTTAGTCAACAACCTCCATAAAGCTCCTGAAGATTTGTCCAGGATACATATTAAAACTCTGTTTTAAAGGACCTTTGCCAATTTAGTGGATTTCACAGCATATTTCACAGCATACAGTTTTCAAAGAAGTGAATAATAATTTCATATTTTTCTTGCTGAACTGGTGCTAGCACTCTTTCACTTCAATTACCTTTTCAAGTTCTTCAATTTTTCTTAAAATTCATACGTTCACACTGCTTTTTAATTTGAGAAGACTACTATTCTAAGCATTAATGCCTTCTACATCGGATTATACAAACCAGTACCAGCCCCGAAATTATGACGTGGCAGGTATCTTCTACCTAAAGCGGAATATTATAAGGTATTTTATTAATCCACCAATCTAAGGTTTGTTAAATGCTGGTGGTCTTTAAGGTCCCTTCCAACCCAAGCCGCTCTATGATTCTATGACATAAGAACTTTTTTACCCTACTGTCTAGCACTCTTTTTCCTAGCACCCTTAGCAGGATTCCGTTTCACTGTGCAGACCCAGAACAGAAAAAACCTGTAAATGATCCAAAAAATTAGGTCCACGTTACGGGCCTTGGGGATGGGCAAAATGGCAGACTTCTCAAAGACGACTGAGAAAGGACGTAATTGGAAAGCTTTGAAATGAGGGCAGATGGAAAGAACTGTTTTAGTTATGTTCTCATGGCTGATCATTCACTGATACTATGCAACATACCCAGCACTTTCATTCTGGGTTTTACAGATGTATAAAGAGTATTTCTGACAGAGATAAATATAAAATGAGAATATACTTCTGTCAATCAGTTGGCCTAACGGTCTAACACACATTATTTTGGCTTGAAATCTCCCCCCCACACGCGCATCCTTTTTTTCCCCGGAGGTTAGGAAAAAAAATGTATCCTTAAGTTTCTGAAGTGTTTACTTGCTGCAGCATAAAGAAGTACTCTGCACTTCTATGGTATCTGTGTGCTGTACAATTAGATGACAGCAAAGGTAAACAATACAATTAAAGATATAATCTACTGTCAAAATCCAATCTTTTCCCAGAGTTGGAAAGTAACGTGATCCTAAATGTATTTTTATAGCACATAATTTGTTAATAAATGTATCACTTCAGATTGATTTTTTCTCTGACACTGCTGAATATCACAGTTAAAGCACAAATATTTTATTTTGTGCTCATCACAATGTCATTGAAATTGATTGCTCTTACTTTATACTTCTAAACAGTTCATATACAAAAGATTTAACAAGACAGCCTCAGATTTTTCTGCATTCCTATTTTACTGTTCATTTGTGAACCACTTGTCTTGCAAATAAATATAACTATGTCATTTTAGATTGTAGTAACAAATGGTTTTATCTTATTGAAGTAAATGTATCCCCAAAGCCAACCCTACCTTGCCGAATCATCCATTAAATATGCAATATTTTTTCAGTGAATTTAAATACCTGCTTGCATGTGTAGCTGCACTGATCACATTTGAATCTTTTTTCATCTCTATCAGTCTTCTTATGCTGAGTAAGAACATAACGCTCAGGAAAACCAGCTTCACAGTAACTGCATGTAATTGCCACTGCCATGTATGAATGCAGATTTCACAAGTGGACATCTGAACAGTTATTAAAAACAATTAATTATAATGGTAAATTTTGGATTTCCACAATATTTAACAAGAGTTAGATTGGGAATAGCTTTGAGTAATGCATTTGTTCTAGAGTAAAACACACAAAAAAGAACCTTCTCTATTCTCCGCAATAGGTGTAAAATTGATAAATAAATTGACAAACAAGCAATTTCTCAAATGATTTTGGATGACTAAAGTTCCAGTAAGACACTAAGTTTCCAGAAAAATTAAGCAGTTTAACAATTCAAATCCTTCTGAAAAGTCCAGTAATTTTCTGCTTTTACCCACACAAAAAGATTAATTTCAAAATGCTACTCAAAGTAGCAAATAATATAAAAATAAAAATTGCAAAAATACATGAACAAAGGAATTGTACGTATGTAGATAATTCAATTTCTACCTTTAAATACTTAATATATTTAAATGGGAGCTTTATTTGAAAATACAAATAGATGCTAAAGACATCTGTATATGCCCAAATATTTTTAATATAGCTTTTTCATACATTTTCAAAAATCTATATTTTTATCTAACTTTGTTGATATTGGTCACCTACATCACTTAAAAATACAGTAAATATGCTATATTTCTAATACACTGATTTCTTAATAAATCTCTAATGCTATTGAGAGTTGTACAAGAACGTCTTTTTCCTAAAGAGAAGTAAATTTACACATGAAATATATGTATGGTGATATTTGAATCAAATGTTCTTCCAAACAAGAATAGTTCAAAAATTTAGTACATGAAATCCCCAGAAAATTATGAGGGCTTGTATTGAAATAACTGTGGTTTGCACAAGGGGAAAACAACAACAACAACAACAACAACAAAAAAAAACCCAAAACTTTTAAACAGTATTATAATTTTAAAACAGTATTATAATCTTTAACATTTTAAACAGTATTATATTTTTTATTTTCAGAATCAACCTGTATATCAATAGTGTTTGATACTGATGACAAAGGAAAAAAAATATATATTTTCTGCATGTAGAATGAAAATGAATTTATACAGTGGTTTATTTTTTACATTCTGGGAGAAGACCTCAATTAGCTAAGAGACATTTCAGTTTATTGTATCACCTCCAATGTTCCATAACTGTTATAGAACCTGAAAATAATATTATTGTTAAAATCAAATTTAGAATTTTAAGAGTTTTTAATGTTTTAAGCACAGTAAAACCATCATCTGCTCAGCTGATTAGGTCAAACTTAAAGTTAATTTACACTTTACTAATTAATGCAATACATGTATTTCTTTAAATTATAAGGACAAAGTGCTCAGCAACTAAACACTGAACAATTTCAGACTAAGATGTAAAAGCTGATTTTCCATATGCAAAAAAATATATATATATTTAAGCATTCAATATATTTTAGTGCCTTGTATAGCTAGATGGAGTTTTTAAGTAGAGTTGAGAAAGAAGCAATGTGAGAGCTGAAATGGCTTCATGGAGATCTGGACTATTTTCTGTGGCTTTGAGAAGAAACTCCTCAGTATGACCTGGATGTAGGCTTTTCTGAAGTACCTCCTTACAGAAAGACAGAAAGTCACAAAGGTACCAAGGAAAGGAAAAAAAAAAAAAAAAGAAAAAAAAGAAGCTAAATACTTGATACTTTGTATTTTAAACAAATTAAAACATCAGCCACAAGATGTCACTACATCTCCTTGTAGGAGAAACCTGTAAATCAACAACAAACACTTTTTCCATAGAAATATTTTGTAATGCTGAAGTCACGTATATTTTATATCATTATAAGCAGTGAAAATTAGAAATACTTCATCCCTAATTATCTCTACATTCCCTTCCCCCCCCCCCCCCCCCGCCCCCCTTTAAACTCAGCCAAATCACTTTTTCATGCAATAAAGGTACTATAATGTGGACACTGGTATTTTGGCACATTTTCTCCATGCTTCTGTAGCACATGCATTGTCATGCTACCACTTCGAGTAAGTTTGGCCTGGTAAACATAACATCCACGTTTTTTTTTTTCCACCTATAAAATATTAAAATAATATATGCTTACAAGCTCTGCTTATTTGACAGAAATGCAGAATTCACACAGATCTAAACATCCAACAGCAACAGCCCCCAGAACAACCAAAATCTAATATTAACTGAAAATGCCCAAAAGGCTAAACAATTTTACTTGGCTGATTATGATGCAAATTTCCAGAATCTGCAAGTCAAACCGATGAAGCATAAAATCATTAAAATAATTCTAAATTATTAATCAGGATTTTTTTTTTTTAATTCGATCTTGTAGGTGGATATGATCAGATGTGCAAGGAGAGGAAATGAACAGCCGTAACTCCGTGATAAAAGTGATACAACAGTAGCCATTGATAATGGGACAAGAAAGGGAAATTTTTTCTTGTCCTTCTTCCCCAGAAAGTCACATCACACATGATTGTCATCAAAAATTACATCCACACTGGCAATTAGCAGAGTCTAATAAGAGCAGAGAGAAGCAGCAGTGTTGAGGACCAAACGTACATAGATTTTGAACTATGTTATCCAAGCTTTATTTTACATAAAGGAGCTTCAAAATACATTACAAAGAGTCAAGCTGTCGGACAGAGATTATTTTTTCTATTTAAGACTTAAGCAATTCACCCCAAAATAGTGCTATGTGTTAGTGATACAGTTTAGCACCTAATTCCAGGAATCCTAACTCCTACTCTAGCTCTCTGCTCTGAGACAGGATGAAAGTTCCTCTCTTCATAGCATCATTAAGATGCGGTTCATCAAGGCACTTACAAACTATGCAATACATTTCTTGATGTCAACTGTGTAACTAGTACTAACAAGTTTAAAGATTTGGATATTTCAGGCTAAACTATTCTCAGCATTCTTGTAGTCCTGAATCAGTAAAGTGTATGTAAAAGCCTCTTTAAAATTACTAGCTGATTTTAAGGAAAGAAAGATCCATACCTTGAAGAATTCATAGAAGAATAAAGTTATGCTTTCTGGACTACATAACATTTCCAAGTTCTTATCACAGCAGTAATGAATTTCTTTAGAGAGTAACAAGTCAAGAGGAAATGTGCAGCACTTTCAGTTTTGAAAAAGATTTGAAACTGCAAAATGGCAAATATGTCATATTTGAAGAGCCTTTCCAGAACAGTTGTCTCAGCTCCCAAGTGCACTCTGTAATGATTTTCATGCTGAGACCAAAATATATTTTATACAATGCTTCGTACCACACAGAATGTGCAGCTAACACTTCACTTCAATAATAGCAAACAAAAACACTTTATTGTTATTTATTCATTGTGGATTCATGCCCACACAATAGAACTTTGTTAGCTTTATTAAAGCGGCTCAAGTGTGCTTCCTATAAACACAGTAACTAAACCAAGGGACACTAACAATTGGCACAATATCCATACTTTAAACAACCTCCACCGACATACGTTAATATCCAGATACTATGACGCATGCATCCATAGACTCTTCAACTCTACTGATGTCATCCAATTTTTACAGTACATACATACAGATTCTAGGGAAACAGACACTTATCCTTTCCCTTCTATGACAGTCCTTGACCTCTGCAGCACACTTCTACATTCCTAAAATATTATAACAGCTATTTCCTGTTACTTTTATGAAGGTTCTGTGCGATACCTTGCTGACAGGCACTGGTTTTTGCCTACCACTCTCAGCCAGCAAGTTGGAACTATTCTAAGCTCATTCATAAACCCCTGAACACATGCATCTTGAAGCTGAATGGACTAGGAAAGGCTAAATAAATTATTATTAGGTTTATTCAAAGGCATTTTTACACAGTATTAACTTTGAAGTCTCCCTGGAGGTTTCAAATACTGCATTCTGTTCAAAAGACCATTAACTTCTAAATGCCATCCAAAATGGATCTCCTGAACACAACAGAGATGACATCAACTTGAACAAATAAATTTAATCATTTAAGGGTGAAGGGCATTCTTCCTTCTTTCAAATTTCCACATAAAATTAGCTTTAATTTAACCTAAACTTAACAATTTACTGCATGAATATTTCATAAAAAAATTCAACCTCACTGATAAATTTAACTTAAAATATGTTATCTAAAAATGAACTACAAATATTATGCAGTCAACTTTTTACCTTTTTTTCTGATGTGGAGCAGTCATTTGAGATTTTAGATGCTTGGGTTTTCTTGGAACTTTCCTGCTTCATCATGTGAGTCTGACAAATCATCTCTGGCTTTACAGCTCAGGCCCTTTGCTTCCCCAACAGCAAAAAAATTTCCTTTCCTCCCTCCTCTGGGGTCAGTTGCTGTACCTTATTTTCAAATGCAACGGCATCATTATCTCTGTCAATCTATTTAAATAAGAAACAGTTTTTCAACTTCCTTAATCAAAAGTTGCAAGTGGCAAAATAACTGAGCTATCAACAACAAGCAACCCACTAACTCATTTTAATCCTACATAGCATGGACAAAACTGCAACAAAAAATCACATTTAACATTCAGCAGCTTATCTGGGTGCTGAAGAATTACTAAAATTGAGACCTAGCTCTTCAAAATTTATCAAGTTTCGGAGCATCTTTTTGAGATTTTTTCAGTACATTTGCCTTTTAAATGAAAAGGACAAGAAGATTTTTTTTTTTTTTGCCTTTGTCTTATGGCATGATATCATGTCATAAGGTCATGATAGTTTTTTTTAGTTGGTAAGTTTAGATATGATCATACCTCAGAAACTATCTAGGGTTGCCTTCATGGCCTACCTCTAAAGGCCGATGCCTGAGGGATGGCAGAGAGCCAGGCTCCTCGTGTGGCGAACTGGTGGCACAGCCCTGCAGCCAGACTGTGAAAGCAGCCTGATGTTTTGTCACAACATGTCCCAAGTGAAGATCTCTCAGTCTTAATTGCAGGCCCTTAACCTTCTGCTCCTGCTCAGCTGGAGACCGCAGGGCTGAGCTCAATTGGTTTCCCCACTTTCAAAATATTTAAAGCAATTCCCCTGTTTCTCATATGGAAATACTTCAGCCTGGGTCTCACGTTGCTGGAGTGCTCCTTAAGAGCTGGCTGACGGCTAGTACTGCAGCATCTCTTACATGTGGATCTTGAGTATTTTGCAAAATCGACTGAAGTGCATTTGCAGAGGCAGTAGAGCAGTATGTAAGCATCATTGTACTATACTTTAGGTCAGGATTGGTTATTCAAGGAGAACAAGAAGTTTTACATTTAAGAGTTCTCCAAAGGTATTGTAAAAATATCTTTGAGGTAAACTTGCAAGATTTGAGACACTAACATTTAATCTTGTGTACCCTTCTAGAACAGCAATTTCCAACTCATATCATTAGTACAAAGTAGTAGCAAATGCTCCTTGTCTGTTTAGCTGTACTGTTCCATCAGACAAGGTGGTATTTTGCCCAGTGGCTATATTATACCGTGTTTTTCACAGTATAGTTAGCACTGCTGCATATCCAGGAGCCATGTGTACCCTTTTCCACAGAATTTGGCCCGGACATTTTTGTGTTTTGGGTGCCTAAGGTAGCAGGCACCATTGGAAGAGCCAGTGATCCAGATTACTGCAAAAGTTGTAGCCATGAAAAGTAACTCAGTGGGGTCATTATAACAAGTTGTAAGGACGACAAATTAAAAGCTTCACATCTTGAAAAACGAATCTCATGACAAGCCTGATTTGAGGTCATTGACCTTACTTATCTTCAGAGACAGCAGGTTCCTGTAATTACCATAAGTACCCTTAACAACAACTACTCCTATCTACGATTCTGCAGGCTCCTAAATGCAAGAATAATATTTTTATTTTTTTTTTACACTTAACTGCAAATTAGTCATGACTAGTATGTTACATTGAATCAACACAAATCCAAAGCAATTATTTAAGGGAGAATATGCATTCCAGCAATTTAGGGCTAATATTTCAACATAGTTACCACGTTATTTGTAATCTACAAAATCTGTGGGCTCTCAAAACCAGAGAACTGGATGCAGAATACACTATACATACATATAATTATGCTGCTGGTGACTGTAGCTGGAGATTATACTTCTTATGCACTGCTCAGTCTTTTCAAGTTGCTACGTATACCATGCCATTATGATAGTTGAATGGCACTGAAGAAAAAAGTTGTTATAACAATATATCCTCCTTTAGGTCATTAAAATGAGTTTCTCTGCATTTGAACAGTCATCAGGATCCAAGAGCTGTCCTGCCTTGTACTTCTGCTTTATTAATACCAGCACCATCCACGAAGCTACAGTTAAAGGTCTTTAATTATTTCCATTATAAACTGATATTTTCAAGGTTTTATAACTCAAGGATTGTAAAGTGAAGGGCAGAATAGTCCTTCAGTTCATTTATGTTGAATTTAAAAGAGCCACTTGGATCAGGAATCTTCAAACTAAAGCACCTCCTTATTATGTTTTGACATAACAGGTTAACAGCTCCGCAATGGCTGTTATGGTATATTGTGTATGCAATCTCCAGTTACCAAATACTGCCTACTGCATCTCTAGCTGCAATCAGACTTCTACCCACTCCTCTACAGGGACTATTTCTTTCTAACATATCAATAGTATGCATTAAACATCTCGCATGAGAATAGAGTACCTTTTTATTTTATTTTAAGTTGTAGTGATATTTGGTGGGGTAAACATACTTACTACAAATTATTTTTATAGGAATATTTTAAAAGGAATATAAAGACATTCCATTTGCAAGGATTTTAATTTATACCAGTTCTCTTGTGCTAAAATAATGTTACATAAACAAACAAAATTCAGCCACAAAATTGCACATAAGTTCTTGATAAGAATTTAGCAGTGCATGAAGGTGAATACGTGGATGAACAAAAATCCTAAATCAGCAGAGTATATTCTACCCTTGGCTGCACTAAGGAAACACAGCAAACTTTGGTCTGATCTGCATTTTTCCCCTGAGTATGAACAGATCAACGGACTTTTTTAATGAGTAAAATATTGGGTTATTTATTCCAATTGCCAGACTTAAATCTGAATAGTGCCTTTTAAAATACTGAAGATGTTTACTGCTTGTTATATGCAGCTGACTCTTTATAAAAGCTTCATTATGATGTAACATAAAGCATATTTGACCCTGAAGGTAGTTCAAAATCTTCAGTTTCACTCTCTTCCTGTGTTTTAGAAAATCATTTCAGATAGCTTTAGAGGCTGTATAATGAGCCTTTATTGCGTATGTTTTGCACCTCCATCTTCGTATCAGAGGTCCTGAACCACCATCCTCTGATGCCAACAGAAAGATTGCCATCGATTTAAATGGGTTTGGAATTAGGCCCAGGATAGATAACCATGTGAAGCAATAATGGTGTGATTTATTTACACATTTCTGACCTGTCCAAAAAACTCCGAGTAAATCAAGACTGTTGTTGTACACTTGAAAAAAAGAGAAAAAAGAGAGAGAGAGAGAGAGAGAGAGAGCAAAGCAAAAAGCCAAATAAATAAACCCCACTTTAACCTCACATGTTCATAATCATTCCATTTTATGATATTCCTTCTCGTAGCTGAAAACTCCATTCTTCTCTGGAACATGACTCCTGTTAGTCTACTAGGAAACCCAGTTTTTGTTGTGACTTATTTTGACAGTTTTAATATCATTTTCCACCTGTCATCTGGAAAGTTTTCCATTTTCACTTTCCTCCAATGTCTCAATTTTGTTTCCAAGTGTATGTCGTATTCACACTGCACCTGTCAGAGTGGTATCTCTGTGCCTTAACATTGGTCTGAAAACATGCACGCCTTTACTTTTGCTCTTACACCAGGGACAATTGCTACCTTCATCACCTGTTTTGCAGTGCAATCTTGCTCCTATGAATAATGATAGCAGTAAATAACTATCTCTACACCATCACTCATTTCAGAGAAAATTAGTAAATTTTTATGATCTTCTAATTTATGTTGCTCCTTTAAATAGTGTTCCGTTATCAAGTTATACTCACTAAACGGTGAAATCCTTTCACTTTACTTTCTGGTGCTGTTGTCAACTTTTTCTTTTAGTGTTCCACTTTCACAATGATGAAGCACTACTTCAGAGAGCATAAAAAACCTTAATTAAAAAAAAAAAGTGTGACATCTAATCAGTGAGATAGATTAAAAAAAAAAGAATATATATTTTTTGGATGCTCTTCTAAGCAACTGAAAGTAGCAGTCAGAAAAAACTTAATGCTTCAGAGTGCTGGCCTAGAAGATTCTCAGGAGAAATTATACATTCTGAATTTCAGAAAAGATACTGATCACTTGGAAAGAAGACTATTATTAAAATATTTTAGCTTTTTCTTTTCTTTTTTTCAGACATCTGGCTTTGAGATGGGAGATGCAGTTGATTCCAGCAGACATTATTTAGCATTCTGATTTGACTTGGATTCCTCGTCTACACAAAACAGCACTAGACCCCTTATAAGCCATATAAAAGCTGGTCAGATCCAGAAACTTATACAGTCCTACTTGTATGTACAGCCCTACTTCTTTCTTAACTTTTTCTCCAAAGCAAAGGGAAGATGGGAGCATAGCAAAGCAAAGACAAATAGAAGTCACTCTGGAGGGTATTGATTGACTCGTGTCTGGCCCAGGTATCAATTACCACTTCTCTTTCTCAGTGCAAAGAGGAGGGTGAGGAGCGATGCAGAACCCTCTCAGAGGCACAGTGATTGCTTGGACTGTGCCATTAATGAACAGTTGACTTGATGCGGGCTGTGCCTAAAGCACACTGAAAGCCTTGCTTTGCTGTCTCTCCAGTGCTCCTCTTGGCTTTGAGAAGACAAATCTCCTCTTTAAATTTGAGTGGTTCTTGTAGAAGAACCAAAACAACTTCTATTAAGTTAGAGGACTTAATGCTTTTATGTCTTGCCTATGCTTTTAAAATCCTGCTCCATATTGTTAACAATTATAATTATATAGCACGACAAAAAAAAAAAAAAGGAAAAAAAAAGAAAAACAGGGCATAATAGCATACAGATGTGGGATATATAACAGGGGAAGCATTTAACAGAAGCTTATTGGAGCTGAAAGTACCAGGGGTGATTGTTCAGACACAAGTCAGGGAAGTGGTCTAAAAATATTGACCATAATTGCAATTTATCTATTAACTGTTTCATCTAGCATTGCGATGTATTTAGATCAAATTCTGCTCTCCAGTAATGCATGGTTTGCTGCTTGTGGCAGACAGCAGATCTGCGTGCCTGGGTCTGTTTGGAAGAAGTGTATTTACCTGGGAAGCATTTTACTTCCATTTCAAAAGACATTAACATCGTTACAGTTAACTACACCTCAGTGACTTCCTCTGTTTTTACAGAATACTTTTTAATCCAAGAGATAGCAAAGAAAGTTTTAAAGACAACTCACCTTAGTTAGTTAGTAAAGGTTTTTGCTGCTGTTTGTGTAAAGGTCAAAGAGTTAAGTTGAAGAGGCAGAAAGTTTTCCTCTTGTTTTGACTAAACTGGGGGAAACGTGCTAGAGCTGTGCAGAATTTGATTGCCAAACACAAAGCGAAGATACACAGTGAGAAAAGATAGTAAAGGTTTAACCCAGCTGATGTAAGAAACAAAATTCAAGGATGCCCGTGTTTCCTTGCCTTTATCACATTGTTAATCTTTAATCAGGAAAACAGTTCTGAGAAGAGCTCTTTGTGCACAGCTAAACAGGCATCAGTGCTTGGAAGTTAATGGGATCACCAGAGAACGAGACTATTAAATCATTGTCCTAATAAATCAATAAGTGAGATGTACAACCCAAAGGAGTTCAAATTCTGCTTCCACGTGGATATGCAGCAAGTGCACATTAAACCTTGCAAAATCAGCAGTAAGGAACTGGTTGGCAGGTTCAGAAGAGCAATGGCTTCCTGTGCAAGTTTTTTCCAGCTCAGATCACAAATCTGTGCAGGTGCTAAAGTTTCTGAGGATCCTGAATTGAGCTTGAGTATAAAAATCCAAAGAAATCTAGGATGGACTATGGAATTTAAGGGCACGTATATTTTAGTGTGGTTTCACTGACAGCAGGTGATTTACTCCTTGATATTTATCAGCAGAGAAACGTTAAATCTTAGTCTTCCTTCTGGCTAATGACAAATTGTCACTTAACGTCCAAAACCAGATAGCCCTGTGCCTCTCCATCAGGAACTTGTAACAGAAATACCTATACCAAGGAGCCATAGGTGTAAATCTTTTATGCTCCTGTAAGAATAAACAAAAGTCAGCTTTATAGTACTCCTCTTTATAATCTTTTTGAACAGCAAGATGAGCAAGTGCCTAGAAAGCAAATGAGAACAGTTAAGTGACTGGTGTTTTGTGAATAATGGTTATACTTTGTTCAGAGCTGTCTCTACTAACTTACAGTCTGTTGATCTGTCATTCATACCCTTGTTTTGTGCTGTCTTAGTGATATCTAGGCAGAGTGCCATGTATGTTTTTGCCCCAGATAAGGAGGTACTGCCTTCGTGCTATCGCAATGCAAATTCCTGAACTTTACAAGGTTAACATGTGGATGACTTGTTTTTAATTTCTTTGCAAGATGCAAGTTGGTTGTTATTCATTTGTACATATTAGTTTAAGCTCACATATAAGAGGTTATTCTTTAAGCAAACAATAGTCATATAATTATGAATCATCCTGAATAAACAAATTTGAGGACAGGTTCAGATGGTAGGTAAACAGAAGTATGTACAACAGAATCAGAATTCTGTCTTCTCAGAAGGACAAGAAAAAAGTATGATCTCTAGGGCCCACTTGCACCCTTGACCTCTTTACTGGGTGTTGTTTATAGCAAAAGTCATACTTGTGGCACTTGTCTGGTAGGAACCATTTACACTGGCCAAACAAGAATGTTTTTACATTGAAAAATCCCACTGTGGTCTATCCAAGTTGCCTTCTTCCTATTAGAAATGAGCTAAGAATACGTGTACAGTATGTAGGATTTCACCTGACCTATTAACACATCAGGATTTACCAATAAACATAGGCTCTATTACAGGGGCAATTGGTTTTTGTAATGTTGATTTTCCTGCAGCAGTCAGGTTCAAGAACTGATAGGTATGCAGTGCTTGACATAGGCACACTTGCCTTCTGACCTTTAGATGTAGCCTGGCTTTATTTCTGCACAATCAGCTTCTCTCTCCTGTTGTTGTCATCACTTCCAGTGTTACAAAGTGCTTGAAATATTCATCAAAGCTGTTTTCCTGGGAAAAATATAGAATAAATCTTACTTGAATCAGAAAGCACAGTTCAGCCCAAGTTGGTGCTTTTGTACCATCAAAGCAGAAAACAGGTTATAGCAAATGTTTTTCATTTCAAATAAGAACATACTATTTGCATTACAATAATCTAAAGAGTACCCAGCAGGGACTATCTGTGGCACAGAACATAAATATAATGGGAGATAACGATCTCGTCTAATTAGGTTTTAAACTCCTCAGGCCAGGAGCTATCAAGCAAACTAGGAAGAATACACAAGAAGAGAGAGAAGTTGGCATCATCAACTCCCAACCCCCTTCCCACGGAGAAGATAAAGGCTTGGGGATGTAAAGTTACACATCCAAAGTCAAACAGGAAATCCATAGCAGAGGAAGACACAGAACCTAAAATTATGAGTCTGTACCCACTCTTACTGTTCAGAGCCATCCTGCTTTAAAGAAGTTGGCTCACAAAGAACATACAGATCTGGGTCCAGTAGGCCAGATTGCATGCAACAAGCAATAAAAATGACAAGTGAGACAAAAGGTAAACGAGAGTATTTCAACAAATGAGAAAAGCCATGCTGCCAGTCAGGTAGACAGAGCAGTGTCACTCTGAAATGACAGCTGACAATGGAATGCTGATAACGAGCAAAGGAACAGAGAGGGACATAAAAAGCAGCATGCAAAACCACCAATAGCCAGGTTTATCTCATCCTCGAAAAAATAAAGCAGTTTACATTTTAAGAGGTGCTGCCATTTCATTCCACAAGGCCTGAGCAGGTGAAGTCTCTGTCAAAAGGCACAGCTAGTAGGATCCTAGTATCAGCAGGAAGTTAGAAAAGTGCTTGGTCTTGAACAAGAGGTTGACACACAGCCTGCTGCTTGAAACCGTGTGGGTTTGGTACAAGGATTTGTCATTTACCCCCACCACAGGTAGGAAGCAGGGAGTCCTTGACAGCTGCAAACACACAGCACTGCGGTAAACAGATTTCACTCCAGCAAGGGTTACCATTTTTATTTGCAAAGCTAAATCTCGGTGCCATCTGGGCTTTGTATGACTGAGCAGAGCAGATGCTGCATAGGTGAAGGGAAACACACAACCTTATGCTGACTGTTTTCCACTCTGTTTAGTACAGTTTGTCCCCTTCTCTCCTGGCTGTGGTTCTGCTGTGCATCCAGCCAAAAAAAATGCATTAACCATGCAAAAAATCATAGTCACGTTCTTACCAGCCTTGAGCTGGCTAAGGCAAATTCAGACAAAACTTTGGTGGGTCCAAACTCTCCATGTGCCTATAAGACCTTCTACAGTAGCTTAGGAGAGCTCCGGAGCTCATTATGTGAATTAGTGCCATCTCCAGAACTATGGGCTGGTGAGAAAGAAGGATGAACAGTGAATAACGTGCTGCTCAGAGCCATCAAGCGAGGAAACACCATTAATGGGGAATGTTTGCCTTGCTCTGCTTGTGAAGTGCTGAGCTCCAGCTGCAAAACCGGATTCCAGACTGGGCGTCTTGTGTTGCTGATAAGGGTCGCCAGTGTGACAGAAGGGAATTAAATCCTCAGTATCCTTCATCCCTCAGTATCCTTGTCGCATGAATGAGCCACAGTGTCTCCCTAGCCAAGACTCCAGTTTTTATCCTTTACAAGAGAAAATGGAAAGGAGAACCTCACCTCCCCTGCTGACTATAACAACATCTGAGAGCCTGTAAAAGCGAGTTCTAAAGAAAAGAAAAGGACTAAATTTTTGCCAAAGCAGAAGAATAACAGTCAAGAAACCAGTCTGCCTGAGTGATCCACAAACATAGTATCCTACAAGCAGCCCCAAATCTCATGCAGCTGGGTCAGAGCTCTGCCCCCAAGAAAAGTAGTAGTAAGGTGGCAATATCACACGGGCTGCGGTGGGTCTGCAATAAACACCTGGCTCTGTCACAGGCTCTTTTGCAACTGCAGGTAATTTGCACAGGTCAGGTTTTGTTCTCTAAAATTGAGAGAGCAGGCCCTGGTCTCTGTGAGCTGTACATTTACAAAGGCTGCCCTTGGATCGGGGCTTGTGCAGCACCCAGTAAAACAGCAATTGCAGCACGCTCAGCGTCAACTGAGCACAACCTCACAGCAAAAATAACAATCAGGAAGCGATGTTCTTCAGCTAGCTGACTAGCTGGGAGAATCTTTAAAAAAAGCTATCATTTTTTAACAAAACAACGAGTGACATAAAAACTCTTTTGCAGTGACAATATGTGGGATAATTATTATGGGAGGGGGTAGAATTTCTGAGGATTGTTATATGCCATTAATTTTCAGATCTCCTTGAGAGTGCTTTGCTACAGCTCTGTAGCAATGAAGTCTGAAACTTTGTACACTTTCTCCTTGACCCTAAGAACCCTCACATTTATTCAATTAAATTCCAGTAAGTCAGTGAAAGTTGAAGTGCTCAAAACCTTTATTTTGAACAGGCTGAACGGTGTCCATCAGAGCAAACATCCCCAAAACACTCCTTTCAAGGCACTTGTTGAACACTATCATCTAGAAACGTCAGATTCACACTCATTTAAATAATTTGACGGCTTCCAAGAAGACACCTGATAAGCATCACTTTCAAGTGTCAAGATGCACAGAGAAAAAGTGCCAAAAAAAGTTCAATCCAAAGAAGTTGTATCAGCTATTAGAGGAGTATTATAGTTACTACTAAAGATGATCTTTCACTTAAACGAAAAATAAACTTTACGTTCAAGACATTTTTTTTTGAGGAAGCCCTTACATTCCCCCCAGTCCAACTCCCACGTTTCTCACTAGTGAAATCTCTCAGCTCACTGAATCCAGAAGGCAGACACTTGTGGCAAACAGCAGTATGTGATGGCATTGGGGGAACGTCTCGAGACCACTACGACTGAACTATTGGAGATGCCATTTCTGATTTTATTTTTTGTGGCAGCCACTGGTGGTTATAAGAATTCACTATCCTCAGATGAAACATTTACTGCTATGTGTTGGATATCTAAATGCTGAATTTCTAAATTAGAAGATTCTTGAAAAAAAATAAAATAAAATCTTGGCCTCAATTTGCGTATGCTCCACTTATTTCATTACACCATAGTATAAAATACTATGCATGCTTTATACAGGGGCTTGAAGCTTACTGTGTGTTTGTGATAGGCTTTGAGATTCTCTGATAGGAGGTGTTACCTAAATACAAGTAATTTGATGCTTAAGTGTCTAGAATTCCCAGTGGACATCTGTACTCAAGCCCTGCTGCCATCACAAATGAAAAACATTTGGAATCCTTAATGTGATTTTTAATGGACATATGTTCATAACACAGTGCCACCAATTTGGCATATTTAGTGTCTTCTCGAGAGAAGCCCACAGTTTGTATAGCAAGATTGTGGGAGGTTAGGATTGCAGTGTGAGAAAATTTGCACAACACCTGCCTGACTATAATTTAATTGGCAGAAACTAATGCTCCGGGTTCGGGGATTTTTTCCTTTGCTCAGAATTGAAGAGGCACTAGGACTAATCCTGCACTGTTATGCTACCAGTTTGATGCTTTTATTCAGACTTCAGTCATGCTGCGATATGATCATTTTCTGGTCTTGTCTTTTTTTTTTTTAAGCTGTTTTACTCTCAGATGGTTATTTCTATCTATAATGACTTTTATCTGGCCATCACCAAGGACTCGGATTATTTTTGTACCTCACTGGAAAAAACGGTCTGCTCAGTATTAGTGAAGAATGTGCTGCATTTTATTTTTACTAAAGTACCTAATGATATATATTTTAACATGAAAATGGCTAACCAAAATATTTCTGATCTGCTCCGCCAGCAATGGAGCATGTGGACTCCAAACACACTGTGTTCTTATTAAATTGTCTTAATGCAGAGCCCCTTCTGAAGCAATTTCTAGCACCTCTTATCCTAACAGATTTTTGTTTTCCTTTTCAGCAATGTTTGGCCTTGCTGTGCATCAAGGACAGCCCCTCTTACTTCACTATTTTCTTCCCTTTGCATTTACAAAACGTAATAAAAGGCTTTGCAGGAGAGATAGAGGATACGCTCCCAGGAGAAGCGTTCCTGTGGTCTCTGATCACTGCACTTGTGAGGTTCAGCTCCGTGGTATTTGAAATTCAAATCTCTGCTCTGCGCTGCTCTGCCAGACCTGGCTCTTCAGGGCTTGCAACTCTCTGCTGTCTGCATCAGTGAAAGCCTTGCAGGAAACATCTCATTGACTGCACGAACCAGAGCAGGTGACAGATTATGAATATCCTTTGTATTGGATACCTGCATCAATTTTGTTGTTTTAGAGAACTCCCAGAACCTTAACTCGCATTCCCAAATTTCTCGTTCTGCAAACTGCCCCATCAATCCCAAAAATGCCAGAATTTGGCATTGCTGGGACTGGGTGGAAGTGGAGGGAGATGAAATGGCAGCAGGATTACTTCTACAGTTTTCTTTGTCTGAAATACTTCAGTCTTCACACACCCTGACTGTATGGACAAGTGAAGATGAAAATCAGCCTCTCTTTATGGGCGTGATGGTCTAAAATGGAGTGGGAGAAGGTAATGAGCTGACAGACAGACAGACATGGGAACAGTTAGAGAAGAGACCCTGAAGGGACTGAGGTCACACCCTCACGATCACAAGCGTAGCAGTGGCTGTTGGTGTCATTCGCTGCCTACACGTGTAGATGTTTGTGTAGTGCACTTGACACATACACAACAAGGGTGCAGTCATTTCAGAGTGTTTTTGTGCTTTTGGTTTGCCTTCTAATTTAAAGACGTGTCAATACTTTTTTTGCCCCCATAGCACTCCCAATAAAATTAAAAATAAGATTTGACGGAAGGGGTTAATTACCAAGATGGCTGCTGATCAGCCTTCTCTGAGCTTGTAGAGATAGAAAATAATTCCTCACATTGCAAGAGCCTAAAGCAAGGCGTAATCAAAACTCTCTCTCCAGCACTTAAAGAAACTCAGCATTTAGATTTATATTGCCTTTTCCTTGAAGAATTGCGTGGACAAAAATAAGAAAAACAAGGCCTCCAGGCAGGCATATTTAGTGGTTATTCAGGCCTATCAGTGCTCAGCATTGAACTTTATCCACGGATCAGGCAGCGTTCCCAAGGTAAGTAAACACACCTTGGACGAGCCCCCGCTTCACAGCCAACTAGCGAGCATCTGCTTACAGAGCGTGCCAGCTGTGCCTCGCCTGGGCGACCCCCTGGCTCCCAGTTCCCGATACTCTTTGTACTCAACCTTTCCCACACACCAAGAATTTATGACGCTTTCGGATTCAAAGTCAAACTAGATCAAAGTTTGGTTAAACTGCTAAATTTTGTAACTGCTTCAAACAGCAAACCCAAGGGCTAAGAACCACCGCTTTCAGCATTCATTAATCAAACCTGTTAAATGATTACCTTGTTAGGGCTGCTTTGTTGACAATCCTGCATGATGACAATGCGTCAGTGGCAGCGTCCAAAGACATATCCAATAGTGACATAAAGGACAAGCCTCCCTCACCTCACCCAGTGGGACGGACACCATGAACAATATTTAAGGAAGGAGAAAGCCACCTAGGAAACCAATGATCACAAGAGCACTCCAAAGCAAGTGAAACCAGACCAACAGAAAGGGGAGCCAAATACTTGCTGACATCCACCCAACTCAATCTTCCAAAGACAGTAAGTAGAATGGTTTCTACATATTTTTTCCAGTTTGAGACTGCCAGTGATCCAAGTTGTTTATATTAATTATATACTTCTGCTTAGAAATCAGGACTACTACAAATTCTGTTTTTGCGTTATGCATCCTTAGGGAGGCAGATTAAGACTGGTTAGAATGTCATAGCATGCTAACAGATGTGATATGTTTGATTTTAGATTGTGATCAGTATTTCAAATCCCTCAGCTAGATCCACTGCAGGCTGCAAGAATGCCCCCAGAGTTGAAAGCTGAAGTAAACATCGTGCCCAAGGTTACCCAGGGGGATCTGGAGAGCCTGCCTCCAGAAGCGAGGGAGTTCATTGAAAGTAATGCCAAGCTGTGCCAACCTGAGAACATTCACATCTGCGATGGCTCAGAAGAAGAAAACAAAAAAATTCTGGACATCATGGTAGAGCAAGGCATGATTAAGAAGCTGAGCAAGTATGAGAACTGGTGAGTAGCATAAATGGAAGTCAAGTTAGCATCTCAGAATAGTGACGTGTATTTTCTGTCCATTTACATTTAAAACTGTTTGTAACTCTTCAATATTTGCTTTCCATGAACATTTTGGCACTGCAGCTTACGTAGGTGAAATATGTAGGAAAAGCAAACTTTTCCTCTAAAAATTAACATAAAACATATTATTCAATAAGACTATCAACTGTACATTGTCTCTATTGATTAGTTACATAAATCAGGGAACTGAAATAATGTCATGAGACTTATGTAACTAATCATTAGCAATGGTTAAATACTATTTAGCAAATACATCTTTTGAAGAATTCTACTATTTTAGTCAATTAGTTTATTCATCAAATACTTTTTTTTGTGGCATTCAAATAGCTCTGTGGGTGTTCAAATATTATTCAGTACAGGCATTATTCATATCATGCCGATGAGCTTTGACTGTAATGTATTCAGCAAATACTTTTTTCAAATATTTCATCATCTCTCCCAACTAACCCAACATGAAAGGGGAATATTAACAACAAGTACATGCTCAGGAATTACGTGCCGACTAAGAAACCTTCATGGAAGAAATCTGCAAAGGCTTTTGAATAACTAAGTGCAGGAATTTGGCAATCTGTTTGCAGACTATTTGGGAGAGAAAAGGGCAAGATTCACCAGATAAATTATTCATTGTTAATTATATGCTTAGCTGTAGTGATGATGGTTATGACAGCCCAACTAGAACATTTTTATATTCGTGGAAAATTTCTATGCGCAGAGGTGAAAATGTAAAACAATCCTCTCTATTGTAAATAAATAGCAAAAATTCTTCAGAAGGGAAAAAAGAATCCTATTTAATAAACTCCTTCACTGTTTATGATCCTGCTTACAGTCAATATTTCTTTTGTGATGCTTCTACCTTAAAGGACAATGCCAATCCACTAGGCTGGATTCTCAACCCAAAGGGGTGTAGACCAACACTTAAAGTACTTGCTTGGCATCCACTCTGCTTCAGGCAGCACTTTGTGGTCCCTATGCAAAACAACTGTATACTGATGAGAAGGAGAATTAAATGAGATTTTTAACTTTTCCCTGAAAGTCAGTAACAGAGAATAAAGCTGAGATAAGAGGCAAAGGAATATTAACATGTAACCAGAATTTCCCAAGCCATATAATTTGTTATTCATACTGTAAAGTCTTGAAACAATTTGTATGAGAGAATGTATCTGACTAATTTTTGAGATTGTCTTAGTTATACTAGCTCTGTCACTTTAGTTTTAGCCTTACAAAACATTGCACTCTTTTGTACTAAAGGGGTCCTAACAGAAGGGTGAAAAGTATCATATTGATTAAAAAAAAATAAAATAAAATAATTATTGTCTAATTTCCTGATTTTCATTGAAACACAGCTGGTTGGCTCTCACCGACCCAAGAGATGTAGCAAGAATTGAGAGCAAAACTGTCATTATCACTCAAGAACAGAGAGATACCACTCCAATCCCTAAAACTGGAACTAGCCAGCTGGGACGCTGGATGTCAGAAGAAGATTTTGAGAAAGCCTTCAATACCAGATTCCCAGGCTGCATGCAAGGTGGGTGAGAAAGGAAGGTTGACACTGAATTTTCAGGTTTACTGGAACATCATTGATAGTAATTATTGTGATCGTTAACTAAAGATGTTAGCTGAAGGCTTAGGTGGGAACCCCTGATATAAATCAATTTGTAAGTTTCATTTGGATCTTTACCACGGATCCAAATGCCTGCACAAGCATAGTCCTCAGTCTCTTTCCAGTAAAGAATTAATTCTGTTCTTCACAAAGAGAGATACAGCATGGCAGGAAAATTTGTGTGGTTTTTTCAAGTCACAAAACAACTCAGCAGCAGATAGCAAGTGAGGTGAAAATGGAGGATCCCCATCCGGAGCAATAACTTCAGTGATTTACACCACAGAGAAACTGGCCTCCACCCACCTTTACTGCTGGTTAGACATTTTGTCTGAACAGCTGCTTTCAACATTTAAGATAAAACTTGCTACACGATCAGACAAACAGTAAGCTAGATGTTTAAACATTGGAAACACCCACAAGACAAACAGCTTTTAAAGAAGTGAGAAACAACCTCCATGCTAATAAAGATTTTTTCAAGAGTTCCTTGGTTTGCCTTGTCACATATCATTCATTTTACTCCTGTCCATGTTTTACAGGACGCACAATGTACGTCATCCCCTTCAGCATGGGGCCTATTGGGTCTCCTTTGTCCAAGATTGGGATTGAGCTGACAGATTCACCATACGTGGTGGCCAGCATGAGGATCATGACGCGGATGGGAACAGCTGCTTTGAAAGCCCTGAGCAATGGAGAGTTTGTAAAATGCCTTCACTCGGTTGGATGTCCTCTACCACTAAAAGGTAAGGAAGATTAAAAACTGTCACCCAGGGACATTCTCAGGAGCATGTTTTAGAACTGACTGCATTCTTTGCATTCAGGAAACACTTGCCATAGAAGACTAGGGTGGTTTGTGTAACAGCACTAGGTTCAAAACTCAATTAAAGGAATCAAAGCTCAATGAGAATTTCATGGAAAGGAGATTATTATCCCTCGTACTTACCAAGGGGTTTCCTTTGAAGCATCTGGTGTGGGTTGCTGTCAGAGGCTCGATGCTGATGAAACAGCACAGTCTGATCCAGCATGGAAATTGCTGCATTCATGAGCACAACATTCTGTTCTGCAGAACCATTAATCAACAACTGGCCGTGCAACCCAGAGTTAACGCTGATTGCTCATCTCCCGGATCGCAGAGAGATCATTTCATTTGGCAGCGGTTATGGAGGAAACTCCTTACTGGGGAAAAAATGCTTTGCTCTCAGAATTGCCAGCAGAATTGCCAAGGAAGAGGGCTGGTTAGCAGAGCACATGCTGGTAAGAGCTATTCAATCATGTGTGTTTGAACAGCCATCAAACCCTAAATTAGCAAAACATAAATACATCACATCTTGGTGTCAATGAAATTACAGTCTCATATGGATAGTCCTGAAACATTAGATATCAATATATCACATGGCAGGCTTTTCAGAAATAGGAAACTGCTTGCAAGGTTAAGTACCAAAACATTTTAAAGTAGGACCTATAAAATCAGGAACCAAGAAAGATTTAGAACTTCTGACAGTGGCTACTTGTAGGAAGACCCATGTACTTGAGCAAAGCCTGAACATCATCACCAGGCATCCACATTGCTCCTACAAGCTGAATCATGAAGGATTAATGCAAGTTTTGAAAGCTGTCTTTCATATTATAAAGAACTCTATGGACTCAAAAATCTGAAAATATTAGATTTTCTAAATGAGTTTTGCATTGTGCCCTTCATGCCTTTGCTTTCTGTTATCATTTAGACATCATACTACTATAAAATACCACTGAAAATTTAAATTTCACGATTGAATAGTCTCAGAAAAATATATCTGCATACTACAAGTATGAGAAGCGCAGAAGTACCCATACATAAAGTGCACTCACTCCACACCAATAATGCAGCCAAAAAATATTGCCTGTTTTTCTTGTCTCAGCTGAGAAACGCAGCTGTATACAGTCTGTACATCTTTAATTGGCAAAATAAATAAATAAAAATTGAATCATACACACCTGACATTTCTAAAAAAAAAAATCTCCTTACACATAATCTAAGGGAAAAAAGAGGGGACTTTTTGATGAATAAAACATAGCTTGTGTTATTTGTCAACTATATTATATGCTGCTTCGTTTGTAGGAAGAAATTTGCATAATTAAATGTTTTATCATTAGTACTTGCTGCAAGACAATCTTCAAAATGAAAAATGCAAGAAGAAACCCGTTTAACAGTTGCATCTGCTTTTCAATAGATCCTGGGCATTACAAATCCAGAAGGTGAGAAGAAGTATTTTGCTGCAGCATTCCCTAGTGCCTGTGGAAAAACTAACTTGGCCATGATGAACCCAAGCCTGCCAGGATGGAAGATTGAGTGCGTGGGTGATGATATCGCCTGGATGAAATTTGATGAACAAGGTATTGAACTGAAATTGCATTGTAGTACAGTCCACTACTGTTTATTTTTAGGGTCAGCAAGACATGCTACAAAGTTCTGAAGAGAACTGAAACAGTTTTATTTATTTATATTTTGTCATTTAACTTTCAGGCCACTTAAGGGCAATCAATCCAGAAAATGGCTTTTTTGGAGTTGCCCCTGGAACCTCAGTCAAAACAAACCCCAATGCTATTAAAACCATATTCAAGAACACCATCTTTACCAACGTAGCTGAAACCAGTGATGGCGGTGTCTATTGGGAAGGCATTGACGAGCAATTGCCGCCAGGAGTAACCCTGACTTCATGGAAGAACAAGGACTGGACCCCAGATAATGGTAACCCTGCCTTATTCCACATTCTCTCCTGGCTTTCTCTGCTGAATTTCACTTCAATCTGTCATTATGACCTTTTTATTGTATTCTGTACAGGGGAACCTTGTGCTCATCCCAACTCACGATTCTGCACTCCAGCCAGCCAGTGCCCCATCATGGACCCTGCCTGGGAATCACCCGAAGGTGTCCCCATTGAAGGGATAATATTTGGAGGCCGCAGACCTGCTGGTAAGAGATGCAGCAGCCTTGTAGCAAGCCTGAAGTGCTCATCACAGAAGGGTTGAAACACAACTGGGCATAGACACAGATCTTGCTGTCATGGCTGCAAAAGCAAGGAAATAACCATGCTAGCCCAACTTCTCTGTGTTAGCCTTTGACACACACACTTACAGCCATTGATATTTCAACATCTAAATTGTTAGATGTTAACATAAAAACAGGTAGTGATAGCAGAGGACTGGAGAGAGATCAGGACCCACTACCCTGAGTAATGATAGACACATAGCAAATTACTGTATTTGTCTCAAATTGCTTATAGTCTAACTAGTTTAGATAGGAAATGCTTAGAGAATTAAACCAGTTGTAGACAGTTTGCAGATAATTAAGTGAAATAAGTTGTTCTGTTAAAGGTCACCTAACGCTAGAAAAGAAACTGAAGTAATGCTAGGTCTGAGTCTAATATCATGATCGTGACCACAGACCTAGTATCTGTTTCCAGTAAAATCTACTGGGAATTCTAAGGCCCCAGGCAGCTGAGTACCTAAACATTGATGCGTTCAATAAACAGTAGCCAGTTTTGAAAATATCCATATAAATTACTCTAAGAGGGCAGGAAATGAACTAAGTTAAAAAAATATAGAAAAATTAGAATAAATTACATAGTAGCAGGCATACAGCAGTATCTCAGGTAGCAAAACCTGTTATAAAAATGCTTCTGGATCACTAATTACTGAAGTGACTTTGTTCTTTACAGGTGTGCCTCTTGTATATGAGGCTTTTAACTGGCAGCACGGAGTATTTATAGGAGCAGCCATGAGATCTGAAGCAACAGCAGCTGCTGAGCACAAAGGTAAATCCAAATCTAGTCTGCCTACCTGTATTAAAAGCAATCGTCTCTCTGGAGAGCTGTCCTCCCCCTCTGCTCTTTCACATTTGAATCTTGGCAGCTAGTTTTGCAACCTGTGCATTTTCGTGATAGAAAATATTTGTACTGGAATTAAAAGCCAAATTCTCTGTAAAAGTCAAATTAAGCAAAATAATCCCCTAGGTGGCAACCATGCAGAACAGGGTGCAATCATGGGGTTGCCAGAAGAGTTGATACAGAGTTCCTGTTACAGTTTGTGATAAATAAACTTACATTTTCTGTTCTGCTAGAGCTCAATAAAAATACAGGAACAATGAAAGCCAGCTCTCAAGGATCTACATTTAAGCTGCTTTACCTGAGATTTAAGAAATTTACTTTCCATTGACTGCAAAAATTAATCTAATTTGTACTTCAAGGTTCATGTTTGTACCATTTCTTAAAGTTGTTTGGTTCAGATGCAGAAAGGTGGTTAAGGGGCTAAGGTGGTTAGGTACTAAATCCCGGGAGGAACTGACTCTTTGTGCTTTAGAATAAATGTGCTATTTATTCCTTAACAATCTCCATTTGTGTTTCGAACAGGCAAAATCATTATGCACGATCCATTTGCCATGAGACCTTTCTTTGGCTACAATTTTGGCAAATACTTAGCCCACTGGCTTAGCATGGCACATCGCCCAGCGGCAAGACTACCAAGGATCTTTCATGTTAACTGGTTCCGGAAAGACAGCCAAGGGAAATTCCTGTGGCCTGGCTATGGAGAAAATTCCCGTGTGCTGGAGTGGATGTTCAACAGAATTCAAGGGAAGGCCTCTGCCAAGCCAACTGCTATAGGTTACATCCCTGCTGACGCTGCTTTGAACCTGAAGGGTTTAGAAGACGTTAACTTGACTGAACTGTTTGATATCTCCAAAGAGTTCTGGGAAAAGGAGGTGGAAGAAATCAAACAATACTTTGAAGGGCAAGTTAATGCTGACCTTCCCTACGAAATAGAAAGAGAAATGCTTGCCTTGGAGATGAGGATAAAACAGTTGTAGCTGATCAGAAAAACAATTATTTATCAATCCACATATACAGGACAAAAACATTTTACCAAATCACCACTGGAAGTACAACAGCACACTGATGAACAGGGGTTATAATGAAAGTAGGTCTTAGTTTGGCTGGGCTATAGATAAGGGTATCCTAAAGTAACTCCAGACCTAATGATTTATAACTGCATCAGTTGTTGTGAATTGGTGAGCAGCTGTGAGAATGTATGTGCACGGTCTTCAGAACTCTGATCTGTCACTCACATGCACAACTCTGCATATAGCTATGATGTATTTAAATTACTTGCTGACAGTTCTGCAGATACGATCTAAAATGATCCACCCCGCAAGGTGTAGCACGTTGTTCCTATCACACAAGCCACTAGAGTCTCAGACTAATTTTTTCATACTTCAGCAGTATCGCTTACAGGAAAGAATGAAAATTAAATGTTGTATATATGTATTATCTAAGGATATTTCATGCTTAAATATTTTTAGAAAAAATGAAGTTGTAACTTTTACCAGAGTGAAAGATGACTTTGTATTACTAATGCATATTTAAGATATCGCTATTATATATGCCTCATGTTCCTGTGATTTCCAGATGTTTTGCATGGCTTGTTCTTTAAACTATTGAAATAAATGTTTATATAAAATATGACCTCATTTCCAGTATTTTCACTGTTTATAAAACTACATGCCTACAATTTGGGCCTCCTGTCAATACCACAGCACAGAGACAAATTCACTTGGGGAAGTTAGATGCCGACTAGCATTGGTCTGCTACTCCTAAGCAAAACTGTTTAAACCACATACTTTCTTTGCAACCTTTATTCAAGCCAAAGAAATGATATAGAGATTATGATACCAGCTGAGAGCAGTCATCCAGCTAGACATGTGTTCTCCATAACTGGGCATTATTAGTTGCTTCAGACATTTATAAAATAAACTACCCTCTAGGAAAGCCCTGTGTTAGGCTGTTGCTCATTTGCTAAAGCCATAGGATTTCTCTCTGTTCCACAATACCTTGGCTTTTGCAAAAATAACTAGTAGAGCTGTTGAAGTAAAGACAGTTTGGGAAGTTTTCTGGGTTGGGCGAGATGCCTAAAGCCTTAGAGCTCAATGAAAATTGGGGGCTAAATGGGCCCAAAGTTGGTTTCCTTGTAGATCAAGATACTAAAACTGTCCCATGTGCTCCCGAATAAAGGTGTCCTTTACATGCTTCTCATGTCCCTGGCAGGTATCCTGCTTTTTCACTTTGAATGCTTGATCTCCCCAAATATATTGCAAATATTTGCTTAGCAAAAAGAAAATCACTTACATTGTGTAATAAGCCTTTTTATAGACCCTGCTTCCTCACAAAGCAAACAGTACCAGGGCTGGTCAACAGATGCCCTTCAAAGTTTGCTAGGAGAGGTCACATAGCCTGAAGAGCTGCTAACTACCTCCTGGCTTCAGGTTTAGGAGTTAACACAAACATTATCAACTCTGAAACAAGCAATACAACACAAGTCAATAGATAAATCTCACAAAATAAAATAAAATAAACACAAACAAAACAAACAAAACAGAATAGAAAGCTGTGAGGAAAGCAGAGGAGGGCTGCACAGACTCTGTAGAGATGATGGCCAGTTGGCCTCTTTGCTGGTCAGCAGCACATCTGCATGGATGCAGGTCTCCTGTACGGTCATCTTTAGCCTGCATAATCTTGAATGGGCTCCAAATTGAAATATATAAATAAATCAAAGGGGAAGACTATAAATAACTCAGCAGAGGAAAAAGCGAGCCAACAGAAACTAGTTTATGCGCTCCTCTGGGATTCAAGGAGCGCTATCATATGTATAAAACAGAGTTGTTTATAGAGTAACTCTATAAATAGCTGATTGACATGGTCAATCCTATACTTAGGAAATCTAAGAAAATCTGTCAGGCTAATATCAGAGAATTATGGCCAATCAGACTCAGAGTTTTTTAAGGGCCTCATGAGAAGATCTTAGTCCTGAGCAGTGCAGAAACACTCCAAGTGCATTTTGAAGTACTGCCCAGGAGATGTACAGAAGCTTGGGGCTTTCCAGAATGCCTCTGAGCATCTCTAGCATGCTTTTCTGCCTTCTCAGCTAGGCTCAATGTTCCGAATATGACAAAAGGAGTGGCTCATACTTCATGCCACAGGGACCTATGCCAAAGCCCGGCAAACATACTGGGATAAGCGAGTGACACTTGTCCCACGAAATGCTGCTCAGCAAGGAGGTAGGTACCACCACCATGAGCCAATGTAACTGCATTGCCAGCTGGGGGTGTGCTATACGCAAAGTCTGTGGTACAAGGTGCTGACTGGCTCAAAAACATCGCCCCCCAGCACAAAACACTGAATTCCCTATTGTGACTAAACCCTTGCTTTCTCCAGCAGTGGCCGCCTCGCCCAGAGGCTGTCAGACTCCAGCTCCCTCTCATCCTTTGGGTGCTCTTCCCATATAACTTCACGCAACTCGTGAGAAAGGGCTATCACAAGGAATTCTGGCACAAAAATATTTAAACCATTTACAGCTCTGGCTCCACATGTTTTAACCACATGCACCTTCTCAAGTACTGCTCAGAGACTGGCGGGCACGTGAATCGTTCCAAAGACTACAGAAAATGGGGAAAAAATCTGTTGTACCATTAGGCCTGAGAACAAGAAAATAACTTTTTACGTGAATCATTCAACAGCTTCTTTGTATGTAAATATATCTGTAACCCATCAGCATCTATGGGGAGTACAATTTACATTTTGAATGATCAAAATGTTTAGTATTGGCAGAGAAAATGTTTAAAAAGAGAGAAGGCGGCGGTTTAAAATTTAGAAACTTAGTCAACCGTGCCAGATTATGATCTCAACTTCCCTCTCTCCAACAAATACTATGCTCCATAAAAACAAAATGAATTAGAACAAAATGCTTTTAAATTGAAATTTGGAAGTTCTCTTGATTTTCAAAAGAAAGAGGGGAAGGCAACAAATGCAATAAATTTCAACAAATTAGTAGAGAAATATAAAACTTGGCCTATTAAATGTGATTCAGAGAAAGGAAGCACAGGAAAGACTAACACATGAAGTGTACAGAGCCATAACATTTGCAACAGCTGTGTTATGAAATGCACTTGGTATTCTGGGAAGCGAGAAACAAAATACTTTGTTAAAACACTTGTGGATCTACCGGTGGCTGAAAAGAGGAGAGACGAAGTCAAAATCACAGTTTAACCATGAATACTGTTGAGGATATGGTCTGATACTTTATTTATGCGATGATTCACTGAAACAAGACGGCACAGCAATGGACACACCACATCCAGGGAGGCCCTGCTCGACTCCCGTAAAATTAGTGCAATCTCTTTAATTGACTTTTAACCACTCAGACAAAAATCCTGGCCTCAGTGCCAAGTACCCACGTTAGTACAGACAATTCCATAAAGCTCAGACCCAGGCCCCAGTCCTATCTTTGCACAGATAGAGAAGTCTCCGAGCTGGATACCTTGCTTTGAACTCATTTCTAAATGTTTCAAGGTTCAGATTTTCACCTGCATTTTGTCTTGTTCCTTCAAAACCCTTTCTCAGGCTCCAGTCTGGGTCATGATTAGTCCGGGCATACAGGTTATCAACACACCTCTATTCTGTTAACATGAACGAAGGCTAAACCAAATAAATAACACTGAGAAAGCAGCATTGCTGCAGAACCCTTCTTGGGAAAAAGCAAAATCCAGCTTTAAATCTCACAACTCTGTGATGATAGGGCTATTTTCAGGGAAAGAAGAAAAATTCGGAGAACGGCATTTATGCTGTGGGAAATACTGTTTTCCAAAAACCTTGGCTACCATAGTAACATGATTTATTCCATACTTGCTGCAGTATAGTCAATTAGCTCCCTAACTGAAGACAATTATCGTGACTGGAGACATACCTGGCTGGAAGACTACTGAAATGCTGCTTATGAATGGCAAAGCAGAGCACTCTGAATTCCAAATTAGTAATCGTTATTGTCGATCATGGAGGACATTTCTGGCAGTGGTTTAACCTCAACAATACAAAAGGGCACATTTGTCAAATCGGTGCTGGCAAACCTCAGTCAACAGGATTCCAGAACACGTCCCACCACATCTGTGAATCTGTATGCAAAATAGCAAGGTATAAAACCAGAGGAGAGAAGGAAAAAATAAATTGCTATTGTATGCCTTTACCACATTCTGCAACCATCATGGATATAACTTTTGGCTGAAATACTTGAACAGAGAAGGATTTTGTGAGCAAATTACAGAAATCCACATATACCAATATGCAAAATTCAGGCTGTTTCTGATCACCGCAAACACAAACATCATTACGGTTTCTTCGTTGTAAGAGGCTGTGCAGAAGACCTGAGCTGTCCCTCCGTGGCATGAAGGGCTTTGCACTGCCTTTGCTACCACCAGTGACACTGGTCAACTCTGCATTCATTTTGCTCGTCTTCATGCTTGCTCCATTGGGCTTGCCATGGCTCCTCTCCAGAATAAATGTGACCAGATGTAGGTTTTGAGATTACTTAATTTCAGCTTTAGTTCAAGCTGATAAACTGCTAACAGAACTTTTTCTGGGGCGTGTCAACACACCCCAGAATTGTTTTTTGTATCTTCTTTGGAAATGTAAAATATTAACCACTGGAGAGAGGAAAAAAAAAAAAAAGAGAGAGAGAGAAAAAGAAAAGAAAACATCTGTTTAATCCTCCCAAAGGAACATATCAAAGTTTTTGGGCACAGCCCCAAGGCCTTTTATTCAGCTAAAAGAAACTTTTGTAAAGCTGCTGTTTGTTGTTGTTCTTTGTTGTTATCCAAGCTACTAAAGGTTGTTCTTTTTCTTGTAAAGCACCAGACACCATTCCCCAGGTTGAGATGCCCAAGGAATTACCCTTCCCATACATTTGCTCCTAATAAACAGCTGTTTTCCAGAGCAAAACTAAGCTCACCCTCCATGGAAAATAGCTTCTAAATTCACAGCTAATAGATCTTACCTCTGCTTTGGATAGTCCTGAGGGCTTTAAACCAGCTAAACTAATAGCCTGAACTCTTGCTGTTCCCCACATCTCTGCAGTGAAATCCTAGGAAGGCCCCGATCCACACTGGAGCCTGGCACAGCGACAGCACGCGCGTAAGAATGCCATCTCAGCTATGAATGTGACGAGCACAACAAAACCTTATTTTACCCACCGGAAACCATCCCTATATTTATCTGTGTCTTCCTGAACAGATGATAAACTTCCCATGGTGTTCTGGAGCTCCAGATCCTGCGAGTGGCTATGAATAGCAGCTTCAAATTTATCCAAGGTTGGAGGCAGAGTGAAACCTAAATGCTGCAAGATGGTGCCAGTTCAGCTGGTTCAGGAGGCAACAGAGCCTTGCTTGCAAGTGGCACACAGATAAATTCCAGCCCGCAGGGTGAACAGCATGGCCCCTGGTATCCACTAGAGCTACAAAAGCAGTGTGACTTTGTGTTTATGTGCTGCTAAGCCTGGAGCAGTCCGGCTCTCCCAGGAATTACCCAAGGGAACCTTCTGGAGGTGACAGCGCGCTGCACAGACTCTGGTTGAGCAATCTGACTCCTGGTTTGCCCAGACTCCGACACAAATTAGTGCCTACTTTCCTTTTTCTATAGCTTGTTCAACTACGACCAGGTTAAGGTAAGCATGCCTGAACTTCCTTTCCACCTCAGGAGGGATTACGTTAATATCAAACAGCAAGGTTGTGAAGTGCCACACTGCAGTGGCAGGGGAATTGGAAGGCAGAACCCCCAACTAATAAGAAGAATCTGTGGGTTTTCTGCTGGGGTTTGTTTTAGTACATTTCATCTGTTCTGTCCCTTCAGCTGGGGATCCTACGAACAGTTAATGGAAGCTCCAGAGGTAGCCAGTAGGAAAAAAAAAAGGAGAGAAAGAAAACTATATATTTGACTGGGACAGCAGCTGGGAAAGGGAGGAGGAGGATGTTTGAGAACTGTGCATCTTAAGAGTACAAAAACAATATCCTTCTGACACTAGTAAGTAGAAGCAGGCCTCAGATTCCGTGGAGTTTTCTTGGACTTTATAGCACAAAGACAGAATCCTGGCTCTGTTTCATCATAGTTATCTGCACTCAGGCACCCCTCCACCCCTGAAGGAGATTAGTAGTGATAATGCATCTGGTACCTGCCCCAGCAATAACAGATCTATGTGGAGAAGATTACAAGAAATTGTTTGGACTTCTGCCCAGTCCTACAAGTCCTACCAACCATTTCCATAAGTCCCATCAGTTTTTATGGCTTGTCTCTCAAGAAGGCTGCTGAAACCTACATGAAGGAGAGACTTTAAAAAGATTTTTGCAGACATTTATTTCTGGCCAAATTATGATTGCTTGGAGGAAAAAAGAAGCCACCATACAAATCTTGTTAGAGACTTCAGCAGGAACTCACAAACCCATGCAGAACCGAGATAAGCTAAAAAAAGCAATAGCATCCAGGAAGGAAAGACAGACCAGCCAGCCAAATGCAACTCTAATTCCAACCCGTGACAGACCCCTGGGGCAGCTCCAAAGCCACTTAGCACAAGCGTGGAGCTGGGCCAGGAGGAGATGCTGGCACCAAAAGAGCAGCTCTAGCAAGTCTAGAGTGCAATTCTGCGATTTGCTGAGGGGGACAGACTCGGACGGGCTCGTTACCCCTGGTTCTGTGAACGCACACCTCCCCACCTGCAGAGCACTCCAAGGCAGAGAGCTCCGAGGACAGCCTGATCCTCGAGCTCCCCGTGCAGAGGAGCGAGCGCGCTGCGTGCGTAGGCAAACAGAGCAACAGCACATCTGTTAATGACACAAAAACATGCTGGCAACGCTCCGTGTGGCTTGGCAGGGAAACCTGTATCAACTGTCTGCAGTCCAAGGTCTAAAGGGCAATCCGCCTTCGGAGACGCCTGCAAACTTCAAGGAACGGCGCCCTGGAGAGAAATGGGTGCCCGTGCGGCACGGCCCCCGCACAGCCAAACAGCAGCTGCTTCGTGCCCTGCAGCTGCTTCATGCCCTGCACGCGGTGGCTGTCCCGGGACAGCCGGGGAACAGAGCGTGCAGAGCATCCTGAGAGGCGAAGGGCTACGCCACCTCCCTGCATCTCCCAGGGCCCTCTGGCAGACCTCAGCAGGCACAGCACGGGGAACCAGCACAGGATTACCAAGCGTTGGGAATGTCTACTACAGCAGGGATCGGATATTTTATTTTTTTCAGGGAGAAGTACATCCAGCTGCCAGGCAGGTGACTGTGCTCACTAGTCCTGTGCAGGACCTCTGACAGCTGCCCAGCCAGGGGTCCCTGCGCAATGCCGGCGGGTGGTGTAGGGGGAAGGTACAGGAGGGGCACCCGACATTCGGCGACCTGGCAGTTTCTAGCACTGGCAATTAAAACCCCTTCACAGACTACCACATCGCACCGCTGCGGTATCTACCAGCGAGCAGCTCTCTCCCATACCGCTCTAACCTTAGAAAGCAGAAGCTGGAAGCTTCTCCTATTCCAGTTGCTGGAGAGCAGCTCCCAGCCTCCTGGTCCAGGCAAGCGCGCTGGCTGGATGCTGTCCCTGCTGAAGACGCAGCGGGACGACCGGGGAGGACATCTGTTCCCGAGACATTTATGGTGGCGCTGGGTGTTTTTGAACCATGAATTTGAACAGAAACTGTGTTGCACCTTAAATGTCACTGCTAGGCAGAAGGAGAGTCATGAATCTTCAGCAATCTTCCCCAAACCATAATTTTCAAGCAGAAAATGCATATACATTGGAAGAAACACTACAGCTGTGAGTGCCTCACTGAAGCAATTAACAACTGCAGTGTAACACGGCCAAGTGCAGTCAGCCCTGTCTCGGGGCTGTTGGGTCTTTCTCCCATTCCTCTTTCTCCCCGTCGCTCTGCTTATTGTTTGCTTCATTGTTAATCCTACCTAATTTAAAAATAGGAAATTGATTTCTTATGTATCCATTACAAACCAAATCATTTCTTTATTACAGCAAGGATCATATTTCATAAGCAAGTCATGGAAAATTAAAACCATGCCTGTTGCTTTGATGAAATAATGGAGAGAAACGCTAGAGGGGAAGGCACAGACAGCTGGGGGCTGTCATGCAACCAGCGGTGCAGGTTAACTCTTTGCAGGCACCCAAGGCTGCAGCAGCTGCCAGCTTTCCTCCCCACAAACTTCTGGCTGCAGTGCTAAGCATTCCCTTACTGCAAAAACTCAAAAGCCTCTAGAAGAGGGAATGCAACCTCTCAGAACAAAGTAGGTCAAGGATTTCGGTGGCTGTTTTTGCTAACAGAAGGTTTGCAGCCTGCCTGTGTGCACAACCAGATATTTCTCAATATTAACACCACTGATGCCAGGTGCCTAACATTACTGTTGCGTGCTGCACACAATACAGGGACCCATGACACCAGCCACGCATTAGCACCACAGTCCTTGCAGCATGAGAATTTCCAGGCCTTGGAGATGATGGACCACCAGGTGGGAAGGCTGAGGCTGAAGGAGAACCACATTTGTCTGGAGAGAGCTGCAGTCCACGCCGCATGCAGGTTATGTCCATGCTGCAGGCACTTCGGCCAGATCAACAATGGGTTAGCAGCGTGCTGTGACTTGGCAGATTATACACTAAAACAAAATCCACTGTATGCATAACCAAGGATTTATGGGCAGCTCTGCGGACCTCCCTGTGATGCAGACAGGACATCAGTCCTCTGAAAAGTAATTCAGATAAGCACCACAGCTAGCAAGGCATTGCAACATCCAACCCAAAGTTTATCAACTACTTCATTATCGTGCTGATCTCCAGGAATTACAGCCAAAGAAACAAAGCCTCTAATTTCCCTATCAGAAGGGAAAAGATCAGCAATTTATTACTGTACAGCATGTTTTTGATAATGTGTTATATATAGACGTAACTATATAAAAATACCATGCCTGAGGACAAAGAATAAGCAAAGCTGTCACAACAGACCACAAGCAGACAAACTCCACGAGAGCAAAGGGTGGCAACAGAGATCATTTCAGAGCAGTAATTCGGCACTCCGAGCACACCCTCCTGAGCCAGAAACTGTTTGCCTTCACTTTGGGATAAGAGTCTCTGTTTTGAAAAAAAGATTAGCAAGATTCTGTAACATGGGCAGTGTTACTCCTGAAGTCTGCCATAGCTCAGGGACTTGCTGTTGTTCTTTCTGGAAATTAGGGCCAGAGATATTACCATACTAAAGTAATTCTTACACCAGTTAAGAGAGCTGCAAACATTTCCACCTTACCTAATCCTTCCCTTTCTCTGGGAGGAGGCCAGGGGAGCACTTGTATCTTGACAGCAGGCAGCAGCATTTGCCAGTTTGCTACAAAGAGCTTCCTAACAAACAAGCCAAAGAAAGTCCTTTTAAAACTCTTTATGGTCCTTTTGCGCCGATGATTCTCAGAATTGGAAAACAAGTTTTGTAACTCAGTGGGAGCGAGGGGAACAGGCGCCTTCCAGGAACGTCCTGCATTGTCCCTTCTGCCCCCACCTCCAAGGAGTTCATCTAAAAAACTGTCACTGGGAGAAGTGTGCCCCTGTGCTCCTTTCCGCTAGCTTCTTTATTGGCTGCGGTTATGTTGAACCAACTTATTCATGCAGTAAAGATCCCAAGAAACGGTCTGTGTAAGCTACTGCAAGCTACCACCGAGCCGCTCCAAGAGCAGCTAAAACAGCCAAAGCTTTCTCAGCCTCTGTGAGGTTCTCCTACACAAGAGGCATTTCAATTCTCCATTACAAGAGGTGCTTTATGCTGCTTTCTAGCATGCCACACCGCTTCTTCATACAGCTTTGCCAGAAAACTCGTTTTCTGTATGGTTTCTATCAGCATTTTAACGATTATCAAATACATTTTACAAGTCATTTTCAAAAAGTTTCTTATTTAGAAGATATCCTCCAGGAGCTCTAACAAGTATTTTTTTTGGTGATATATTTGATAAGACAACCACAGAAATTTTCAGAAATACAGAAACGTTCATTTGCACTTGCCCAACAGAGCAGACTCACCACATAACGTTTTAATGGAACCACTGGGTCTTTGCATTAGCTGCATTTGACACTATGACAGCAACAATAACGCCCAGACAGAAATTGAGACAAGATGCAGTAATTAGGTCAAACCTTCAGGATAGAGCTGTCATCACAAAACATAAATGTAAATTAGTTTCCCATTGCCCAAGCTCTGTAAGCTGTGTTATTGCTATTGGTTGTCTAAGCAAGATAAAGGACTGGAATAAATGAGGGTCATTCCTCCTCTCACTATTCTTCACAATTACCCCATGTTTAATTGATCTGGATTAATTATTTAAGGTAAATTTAGCTTTCCTGACCTAATGGCAACATGTAAACTGATTAACTTTACAAAGCCAGCAAAATGATCTGCACAGCCAGCCCAGCTCCTGCCATGTATTATTTAGGCCAAGCTATCCCGTGTCTCTACCAGCTATTTGCTGCCAACGACAAGGCAGGGAGCAAGCAGGTGTGATGTGGGTCTGCTCCGGGACGGGGCTGGGCTCCCTCAGCACCACTGGGAAGGGAGGAGGAAGAGGAGGAGGAGAAAACATCCTGTGCTATGGCAGCACGTGACGCCTCCTGGGGTTGCATCTGTGTGGGCTTGGGGGGAAGGAAGGAAAAGGAGGAGATAAAATCCCCCAGGGTGGGATGAGGGTTGGGGACTCACAGGGAGCTCAGGGCAGATTTGCAATGAGGAAAGAGGCGCCTCCAAAGGCAGGTTGAGCAGCTTGGCAGGGCCAGGCTGTGGTTTGGCTGGTGGAGCCAAGCAATGCTGCTGCTAGCACGGCCTGACCCCAAAAAGCAAAGGCAAAACAGCCCTACGTCCATCTCTGTTTTGGCAGTCCTGTCACGGCCTCCCATCCCTGGGGGTTAGAGGGCAAAAAGGCTTATTTTGTGCAGATAGTGCCTATCTTCACTAGAAATCAAAGCCTAGATAAACTTTCCAAGAGCTTCTGCTCCAATTTGGAGCTGAGCCCTGCAGTGGGAAATGCAGTGCCCTACATGGACTGATAAGCAACTCAGTAAAATTGATTCCTGGGGTAAGTTATGGGCATCAGAAGAAAGTGATTTGTTTAGATATCCACAGCATTCCCCATCTCTTCTGGCCAACCGCTAAAGCAGGTACACAGATAAATGAGAAGAAAACACTCGTCACTGCACCGGCTTCGGGGAAGAAACAGATAAGGCCGATAAGGCTGCAAGTGAAACTCTCCTCCAGGCTGATGCAAATACACACTTGGGCAAAGGCTGCTCAGCTACAGCGAAAATGCTGCCTTGGTTGTTTGCAACAACATCACCTCCAGGCACAAACAGGACAATAACCCCCTGTCTCCATGAAAAGCAGCTTGTCCGGAGATCCAGCAGCAAAACAGGCAAGGCAGAGAGCTGGGAGGAGACAGAGATGTCCAGAGTCCTCCCCGAAGGGTGAGGAGCCCGGAGGATGCATCTGCAGGCACGAGCCGAGCTCTCCAGCCCTGGGGAAGGAGGCACCCCCCGGCTGGCTCTGGGTAGGAATGCTGTTAGCTTACAAAACATGGGGGCAGGGGACACAGGGGCACCAGAAGATGGGACAACAGCCCACCCAACCTCCCCGTGCCTTTACAGAGGCTCTCAAACCATCTCCCTCGTCTTTAAACAGAGATTCATGCAGTCCTATGAGCCCTACTACAAGAACTGATGGAGGTTTTCTGCCAAATTGCTGTGACCATTTTTTTTCCCCCCTCAATTTCTTTTACATCCCAACAATTCTTTCCTTGTATTTATTTCTACTCAGCTTTCTACCTCTGGGACCTGAGCAAGCCATCGAACCTGGCTTAAAAATGCCACAGAAGAATTCAAGCCTTGACATGGCCAAAGTATTGGTTTCCGGTGAAACAAAACAAAAGGCTAAGATGAAGTAACCATTTCGGCAGCTCATACATAGGCGTTGCCAATGGAGACTGAGGAGAGATAAGACAACACCACCCCTCCAGGTCTCACAGAGGAAACGCCCAAATCCAAGCCCAATTTTCCAGCAGTGTTCCCCACCCTGACTCCAGCTGAAATGGTGGATAAGCCACATTTAAAAAGATGCTTTAAAAAAGGGGGACAGAAAAAGTCAGGCTTCCCAGCGGGGCGGCAGGAAGGCATTTCCTCCCAGGGCAGGTTTTGTTTCCAGGCTGTGGGACATCTGCAGCTTTCCAGCCCCGAGGAAGGGACTAAGCAGGCCTCAGGCCTGACCCAGGCTAGCAGCGAGAACTCAACAGCACTCTGTGTTTGTTTTTAGTCAAAAAATATGTATTTCTTTGGATCATAATCTTCACCGGCAACCCCCAGGCCTACCAGGCTGCCTGACGCCAATTACTTCAAGGGTAGAAGCTGATGGGAAGGGAGCGGCAGGGCTGGAGGAGAGCAGAGCCCCAGGTCCTGCGCTGACCCAAACCAGCGCTGGCAGCAGCTCAGAGACCAAGGCAGAGCCTTCCCCAGGCCCCCCTCGCACAGCAGCTCTATGAACACAAAGAAAATTAGTGCAATGGGAGAAAAATACGAGACTGACCACAAAAACATGACCAGCAGGTGTAGGAAAGAGGCAGCTCTAAAGTAAGTGAATTTATACCTGCATATTAATGAATGCTGAACCTTAAAAAGCCTAATGAGACACTTGTTTTAATTAAAAGGAGGGGTCACTTAGCAGCTCCCCCACCAGCTCCTCCATCCCAGGGTCGCCCACGCTGGGCACAAACACTGAGGAATGCGGCTCCAGCTCACCCGCTGGCGTAACATGTTTGCTTTGCGACTTGTCGGACTCCTGCATCGGTTGTACGGCTGTACTTTGGTCCAAGAACATTTCACCCAAATGTATTAACCTAGCACTACATCCACCAGAGTAAACATTTTATTTTCCGAGAGGAACGCACGCGCCACTTTGTTAAATTGACCAAGGGACGTATCGGCTTTGTTTGTATTCAGCCTTTTTCGGCAAATTCCCAGGGCAGATGATGCCAGTTTTGCAGAAATTACAGGGATCATGCTGGTCCCTGGGGCTTGGCCGTGTGAGGAGGGGGCTGGCAGGGCTGCCATGGGGAGGCTGGAGCCCCTCAGCCCTACCAGGCTGGTGGGTTCCAGATCCCACCCTGAAAAAAAACCATTGATTTTTCCTGGTGGGATCTGTGCTTCTCTGTCCTGCCTGGTCTGGGTTTGGAGCGGGCAGGCCAGGGAAGGGAAGATGCTGGGTGGCTCCGGCCATGGCTGGCAGGGGCAGACAGCCCAGGCTGCCAGCATGCTTCAGTTCTTGGGAACAAAGAAATCCAAGCACGTGTGTACTCACCTGTACAGTTACGGGGCACTGGGAAATAGCCCCTACCCCACCACAGCCTTCCCCAGGGCAGGGGGCTGCTGCCGGTGGGCACAGGGGCAGTGCTGCCTTCAGGGTGCGCAGCCCAGGGACTGCAGTAGGGCTGCAGGGAGACCTGTGTCTCGCCACACCATGCTGTCCATCTGGCAGCTCCTTCCCTGCCCAAACCAGCCCCATGTGGTGAAGGAAATCAGTCCTCGAGAGCCAGGCTGCTCCCTCTGGCACTGATCCCTGCCAGCCAAAGCCATGGGGTGGGCACGGCACGGCCCCATCCTGCACCAAGCAGCACAAAGTCCCTTCACACGAGGCCGGGTGCCCAGCCGGCCGGGACAGGCAGCAGCACGACCAGAGGGCAGGCTGCCTTGGGTCACTTAGCGCCGACGCTGCATGAAGGAGAGCAGGATTTGTTTGTGCTGCTGGATGGCTTGTTTGTGTTAAAAGTACATCTCGTCTCAGAGACGGCGTTTCAGGTAACCGCTGCAGGGAGGCTGGGCATTAATGGTGCAAGGAGCCCCCCCAGGGATGCACAAGCATGCTGACAGGACTTACGTGACCATTACCCCTCCCAGCTGCAGTCCTGGTCACGGGCACACTCTTGGTGCTGTGTTAGCCTAAACCTCCCCCAGGAGGCTGAGCTGCCCCAGCACAGGCTCTGAGCACCAAGGCTCAGATTCCCGTGGTTCAGCTAATGCTACCACTAGGCGACAGTGCTTCGCTCACGCCTTGGAGCCCTCTACTGCCATCAATGTTTAACCCCGGTAACCTTGACTGACCTCCCCTCTGGATACCTGCCAAGGGGCTCAGGGTGAGCCTGAGCAAACTTCACCTCTGATGGCAAGGTAAAGCTGGCAGTGTCGGTGCTCATTCCAGCCAGGGACACCCCTGTGGTCCATCTAACAACCAAGATAAAGCTTTCTGGCTCCACTAGGACTGCTAGTTCCAGTTTATCACATATTGTTTGGTTGTTAACATAATGTGCTACTTATCTCTTAATATATAAATGGTAAGAGCAGCACGAAATAACTCCAGTCTCTCTGCTCACCTCCTGCCTCAAAAGGACAAAGCAGCCATAAGTTTCTGTGCACTACAAACCCGCCAGGACTCAGCCCTGGTGCTGTGGTGCTGGGTGTGCTCCTGGGGATCCCACAGCCAAGCTGCCAGCAGCAGGACCAAGCCTGGCTGGCAAACAGCAGTCATGTAAGTGCCCCAATCACAGCACTGGAGAGGTATTTGGACAGCTCACACACAAAGCCAGTGGGTACACTTATTAAATAAAATGCCCTTTTTGTTTCTGCAGACAACTTTTCCAGTGTAGGTGTGAGCTGGTTTCCACAGGAAATTTCTCCAGCAAATCCCCACGCCTCTGTGCGGGGGGAAGACACCAGGACAGCACTGCTGGATGAGCTTTTCCATCTTGCCCACAGCCAGCACCATGGGAGCCCGCAAGTCACAGCCGGGCAGCCCTTTAAAGCTTTCCAGGCATGTGCAGGGCCATGGGCATGGCTCCTGGTGGAGACTGCAGGGCCTCAGCCCCATGGAGCAGTGTCCCCTGCTCCACAGCTCAGACACCTAGGCACAGACACCGGCAGCCTGACCCAGGCAGGAGCAGGGCCACGGTGAGGCAGAGCCACCCCTGCGGACTCACCCAGCTTCCCCTACAGCTCCCCCTCGCACGTGGTTACAGGTTCAGCTCCTGCAGGTGCTTCTGCAGGTGTTTGCTGCAAGACAGCTCGTGGGGAGGCCTGGGCAGCTGGGCTGAGCCTCAGCAGTTCCACTGCGCCTTCTGCAAACCGGGATGGGGGGAGCTGCCCCTACCCTCTGCCGCAGGGGACCAGACTGGCCCCGGGGTGCCAGGAGAAGCCACCCAGCCCAGCAAAGAGGGGACCTCTGCACACACACAGGACCACAGCGCCCAGAGATGTGGTAACTTCAGAGGACCACACCAGCTGGGCGAGACTTCAGCCTGCAGCTAACCATCACCATCAGGCTCCTGCAGCCACCAGCCTCCTGACACCATGACCAGGGCCCACCCCCAGCACCCACCAATTACCTTCTGTGGTAGCACAACCACGGCACCCAGGAAAAGCCCTCAGCAACAGCAGCAGCCCCAGCCCAGCTCCTTCTGACGGAGCCTCCCCCCTCCAGGCATGGCTCATCAGCACTAACAAGGCTCCCCCAGCCTGCTCCCACCCAGCCCAGCTGCAGAAAATGGGGAAGAAGATGGAAGATGGGGATGGAAAGTGCCAGCCCTTCTCTTGGGATTCAGTTGGGGGGGGCTTAAGCGGCCACAGGACGCACTGCCCCGTGCTTCCAAGTCCTGCTCTGCTCATTTTGGACATCCTGCTTCTCACCGAGCCCTCCCACAGGTGTCCCTGTGTGTGCTCCCCACCCCGCACTCATCCCTGCTCAGGGAAAAAGCGAAGCCCCCAGCTCGCCCTGCTGCAGGCCAAAGGCCGAGCACCCTTCCCACAGGACAGCCCGGCCGCCCACGGGCTCCTTTGCTCGCCACCTCGTGGTGGCAGCTGGCAGCCCGACACGGCCCGTGGCCACACAGCCCCACGGCCTGGGTCCCACAGGTGCACGGGGTGCTGCGACCCACCTGGCAGTGTCTCACGTCCCCTGTCCTTGTCCCGCAGCAAGCATGACAAAATGGTGGTGACATGGGTGGATTTACACTCCTGGAACCACAACAGCCCCTCAGTGATGGAGGAGGGACAGCCAGGCCTGGGTTGCGGTGCGGTGGTTTTGTAGCCACCCCAGTGTTTGCAGCCCCAGGGCTGATGCCCTACCCTCCTAGCAGCGTTTTTTGGGGGGCCTGGTGCTGGCCCTGCAGCCCACACAGCCCCTGGGCTGGTGGCTGGGCCCAGCAAGTTCTGTGGGGCCGGGCCCTGCACCACCGCTGTGCACACACTCCAACCACAGGCTTGGCGGAGTGGTTTTCATTAGACCTACAAAGCAAAATTAGCCCCAGAAAGAGCCGATGCCTGGCTCTCTTCCAGGCCAAAGCAGCAGCTTCTGCATCATGCCCCCGCGGGCAGGATCCTGCAGGCCCTGCCCCAGCCCCTCCGCCAGCATCCCTCACCTTCCTGCCCCGCAGCACCCCCAGTCCCCACCACACTCCCCCTTTTTCTGTTTTTCCCCTCTCATTTGGGATAAACGGCACAAAAGGAGCCGTTCTGCTCGCCACCCCCTCCCCAGCCTCCTCCTCCCCCTGTCTGGCAGGTCTGTGTTATTATTAAGACACTTGAGATTATGGTTGTCTGAAAGTTGAAGAATGACAGCAAAGAACCAGATGCTGTACACTGATAAATTACAAGGGCATTATGCAGAGGCAGCTGTACCATATAAAAGCCTAGTTTTTATACCCTGCCATGATTTTCCATGTGGCATCGTATGGTTCCAGCATCTGGGCGTCACCGTCAATGTCTCCCGTATATTTTGCTGAGCACTGTCATTATGATAATGAAGAAATTGCAGCAGACGTTAATTGCAGTTCCCGCTGGCTATTGCAAGAAGTCGAAGGCACGGCAGCGGGGCTGGCGGGGCCTCTTTCATCTCACAGGGGTTTTTTTCACTCTTTTGGCACCAGAAGGGGGCTCTGGATGGCTCCGGGTGCTGTGATACTCCCAGCATCGGGGCTGGCTGGAGCTGGTGGGCACACTGAGATGGAGCTGGCAGGTCTCTGTCCCTGTCCCACTGCAGAGGTTCGTGAAGTTGCTTCTCCCACTTGGCTTTCTCGTTTGTGGGATGAGCAGAACACAGCCGTGAACTGCAGGAGGTTCCCCTTTCCCCTTCTCGGTCTGAGGCTAACTGCATGCAGAGCTGCTAATTTTCAGCCGTTGCTATAGGATGTCTGCAAACTGTGTGTCCAGAAATGCTGCAGGAAGCAGCAGCGTGTTGCCTCCTGACCATCTCCCCATGACATCAACAGGGGCTTTAGCAGGAGCATTTGCTGCTTTGATGAGCAATTTCCTTTATACCCATGGAAATCCCGCAGCCCCACCAGCCCCACCTGCCTGCTGGTGCTTGCCAAGGGCGAGGAGACCCGAGCTGCCTCCAGGCTGTGGTTAGGAACAGGACGACTGCTCACACTGTGCAGGCTCTCAGGCCTAGCGCTTGCCGTAACCACACCACAGGTGGCACTGGCAGCACATCTGAGGGCAGCTACCCGGCTCCACACGGGCTGTAAGAGCTGAGCCTCTGCTTTGCCCCAGGGGGACAGGACCCTGGGGACATTTGCAGGCTCCAGCCCCAGAGAGGAGCCCCCCATCTGTGACTCTGATACTCGTTTATTCCCAGGAGGATCGAGGAGGGGAATTTCAAGGTCTCAAGCTCCCTCTCACGCAGGCAGTTCCCTCTGCCACTCCAAAATATTCGATTCCCCTTGAGACTTTGGATGCGTGACCACCACCAGCGAGGACACGGAGGGAGCCAGCACCTCCAGCAACCTTCTTCCACCGCAGCCAGGGCCAGGAACGTTCTCCTGCTCCAGATCCTGCTCCAGGAGCAGCCCCACTCTCAGCAGCATCTGACAGCTGCCTCTGGGTGAAGGTTTCGGGTGTGGGTCCCGGTGAGGGTGGCCACCCGGGTGATGCATAAAGCCTCTGGAATTTGCCGCTGGCATTTCCTTGCTCTGTTAGGAGCCAGGTGAGGATGGGCAGAATTGCTGTCCCCTGAGTCACCCCCTGATAACCGTTTTTAATCATGAAGTCTCAAAGATGAAACATTCTTGCTTTTTCTTGCTCTTTAGCCCAGTGGGAGAGGGGCTGGTGCCACAGGCGTGACTCAGGGCAGAAGCAGGGCGCTCAGGCTCTCTGCCAGGCGCGGGGCTGGCGCTGGCAGCACAGCCTCTGGGAACCGGCCTTGTTGGTGCTGGCTCGTGGGGACACCCAGGGCAAGTAAAACAGCACATCGGGCAAAAGGGGCAGCTGCAGGAAGCCCCTGGTGAGCCGGGATGGGGAGGCAGCTCCCAGCCCTGGGCAGCCCCTGATCCCTGTGACTGCCCCAAAACCAGGGGATCAGCCAGGACGGCCTCAAACCTCCCCCCAGAAGTCCTCCAAAATTTGTACAAGCTTCCAAAGCCCATAAAAGCAGGTACCTCCACTTTTCCCTTCCCGACCCCTGCCAGACACACACATTTCTTTCCAAACGGCTCTGTAAAGCTGCAGGTGGGATCAGAGGCCTGCCAGGGAATTGCTGGTTTGACCAGAAGCACCAAAGCCTGGGAAATCCTCGCTTCTTTCCCTTCTGGATCTGGTCTGAGGAGGTGCTGTGGCAGCGTGTGCCCAACACCGTGCCTCCTGCCAGCACCTGGGGTGGCCCAGGGTTCCTCCAGCACCCCGGGGCATCATGATCAAGCGGCAGAGCTGGTATCCTTGTGTTATGCACCAAGAGCTCATTCCCTTCCTCTGTCTTGGCAGGGTCCATGGCTCCATAAACCAGCACCCTGGGGCCAGAGGAGCTCCACCATGTGGGTCCTGCAGCGCCTCTGCCCGGAGGCGACGCCAATCGCACTGACGCGGCGTTGAATTAAACCTCTCCCTCTGCGAAGGCAGCACTGGCAGTCATAACACTCACCTATTTTTTTCCAATGGGCAGTGGAAACTATGATGAGCAAATGTATACGGCTACAGCTTCAATGGAAAACTGCTCAGGGTGCCTGTGCCTGGTCACCGAGCTGGCCTGCGGAATGGAGCGTGCCGGATTGAACATAAACAACGGGGACGTGCAGGGGCTCAAGCAGGGTGCAAAAAGGAGTTATTTTTCCTCTTCAAGGGGATGTTTCAGCTGCCTGCCAGGCAGAGTGCAGGGAGTGGGTGGGGGTAAGAGGGAGCCCGCAGCCCCACAGGGATGCCCCCCTCCTGCACTGCAAGAGAAGCACAGGAGGAGCATCGCCGAGCTCAGCCTAGCAGGGCGCTTCACTCAGCACGCTCACGAGCATTTAAAATCACATGGAAGCAAAAAATAGAAGCATTGCTAAGACCAAATAGCATTTATGCCAGCTATTGTCAAAACTCCAGCTACCAAAAAAGAAAAAAAAAATAAGAAAAGAGAAGCCCACCAGGCTTTAAAATGAGGAGGAGATGGAGGGCTTCACACTGGGGATTTGGGAGCTGCCCCATGAGCTGCACCCAGGGCTGGTGGGTGAATTAACTCATTGCTCAGGTATGGCTCATTCACAAATATCCGCCGCAGCTGCTGCAGTCCCGCTGGAGCCACAATTAGCAGTGATGCCCCAGCAGCTGTGCCAGGGCACGTCTCCTCTGGGTGACCCAAGGGACTGATTTACGCAGGGTATGAAGGCTGCACGACAGTTAAAAGCCCGGAAAAAAAAATGTTATTGCCTGGCCCTGCCTCTAGCCCATCTCTTCCTCCCTCACTCTTCCTTTTCCCCAGAGAGGAACCATCCCCGGGGCCAGGGGCAGCATCCCGCTGCTCGTGCACCCAGAGCAGTGGCTGCGGGGCTCCCAGTGCTGCCCACACGCCTCTGCCCGCTCCGTGCCCCTGGGGAGCGCACGGCACCCTCACAGCCCAGCACAACTGCCTGTGTTATCCATGTGCATGCAGAAAGGTGCCACGGGCAGTCCCAGGTGCCCTGGCACGGCCAGAGCTGCACAGAGCAATGCCCAAAGCAGCAGCAACAGCCCATGCTCTGAGTCCCCGTGTGGGGGGACAGTGAGGGTTTGCCCAGCCACCAGCTCTGCTCAGGGTCCTGCAGTGCCAGGAGCCAGTCCCACTGCCCAAAACGTGGGGCGTGTTCTTCCCATGCCCCCCCAGCAGAGACCCCACCACAAAAGTGCCTGCACAGGCCTCATTTTGGCAGATGTCTGCAGCGGAAAGAAAAGGCCTGGGGGACACAGAGGAGATTTTCCTGCAGGGAAAAAAAAAAAAAAAAAAAAAAAGAGGGAGAGGGAGGCTGCCCATCTCAGCTCATCGCTGCCTGGCACCTGTGTCCCAGGGCAGGCGTCCAAGCGCGCCGAGAGCAGGCGCGGTGCCACCGCAGCAGATGGGCACGAAGGCAGGCAGCACCGGGCTCGCGCTCCCGCAGCCGCTCGGGGAGGGGGCGGCTGTTTAGGGCAAATTTCCCAGCTGAGAATGTCAAAACAGCTGCCAGTCTGGAGTTTATACACCTATAATTAAGGGGGTATGTGATTTCTAATCCAGCTCAAATGGAGCTGGATTAATTGGCAAACCTAAAAATAGCATCCGTGACCATGTAAGGCAAGCTTTTGTGTGCGGTTTAAATTAGGAAAGTGGGCTCTGGCTGGTTGGAGTAAGCTGGGAGAGACAGAGGCATCGTTCTGCATCCAGACTGCCTGCGAGGGCCTGATCCTGCTGAGGGACAAGGGGAACCCGCAGTACACAGCTTTGTCCAAATGTACAAGCCTTGTTCCTGCTGCCTGGAGCCCCCAGAAGGACTCGGGGTGGGTGGGCATCAGCCTTACCCGCAGCTACCTCTGTTCCTGGGGGAATAGAAAATGTCTCCCCTTGGAGGTTAGCTCTTGGCTGGGCTCCTCCATACGTGCCTGCAGTTGCTGTGCCCCAGGAGACACCTCGGACCCCCCCTTCCCACGCAGGTCCCATCAGCAGAACAAACTCCGCTGACTTGTGCTCAAACGCCGATCCACCCGCAGCCAGACTGCAAGGTTAAATTGCTTTTAATTTTTGTTTAATTATCTGCAGTGGCACAAATAACTAACAGCATCGATTTGAACTTGGCACACAAAGGCAGGTTCCAAATGGCAAAGCATATTATGAGATCGAATTACTAAACGTAGCTAATGAGCAAAATAATGATGTGGTGCCAAGCTATAAAAGGTTAGACTTTAAAGTTGTCACAGTTCATAAGCAAGAAAGATTTAATCACATTCTTAATCAAATATTTATATGATAATGTGTTTTAATCAAAATAATAGCAATTAATTTGGAGAGGAATATATTGTATGCTTCCTATCCTTGCACTATAGAGTGTTTTTTTTTGCGGTGGGGTTGCAGAGCACTTATTTCCTTGCTGAATAATGCATCAGCTCCAGCTGCGAGGTGTCCCAGCTGCCTGTGGCTGGGGACACGCTGTTGGGGCCACAAAGAGCAGGTCAGGCCCTGCGGGTGCCGTTCACCCTGCTCGGAGCCTCGTGCTGCCCCCAGCACCCTTGCTGGGTCCGGATGCGTCCCGGCACAGCACCCGCCCGCCAGCCGGGGCCCCGCGCTCTGCCTTTGAAGCGCTTGCTATTCGCAAGTGATTTAGCTGCTACCTCTTTCCCTCTGAATCCTGCCAAATCTCATAACTCTCCTTGGCAGCTGATGCTATCGCAATGATTTCCAGCTGTGGAAGAAGCAGCTTAAAATGGCTGCTGTGTCGGAGCACCGATCCTCTCCTTCCTGCCATCCTCGTCACGCTGAGTGCCTGCAAAGCCTCTGCCGAGGCACCGTGCGGGAGCACCACGAGGGAATGGAGATGGAGGCTAGACCCGCAGAGACCTGCCAGGGAGAAAGAGAAATCTAAAACTTTGCCCCAAAACTCCAAAATGAAGCTTGTTCAAAATTTAAAAAAAACAGGGGGGACCATTTCTAACAGGAGCTGCAACAGCCAAGGTGTTATCAGAAAACATCGCCTCTTGAGGAGCGCACCAAAGTCCTTCCAGCACAATTAGTGGAGGGAAGCAGACAAACCATTCAGGTATTTCTTTTAACAGAGCCTCCAAACCATTGCTGCTCACTAGATGCACAGAAAAGATCTTCAAACCATCACGCCAAGCAAAACAGAGCCTATTGAAAGGGAGCATCGCTCACCCCAACCCCCGATAAGAATATGCCATTGCTCTGTGCGTAGCTCGGATGAAGCTTTTGAGGAAGATAAATGCTGCAACAGCTGCCAGGGCTGCAGCAACCTCAGCTCCTGCAACCCAGCCTGGCACCAGCAGCAGCCTCACCCCTGCTGCCCTAGAGGTGCCCACAGGCAGGACGTGCCGCTTGGTGCCGGTCCTGGGGCTTGCAAGGCAGCCACGGCCATACCCTTTGCAACAAGGTGTCCGTCACGGCACCAGGGATGGACTGGGGAGTCCATCAGAGACACCGCAGCAGTGTCAAAGCACTGGCCCTGCCTCAGGGCCCTTGGCACACACCTCCACATATGCACAGCCCAGTATTTTTCTCCTCCTGTGTTCAGCCTCCTGTGCTGGGTGTCTGTATATGCACTTTTCGCTGTCTGCCTTTTTAACACTTCATCAGAAAGCTGGAATTTTTTTTAAGCACTAAGTTTGCCGTTTCTGTTGGAGTCGAGATGAAAAGCTTTCAGTGAGCCACCTTTGATTGGAATCACTTCTGTTGCCTTTGGTTTGGCCAGATGTTTCCTAATTACTTATCTGTCAAGTATTTTTTTTTTAAACGCACAGACATTTCCTCTAAATGAGAAATAGTGTAAGGTTCTTGTTTAGTGTCTTTGCCTGAGTGAAATAAGCCAGGCTAAGCTTCATCAAGGCTGGATTTTATGCTTGAACATGCAACTCAACATCAAAAGCTTGATCTTTTTTATTATTCAGCACAGCCTTTTTAGACCAACTTCAGCAGGAGCCAAATGGCACATTATAACTTGGGATTTAAAACTTTTATTTTTAAGGCTAGCTCTGAATCATGCAGCTTTCTCCTGAGCCTGAGATAGTTTCGTGTAATAACTCAGGGCCAGAATCTGCCACCATTACTCACGTCAGCGAAGACTTATTTACACGAACAGACTTACTGAGCGAGTACTGCTTGGTGTGAGTAATGGCCACGGAGTCGGGTCTCATCCTTCTCCCATCAGAAAGCAGTCCCACGGATCTGGGCCCACGAGGGCGTCTGTCCCTTACTCGTGCAGTACGGGCTCTGAGGGAGGGAGACAAAGGAGGGAACCTTGAGGAGTAAATCCCCAACCCAACCCATCCCTCCTGGCAGGGATCATTACCTGTCAGCCACTGGAGACATTCGGCATCGATTCGCTGCCTGGTGCTCTCAGGGATCTTTTACTTCAGGTGAGAGTCCCGGGGACCCAACGTCACCGCTCCCTCCAAGAACGGAGGGGAAAGCCACCAGCACTGAGTCCTGGGCATTCTAAAAATGTCACTCTCTTCTTCCCTCTCCACCTGAAGCAAACAAACCCCCCACGTCTATCACAGCAGCCGAGGGGCAGGGGTCACCCCAGGCCCACCGGGCTGTGCTGTGCACCCAGGCTCAGCGGGGCTGGGATGGGAGGGGTGCAGGGGAAAAAAGCTACAGCCATCCTCCAGCCTTCCTGAATCCAAGCACTGCTGCAGATAATAGGCCAGTACACCAGAAGGGGATTGGATCAACCAAAAGTAAAGCCATATAACGATTTTTCAATAGCTTTAGCTGTCTTTGAGAGCGAGTAGCACTCTTTGATGAAAGCAGTAAGATCAGGCTGGTAAAGCTTTAGGAGTTTAAAGTTATTTGATAGCTGGTTATTTTTCTTCAAAAAGAAGCTGAGTACACCTCTGCCTCTAGCCTTCATCACAGCACCAGAAGTGCTTTGTCAGTGTATTTGTGACAAATTAATTATAGGGATGGAAAATCTCCGTAGAAATGAATATTCAAAAAAATTTTTTTTTTTTTTAACGCTGTTGACTTCAGGGAATGCACTTCTCTTTCTAACGCTGTATGTTTTCCTCATTAGCTCTCCCCCTCCCCCAGCTCCTTTCAGAAACTTTCAGAAATTATTAGAAATGGTTTTATTTTCAGCTAGCCTGGGGAATGGCAGTAGCAGTGGAACAAACCCAGTGACGCTGGAGCCTTCCTGCCAAGAAGTGGCCCATCAACAAGCTCTTCAGAGAAACCATCCCAAAATTACCCCACCACTCCCGATTACCAGATACCAGTAAGATGTCAGCATGGGGTTATCTCACAAAACTTTAACATTTAAGGAGTCCTTTTTTGCTGTTTTAAAGCCTTTCTTAGCTTTCTTAGGTAGTGCACTCCCCTCACATACCCTGAGTCTCCTTTACCTAGAGGGCTGCACCAGTATCGAAAGTCAGGGTTGCAGCTGCAACGGTCGCCTCGCTGGTGGTTAGCCTGGGACCTTCCTGCCACCCTGAGCCAAGAACCCACCCCCAAAAACTAGTCAGAGGATTTCTGCTCTGAGTCACGGCCTCCAAAACCTGGTGAGCAATGATGAGAAGGGCAGCAAGCGTTGCTGGGTTTTGGTAGCTGCCACTGGAAACATGCCTGTCTGTGGCACTGGTTTTTCAGTATCTGCATAATATTGCAAGTCTTAAAAAACTCAACTAGGATGAATGTGACTCCCTATTTCTGCTCTTTCTGACCTCAGAACAGCTTCCCAGAAAGAGATATGGTGCTCTTTCTCTTTGCAAAGTCTCTGGAGAAGCAGAGGGCCCTTGTTTATCCCTGGCTCTGATTATTGTTTCTAAACTGCACATCTTTCAACTTGGGCAGAAGTCGTTTCAACGAGCACATTTCCCATATGTGAATTTCAGTTAGGCCAATGAAAGCAGGAGGCCACAGCTCCCCGTCACCACCCACACCTCTGAGCTATCCTCACCTACATCCCCGTGGTCAGGCTGGTGCTGTCCCCGTCCCAGCATGGCTCAGCCCTGTGTAAATCACTAAGAAATCATCCTGCAGGTCCTGGTGGCTCTTCTGGACGGATTGCTGTGGGGCGATGATAGCAGGCCCAGGAAGATCCCACAAACCCACAGCTCAACAAGAAGCCATGGTCACTGCTCCGCTGCTGCCTCCCCTTCCTCGCCTTCCCCCAGCACCTCAATTAACAAGCTGCCTCGTTAATGTCCTATACTTAATTAACAAGTTGAATTAATAAGTAGCCCAGGCTGCTTAATTAATAATTAATTACTCCTTGGTTAATAAGGACATCAGGAACTAGTTCATAAGGGAATCATTTCAATAGATTAAGGTGAAACAAGGAGCTAAGGAGCAGGGGGAAGCATTAAGCGGCCACATGGAGCTGGTGCCTGGACCATGCCCCAAGAGCAGCTCTGGGCAGCTCCCCCTCGAGCTCCTGCCTGCCTCCTCCAGCCCCAAATCCAGGTCAGAAACACTCAAAACACACATTTGGTTCTTGAATCTGCCGATGATGCTCTCCAGAGCCCTGTGTTGGTGACAGATCATGGGGACAGCCCCTCTCTTCCCCGGGAGGTGCCTGTTCCTGCTGGAAGGGAGGAGCAGGGGAAGGTATCTCACCCGCGGGCTCTGCAGTAGTGCAGGAGGGTGATATCACATTGTATTTTGTACTTATTCCTCCCCTTTTTATTGCTCACTCAATCTAAAAACATCCTTTCCATGCAATGATCTCTCACTTTCCAGGGAAGGACTGTGAAGGCAGTGTAGTAGTCAAACCTCCTACAGAGAGAAGCTGCAAAGGTCTGCGTGAAGAAAGAGAAGAGGGAGACACCAGGACTGCCAGGCTTCTCATGCATTTGTGCAACTGAGCTCAGTGTCAGGGCAGACACTGAATCCTCTGCAGCATTTCCTGGGTGTCCATCGGCACAGGGACCTGCACCTAACTCTCTGGGGTCAGCCACCCGAAACGTGCTGGGACCGTGCGAGAGACCTCCCGAATCCCCCCCGTGCTCCGAGCACCAGGCAGGTGTGAGCAGCACTGAGGGTGCTGAGCCCAGGAAGGGATATGATTCTATGAATACCCTTCCCCACAGCACAGCCTGGGCTCAGCTCAGCTGCACCCAGCTCAATATGTTGCCGGCAGTTTGACAACATGCACGATTTGGCATTTTTCAGTAGGAAAGTGTGAAGAACTATGTTGATGTTTTCTTCTCATTTTGATACAGTAAATGTCTTGTTTCTATATTAATATTGATCTCAAGGTGTGTATACATATGTATACACACACTGTATACAAAAATACTCATAATATCATGTAACATTTCAAATTTAGCTAAATAAAAGCAGTTGATTTCTCCTGATGGTATTGGTTTGAAATTTCCCATCCACAAACCACTCTGAAATCCCAAACAAAACAAAAAGTCAGAGTTGTTATTTCCCACACAACAGATGTAACGCAACAATCTCTAGGAAAAAGAATTTTTAGTTTTATTTTTGCTTATGGTGACTTACGTTCACGAAAGGGCTCAAAGAAGATATTGAGCGTAGCAACGAAAACCTTTGCAGAGAGTAATTACTGTTATTTTAATTTATAATTTCGTCATTTCCTACCTGAGTATTTTATCACAGGGAAACAACCATTGTTGTTATGGCCACACTGAGAATTTATATTGGTTTATTCTGAGAAAACAATTAATGGTTGTCTATTTTGTCCCCAAATTTGGTGGATAACCTGCAATAAAACTCAAACTGAAAAATTTGTTACTAATAATCACAAGGAGGAGGGGTATGGGGAGGAAGCTATTTAATGACAAAATGCTACAGACAGAACCTGTAAGCAAAATTGAACTAGAAATTCAGCTTCTTAACAGAAGGATGCAAGGATACTTTCCATAGTGTGGAAATCCAGATCAGTGCCCTCACATCGCTTATTCAGCTCTCTGGTATCTGGTGTGTCTCTAATTTCTCAGAGTGCCATTTAGCTTAGTGTCAGTGGGAAGGAGCTGAAGGCAAGTGCAACTTATCTGGTGACAGAAGGAAACTCTAGTTAACTCAGGATTCTTTTTCTGATATAAATCAGTATTTCTATAGTGTCTCCTCCCTATACAAGGCCAAACGCACATGGTGTCTCATACTTAGCCATATTTTACAGAGGGCGGAAAGGGAGGGCTCAGTGTTTTCTTCAGTCTCCTTTCACCTGCTATCCTCTTCCCCTGCCACAGCACAGGCAGTTCAGACCCAGCCCCTGCTCCCCAGCCATAAAGGTTAAAGATAAATCCAGTGATAGCTCTTAGCACCAGTAAGAAAACCAAAGAGTACCGAAGAGTAGTCAGGGGTCTCCAACCTAAGGAGAACTGAGCTTGGAAAGAACTCAACGCTGACTGATTTGTGGTATTTACCAGTTGCTGCATCTGTTGCATGGCATGGATGTTCTCCCTCTGTCATCTGCACAAATCCACTTGAATATCTTCTTTTGATCAAATAGCATGTACAACACTTGGTTGGCATCTGGCTTTGTAATGCAAACAGCAGCAACAATCCAGATGGCCTTACGGGGAGTTTTGACTGTTCTCAGATGGTCCAAAAATCCAGTGGCAATGCTCAAGCAAAAAGATATCTCCCCCTCAAGGCAACTTAACGATATTTTCTATAGCAATTACCATAGTCAGATTTCCCTGTTTCCTAACCACTTGTCCTGAATTTTGCTTTTGTGCAGTCATACAACAATGACTACAGATTTGGGAGGGAGTGGCAGTCAAACAAGGCCCAAGGAGCAGAGTGTGCGCACCACTCCCATCGCTCTGAGCAGCTGGGAATTGCAAACGTAACAAATTCCTGTCCAGTGAAAACCGCATTTACTCATCCAAAACACATGCATGCACGTCACCATTGCTATGAGTGCTAGGGCTTATTTTGGACCACAGTGGGCCACACGGATTCGTATGACTTCTAGATGCCTCATCAGAAGACTGGCCTCACTGTGGGCAAGTGGCTCTGGCCTTGCTGAGACAGAGGCTGATTTTATTTCAGAGAGAAGGCTTTGCACATGTCCAGGGGGTAAGAAGTCCTGAACTTCTTGGTTGTTGCTGCCCCACAGGAAGGCCCAGAGCTGCAGCCCCGCCTGGTGTGGTCACACTGCCTCACGCCAGTTAAACCAGCTTCAAAGCTGGGGACAAAAACAAGTCCCAGCCTTTCTTCTCACCGCTGAGCTCTGTTCCTCACAGCAGGGAATGCCACCTGCTCAGAGCTGCCAGCTCCTCTCCACCAGCTGCATTTTGTGTTACTGAGACCAGGAACTTTTGCTGGTGATTCCCTGGGCCCACAGGTCAGTCTTGCTGAGGCCTGAGGCCCAAGTCCCTGAGGCGTAAGTCCCTCATCCTGCCTTTGGGCCAGACATGGCACGCTTCAGCTAACCTTCACCTCCTCCTCATGCAGCAGGACATGTGTAAGGGTTGATTTTAAACCTTCTTGGTCTTCCCAGGCCTGCCTTGATGCTTCTCCCCCCACACTCCTATTTTTCATTAAATGTAGGCCAGCAAGGAGAAGCGAGTTCAGTGCATCTGTTCAACACCAACACTGACAAACAGCACGGGGAAGTGTTTCTAACCTGAAATGTATTGGCATATCTAACCAAAAACCACTTGATTTCCCCTGGAAAGCAAAAGCTGTGAAACACCATTACTAGCAGGTTGCCCTTGCATGTGAAGTAATTGAATCAGGAAATAGGAAATATGAGGCAGGAGAGCTTAGCTGTCATTTTACAAAAACAATTAAATGCATGAAATGTATCTTAATGATATAATTAAGGCAGAATTCTAATCTTCCATTAGTAGTGGCATTAATTATTGCGAGCACATTACAGTCAGTATCACTGGAATGAGGAAACCCTTTGTTATGCAGCTTTATTAAAAAACATCAAAATAAAAGCAGATTATCTGATCTTCAAGAGAAGCTCTACCACAAAATTTCTTTTGAGCAAACCCAGATTATGTTCATCTATTCAGGCTGACAGAAGAGGTCAAAGCGTCAGAGGAAAGCCACTGGAAAGCACTACATGACTGCTAGGGCTGGCCATGGGCTGCCACAGAAGGTGCACAGCAAGCAAGTTGTGTGAAGCAGGGTGGACTCGTACCATCAGAGGCACCATGAGCTGTTGTTGCAAGCTGTATGCTTGCTAGAGATGTATACACCCCACACTCCTGGGGTTCAGCATTTCCAAGGCCCAGACATCAGAGGTCAATCCATGGTTGGGAAGCTGCTGCCTGGAAGCCCCAGCCTCCAAAGGAGCCCCAAACGTTGCTCATGCAGTCACTCCCGGTGCAAGACAAATCCTATAACCTCATATCACATACAAATCTTACATGGGTACCCAAAGGTGTAATTTGGTCCTCTAGCAGCCTCTGAACACAACCGTACCATCCTTTCTTCCTAAGCAGGCTTTTAGCTTCCCTGCCTTCCCCTAAGCATCCACCATCTGCAGAATGCAATAGGTCTGTTTCAGTTTTACAGCTCAGATAAGTTTCCAAGTTTTGCTTCCAGGGTTTCAAGACGGTCGGCTTGGCACAGCATAGACCAGGACTTTGGAAATGAGCTTGGCCACTGCGGGAGGAGCCAGTGATGGGCTGCTAAAGGCCTTTGGATATTCCTCAAAACTGTTTTACGTACTGGGACAAGTGGTGGCATTGCTGATCTCAGGTGTGAAAACACCAAATACACCTTTCCAACCAAAGCAGGAAGCCATCAACAACATTTCCCCTGTGGGTACACTTATTCGGGACTCTAAGCAAACTTCAGCAGGCTTCTGTGTATATATTGATTTTTGTCACAAAATTCAGCTCAGCAAACAAAGGTTAGGAAAAATTAACCCTCCCCCACAGACAGCCATGCAACTCCTAGGTGATAACTACCAGAGGACGAGCAAATGCATCAGTTGAGTGATGATGTGGATACCTGCTGAAAGAGGGGGAATTTTCAATTATGCTTGGATGATTTCTACAAGTACATTTCCCGCTATATGGGGAAAATCAATTAGCAAGAGTCATTTGTTTCTGAATGCAGTGGCTGGAGAGAAACATTAGTTCAGAAACATTAATTTCTGGACAAATGTTTACAATTAAAATGCAATTTTGATTCCACTCAAGTCCTATGCTGCCACCGTGCATCTCCGCCAAGTCTGGAGAATAAAGGAGCGTCTCCAGGACACACAGACTGGGGTCGCAGTGGTGGGGAGTGCTGCTGCCGGTTTGCCACTAGGGCACTGAGCTGCAAAGGACAGAGCTGGGGAACTGGGATATTCCTGGAGCTGAACTTTGATCCTTGAGAGACAAGAAATAACGGGGAAGCTCACACAGCTCTGAAGTACCCAGACTGGGAGAAGAAAGAAGTGGCAACCCTCATCCCAAATGTGCAGGAGCCCTCGACCTTAGCTTTCTGCACATCACAGCAACTTGCCAGCTCACATGGATGTAAGGTTCAAGAGAGAAATTGGAAGGAAAGAACATTTTTGTTGTGTCCAATTCAAAAAGTAACAGTGTTTAAGCTATTTCTCCAGATTTGCCAGGATTGGCCATGGTCAGGGTGAGGCCCCGGGACAAGCTCACTCAGACATCCCCTCTGCGTGCCCTGGGTTAGAGAGAACCCCAAATCAGAGGACAGCACACACAGATGGCTGGTGGTGGTGGAGGACAATGTGATGCAGTACCCCAGGGGTTAGGATTTGTTTTCCTGTGTAGAACAGGTGGAGAACTTATTTAAAAGCAACCTGTGTCAGATGGCATTTGTGCCATTTGCTCAAGTCCTGTAACTGATCCAGGAGCTGAAGACCAGAGGAAGCCCCACGGGTGGTCAGCACACACAGAAGCAGCTACTCGTGGCTGTGCTTTTACCAGTGCAGGTGGCACTAGAAGCCAGAACAGGAAAGTGAAACCAGTTCGTTTTCCCATAAACCAGAACTTCACGAGAAAAGGCAAAGTCAGTTTTCCAAACTCACATTTGGTTACAGCAATTGCTCACGACTGGTCACATTTGTTCATGACACTGAGACTTCATTTCCAGGCAGAAAACCTCCTAAAGAGTCAGGCATCTTCTGAGAAATCAGGAGAGCTGAGCAAGCTTGAACAGACTGAAGGAGTCAGTCCACTTCCTTAAAGCCTCACTTCATGTCGTGCCTTTTCTATGGCACAAGGAGCCTCGCTTACATTCCTGACACAGCACCTTTGTTGTCTGGTGCAGCTACTCAAACACCACGCTCCCTGCGATGGCAGGGCTTCCTTTGAAGCGCTGCCAGGCTGTAGGCAGTGGGGATCGCATCCTTGTAGGTACACGCAGAGCAAACATACTGGGCATGCCTCACTTTCCTCGAGATGTGGCGCACAGAAAGCACCTGCCCGCATTGCCTTCAGTAGGTTTTTCTGCAATAAAGGGTTGTTCCCCCGTTGTAGGTTACTCAAGAGATGTAAGTTCTCAGCAGCAAGGTGCAAGTACATGCAGGCACTGTGCAAGTTTGCAGCAATTGTTTACACGAGTAGTTTATTTGAACATTTACAGTAAAATCTATCCTGGAAAAGGTAAATAGAGGTGCAGTTTCATGCCACTCTTCCAATGTTACTGTAAATATAGACATATTTAGTAAGTTTTTCTTCCAGTGTGGGGACTACACTCCCAGCTGACCTGCAGTGGTGCGGGAGAAAGAGGAAGCTTTCCAGACCTCCTGTTTGCAGAGCAATGAAACATAACAGGGCTCAGAGATCAGAAGGAAAACAAACAGACCTCTCACTCCTGCCCCACGCCCCTGTTTTCCCTCCCCAGGTTATATTTAGCTCCTACCCTACCCACAGGAGAGCTGCCCAAGCACTTCAGGGAACATCAAACCTTCCTCCTCCTCGGCTGGGAAAAAACGACAGAGCCATGCAGCTGGGCAGAGGGAAACGGCAGCTCTCAAGAGGCAGAAATAGGGGTGAGGAAAAAAGCAGTAGGGCCCATCATGGTCATACATGATTTGTTTTTCAGCCTGATTCTCCTCATTTGAATATCACAGAGCTTTGATCCGGGATTCAAGAGGAAATGTGTGTGTGCCCTGTGATGGACAAGTGCACTAACAAGCTCTCTGGTGTGAACATGTGCTTAAGGCTTGTCATCCCCTGTGAGGAAGCCACCAGTGTGTGCTCACCCAGGCACAACCCACCCCAGCTCGCCTCACATCCACACCAGCTCTGCTGCCTACCCCAAACCCCACAGTCTCTCCCTAAAAGGACACAAAGCACCCCGAAGGTGATCTTACATGGCTATTCCAGAGCTCCTGAAGGGCTCAGATGCCTAATCCTTACCCATCTTAGGGGACCATGAACAAAACTGCTGTCATTATTGTGCCAAGACCTTTAACTCAACGCTTCAGGGTCAGAAAAGGATCTGTAGCCAAAGCCCATCCTCCTCAGGGGGCACACTGTGACAGAGGGAGCTTACCCACCTGTGACAGCACCGTGACCCCCCCCCCCCCCCACCCGGGGGGCTGTGGGGGTCCCCAGGGTGGCACCCTGACCCTGGGTCAGGCACATTCACCTTGCTGTTTTTGATGTGCCCAGGCTCAGGGTGTGCGCCCAGACGGTGAAAACACTCCCATTTACATCTTGAGATCAGAGAGGCCACAGTAGGAAGGGGAAGGCCAGGGCCTGGCAAGCAGCATGGGGGGGCTGCCTCATCCCCCAGACCCCTCATTAAACCAGGCTGCTCGTTAGCAGCGTGCCCGACACCGCAGCAGTGGCTGCCTACTTCAGTCACTCCCGTAACCAAACGCAACTCCCCAGAGCCGCGCTGAGCTAACTGCTCACCGCCCAGGCTGCCCATTGCGGGGGTAACTGCTCCGAGCGGCTGCTTCTTGACTGGCACCCAGAACTCACCGCTAGCCGCTGCGATCGTGATTTATCGCTGCTGCCAGCCATCAGTCTCAAGGCAGCCGCTTGTGTTTGAGCCGGGAGCCAGGACAGCACGAGGAGGGGGCCGAGCACTCACCGGGAGCTGACAAGCAATGAATCCCGACCAGCAGCAGAGGCTCTCCCACATCTCAAAACCCACTCCAGGAGTGCTGCACCACCTTTCTGTCTTCCTAAGCCTCTCTGTGCTTTATATCACGGCTCCTCTGCCTGGTCCAGAGCCATCAGCTCAGACAGAGATCCAAATTTCACACAGGCACTTTTAAGCCTACCTGAGCAGGGGCTCTCCACATGCTGAAGCAGGGGGAACGCTGCAGAGCAGAGCAGCCCCCAGGAACCAGCAATGCCACCAGAGCAGCCACAGGCAATCAATGCACTCAAAGCCACCTGTGATGCTCCTGCAAAGCTGAGCTTCAGGGTGCCCTAAAAAATGCCATAAATCCCAAGCACACCACATAAAGAAGCAGCACAGAGAAGGCTGCTGTTTCAGAGGATCCAACAAGCCTTCTAATCACTGGGGCAGCTTAAATTGGCTTCCAGGGCAGGGGGGGATTGTGCTCACCTGTGCAGGACCAGCCGTGCTGCCTGGCCCCAGCCCCACACATCCTCTGCCGAGCTGCCGCAGCGCTCCCAAGCAGGGGCAAAGGGCATGCGATGTCAGTTTGCCCCAGCAGCCTGCAACCAAAGTGGATTCAGGCAGAGCTTTTCCAGCCCCATCACATCTAGCAGCACAAGCACTGCCGGGGCATCGTGCCCCAGTGCTAAGGCCAGGTGGGGAAATGTCCCTGTCCCCAGCACGGAGCTGCTGTCGGGCACGGCAGCCCCGAGGAAAGGCTGGCACGGATGGGCTAGCACAGTGCCTTGAGGAAGGTGACACAGCCAAGGTTTGGGTTAGGACAGGCGGATAAAATACAGAGACAAAAAAAAAAGGGGAAAAAAAAGCTGCTGTGAAGTTTGGACGCTTTGAAGTTGGAATTTGCACCTTCCAGTGAGCAGAGCCAGAAACGCTGCAAAAAGGGCCTCAGTCTTGGAAGCGCAGGGTGAAGCTGAATCTCCTTGCTGAAGTCCTATTAAATTTGCAGCACAGAAATCTGTTTAAAATCAAAGCCTTTGCCACTTGTGGTTTCCAAAAGTCACAAAACTGTTTCTTCCGCTGAGCTACAGAAAAAAAAAAAAAGTTAAAAATAATCTTTTGCCAATCAGCCATGCTGCAGTGTCCCCAGATCACCTTATTAGCTGCAGAAAGGTAGCCTAGTAACAATATTTCTCTGCCCATTCCCACGCACTGTGTTGGTTGGATTTGTTTTTTGTAGGTTTTTTTTTTTTTCATTAAAAAAAAAAATCCCCTTTGGAAAATGTGGTTTCATCTGAGTTCTCGTTTTCTGTGGGAAGACGTCGGTTTCGGCTGTGAATCCAAAAATGAAAAAACTGTCATTCCAAAACAGAGACTGAAAACAAAACCCTGCCCTTCCCCGCAGTCCGCGGGCCTGGGGAAAGGTGGCTGCTCCTACCTCGGTACTTGTGAGCCTGGCTCTGGGGAGGGGGCACTGCTCCTCTCGCAGAAGTTGGGGCGTTTTGGGGTGAACTGAGAGGACAGCAACTGGCTGGGATGCTCAGGAACAGCTCCAGCACATCGCTGCCCTGCTGCCTGCCAGGGCTGCACCCAGTGAGCCCACAGCACCCCGTTTGCTGCCCCCAGCGCTGGGACGTTCAAGCACACGGACTCTTTCTCACCATCTCCTGGCCTTGCTGTTTGGTCCCTTGGGGTCACACTCGTGGTGTTACACTGAGCAAGCCATTCGAATTTTTATCTGTGTTACTCACGGGGCAAGAAATGAGACATCTGTGTGGTTTTAGGATTAGGGGCTGAGTTTCCATGAGGACTTCACGGCCCCATGGAGATCCTGCTGTATTTTGAGCTGTTAGTGGCAGTGCTTGCAAGCAGGCTCTGCGTAGGAGCAGAGGTGATGATAATTGCAATGAAGATAAAATCATGGCCTCATTACCTGCTCGACCCCACGCAAGGCAGTGATTTGTGCATTTTGGACCACGCACACATGTTGAAATGCATGTCTTGTTTCCTAAAGGCTATCTGCCAGCACAGAGCCACCAGTAACTGGTCCTGCCACTGGCCTGCTAGCAGGGCAGGTTTCAGCAGCTAGGACAGCCTTCCCTGAGGGAAAAAGGAATCCAACCCTTAAAAGCCCAGCTTTGGGAGAAAGCACCATCTTGAGAGCAAACATATTACGAATGTTAGCTTCAAACACTCATCTAAATTGCTCAGTTGGTAAAATGGAGTGAGCAGGTTTCTGCTCATTTCAAACAGGACTTAGCAGAAAAAAGGCTTCCTGATTAACAGCTGCTGTTTTGTAAATGGACTGGGAGGCACCAAACGGTGACAGATCCGGCACTACAGCATCTTCAGAAGTACTCTGTGATGCCACCAGGGCATGGGAACGTGCCGGGTTGGAAGCTGCGTCACTTGTGGGGTCCCAACAGCAGGTGGGGGCCATCCCCAACCCAAGTACCCCACATCTGCCGCTGTACAGCTGCTTCTGACACCCAGGGAGTTTGAGTGGTTTTGGTCCAAACCAGACCTGTTTGGGTATTCAGCCCAGCAGAGTCTAGGGCGAGTCTCTGAGCCTTGCCTACGCAGCCAGGCACCAGCATGGCTTTAAACAAAAGCCATTTTCTTCTTTAATTTAAAAAAATTAAAGCATTCCAACCTAATCCTGCTCTTTCCAGCACGGTGCCCCCTGGTGCTGGCCCTCCAGCAGCAAGGACAGCAGGAGTTTCACAAAACACACCGCGACTGGGAGGTAAGTGGCACAGCCCCAGGCCCAGGGCCAGAGGGTAGGATTTGGGGTTCTTGCTCCTGACCTGCAATTACGCTGCTTGCAGCCATCCCCAGAGACATTTGGCAAAGCGGCCCCCAGCTGGGCTGCCACCAGCTCCTGCTGCTGCCAGCTCCCCACATCAAGGCCAGCTCTCCTCCACGTGGCCACCCAAAGCAGCTGGAGGGGCCTCCTGTCAAAGCGCAGGGATTCCTGCAGGCCTCTCGTTCTCAAGAGGGAACCCAAGGCCTGCCAAAGGCAGGTGAATCTCCAGGAAATCCTTCCGAAATAGAGAAAGAAAACCCCCTGCAAACAGTTGAGTTTTCAATCATTTTAATGTGATCACTGCAATTTGACCACAGTCTCAGAAAGAAAAAAGTCACACAAATTTTCTGTGCTTAGGATTTGAGTCAATCTACACAGTTCTTGTTGATTGACGATTATTCAAGTTAAGACCTTCTGACCATCAGTGGTGTTCTTGTCTGAAAGGCAGGATCGCAAGTGTTGTAAATATTGGTGCAAAACAGGAATGCTTCTTCTGGAATTAAAGCTGCGACACCTGATCTACTCAAAAGAAAACAGAATTGTACACGCACACACACACACACGGATCTAGCATGCAAATACACCAGGAACCAGCTACAGCTTCACGGGAAAAAAAAAAAAAAAAACCAACACATTGTGTCAATACATACGTTGGCCTGTAATTCAGAAGGCTACTTAACAAGGAAGGGGGCAAAATACACAAATATCAAAACCCGAGAATATTCATTTTCCAATATTTGAGAAGAAAAGAGGAAGAGCTTTTTAAATTACATTGTGTTGGAAAACTCTGATCTGTAGGTAACAAAGCAAAAGGTGAAGGCAAATTTTCCAAAGTATTGTAAAATTTATTGTATAAGTATTGCAGCTTTTAGAATGACATATAATTGCCACTATTGGTTACTGTTACACAATAAGCGTTTACAACAGATTTTTGTAAATTGGCATCAGAGTACATATTCATACTAAAACAGCAAAATATAGATAAGTACTGCATTGCATGTGCTGTCAATAGTTTACATAAGTTTAAACTTGAACAGAACTCAGGATACAGGACTGCCTATAACAAACTCCAAAGCCAAAGCAATGCAACTGGAAGTTTAAGAAAATATTAATACAATGAAATGTGTCTATAAGGCAGGCAAATTAGGACTTGTAATGTTGTCCTTCATGAGCTTCTATAGTACAGCAAAAATTTGAAGCGCAGTTTCTGGAAAACTTTTTATTTTTTGTAGCTTTGTGTTGTACATAGAAAATCTCTGAGCTATACAGAGACAGAAGAGATTAAAAATTCATTCTGTTCTTGCCTAGCACTGCTAATGCTACACATCTGGATTCAGTCCTTTTTCAATCCTTAGTAAAAACGTTGGGCTTTTATTTATTTACTTTTAATATAGCAGTTAGTGCAATTTTGTAGTTTTATACACATACAAAGGGTGAATTCTCCAGAAAGCAATTAGATTTCCTTATACCCCCACTTAAGATAGAATGGATTTTGTGACACGTATGGAAACAATGCACTAGATTAGTAAAGCTGATCTCCAAACCACTGAACTCAAGGGTTGTGAAGGGGACTGAAGTTTTACCAGTGTCAGAACCAAACGAAACCCATTCTTCCTTGCCATCCTTACTGAAAAAGCCATGTTCACATTCCAGGTCATTAAGTTTCGGTGGCACATTCAGGGTGTTGTTCGCCATACTGCATGCTAAGAACATCTGCAAGATTAACAACCCCTTTTAAAGCTAACATGACTCTCAAAACTTTGAGCAAAAAGGCAGGCTAGGACAAGAGGTTGCTAAGCGTTAGCAATGTCTTGTTTCTTCTGCTTTTGTCTAAAGTAAGTCATTCTTAAAGGCTCTGAACCTCTCTCTGCTGACAGCTGCTGATGCGGGAGACCCCTCGGAGCGGGCAGGAGCCAAGCTCCTGGCACGGGTCTCTCTGCATCTGCACCAAGGCCAAAAGGGACCAAGGAGAGAGATCAGCAACGGCATGCACGGCCAAGTCTCTGCCTTGGTGGCGGTACGGGACAGGGGTATTGGGAAGAAATGGACCCCGAGGCAAAAAGTAACATTAAATAGTAATAATAATAATAATAATAACAACAACAATAATAATAACAATAATAATAATAAAAAAAGGCTAGACCATTATTTCTAAACACCCATTCAGAACTTGGAGTTGATCTGAGCCCCAGATCCGTTTTCTGCAATGGAAACACAGAGTTTTGGGGGCAGCAAAGCAGTGGGATGCAAATAAAAAAAGGAAGCCAGGCAAAAGGCAAAAACACGGCTGCATGTCCCAGGTCCCACGGAGGGGCTGGGGCTTCCCTCCCACCGCTGCCCGCAGCTCCCAGGAGCCCCCAGTCCCAGCGGCAGCTTGGTTTTGGGGCAGGACATGGGCTGAAAGGCAGCGTTTGCAGTAGGAGTTTGGTACTGATGAGCCATCCCATTTTATGCTCATTAAATTCCACGTACAAGGGGAAGAGCAAATGAAACTGGACCCAGCAACTCAAGGAAGGGATCGAGGAACTGCAATGCTTGGGGTGAGGTTTGTGAAATGAGACTTCACACTGGGAGGTGATGGAGGGAGTGGAAAGAGAGAGAGAACCAGTTGAAATTTCAAGGACTTCAAAGCACCGGAGCTGCACTGCACGCCTAGCCCCTCTTGTGCACCCCTGGGTGCCTTCGCGAGCTCCAGCCTCTCGCTGCCTCCTCCGGGGGCTCCGTGCCCGGAGCACTGCCATGCCACAAGACAACTCGGCTACTTAACAACCTCCGGTCCCGATGACACCTCCTTACTCACTACTCAGTTTCAGATGTGTGATGCATATTCCACCCAAAACCTGCTGAGGTAACCATTATTTTTTTTTTTGTAGCAAACAAACTATTTTAGGTCACAGAGCAACCCCCACCCACCCCCCAAACAAAACCCAACAACACTATTCACGCGTTTTGGCTCAAGAGGGCAGTAGATATTATATTTCAGTTTGTCTTTTGGTTGGTATCTCATTTACAATATCCACCACAGTTTCCTACCCAGGCAGGTAGGCGATGTGCATAAATGTATTCAAGTTACCTTACAAAGAGTCCAAGAACCCAAGTGGCAGAGGGAGCACCGCGCGCGGCTCGGCACATCGAGCTGGCTCAGCCGGGAGGGGAGCGGTGCCGGCAGCAGCAGTCCCCGCTGCAACGAGGAATTGGAAAAGTGAACGCAAGGTCCGAAGGAGCAAGAGACCAGACGCTGGTTACTTGTGACGCTAATGATGATTTTGTTTTTCCCCTCTTGAAAAAGGGAGGGTTACTGTTTCGTTAATAAGGCACTAAATAGACATGTTACATAAAGGAAAGATACGTTTTTAAAAACTCGTATAAATTCATCAGTTTTGTACCTTTCATGACAAACTAGTTATTCTCCTTTGCAGGACTTTTTTTTGTGGCTTTTTTTTTTTTTTTTTTTAGTTTTTAAGGTCATCAAAATTTAGGTTGCACGACTGTAAAGCTATGAAGATTTCAAGAGCTGTGGAAAAGCGGTTTGAAGTACTGAGAAGGTACATGACTATTTCTAGGCAAAAAATAAAAAAAAAAGCAAAAAACAATGATCAAACTTCAAGTTCAGCTATTCTTCGTCTTCTTTAAAATATATATAAATATTGTTCAAATGGTCAGAACTTCAAAACTGTTCTCATGCTTATTTTTTTTTTTTTGTTCAAGTAATAGAAAAGTTGCTTAAAAACAATAGTTATTGCCTTTATATCTTTCATTTATGTCACTCTACTAGATAGCATCCTGCAGAAAACGAGATCGCACCTCCTCGCCAACCCCTGGCTCCCCGCGCTTGCCCTGCCCGCCCTTCCCGGTGCCGGCAGCCCCCGGGCACGGCCGTGGCTTCTCCCTTCGGGTTTCTCGCACGCTCAGGTTCCTCACTCGCTCGCTCTGTCACGTACAAAATTCACCACGAGGGCAAAAACACCTACCCGACATCTACGCGGTACAAAAAAATGTAAACAATAGCATAGTTAAGACAAAACGCTTCTGAAACGGAGATAAATTAAAAGACGCACGACATCTGGAGGGGAGGACGCTGGCGGGCGAGGGACGGTGCCGTTTTGAATGAAGAAATCTTCAGAAGAGGTAAAGGGTTTTTGCTTCTAAAGCATTAAGCGTTTTTCTTTAGCCTTTAGTTAATACATCACAGGAGCAGATTCGTTTCCATCTACTGTATTTTACGCCTCTTTAGCTAGGATAATAAAGCAAAAAACAGCAATGACCGGAGGCAGCCCAGGGGAGCTGCAGGTTTGAGGCACGACTGCACACTTCCATTCCACATACGGGTTTGGGAATTTCACGTGAACCAAAAACGACTTCCCCGAACAACACAGTTTTCAGCTCGGCCTTTCAGCGAGATATTTAAACCCCCTCTGAAAGGCGGCCGGTGGGCACGGTACCATTTACTCACATCAACTTCCACATGACTTATCTCCAAGCAGGGCCCTTCAGGTTAACATCGAAAGAAATAAACCAAAAAACGCTTAGTTCCTTCAGACACAGAAGTTTATTCTCATCCCCACCACCCCCCTCCAAAAAGTTAGAGGTTGTCCAAAAAAAAAAAAAAAATCAAGTAATTTTTGTCTGCTTCTGCCATTACTGGCTCTCGGAAGCAGATTTTTTTTTTTTTTTTTACCTTTGCACTCCCCAAACCCTCTCGGCTGACATGCGGACGCGCACCGACTCCTCCTGCTTTGTAGGGAACGTAGGGGACTTTGTAGGGAATGCAGGGAACTTTGTAGGGAACGCCGGCCCCGCGCAGGGGGCGCTGGAAATGAAGGCGTTGCGTAAGATGCAGTCTGGCTCGCTGCGCTCCTCGCGGGGCTGCCGCTTCCTCCTTAGCGTTTTTCCACCCCCTTCCAGCTACTTTGTTCTTCACTTTGACAAATATCCCTTAACGGTTGCATGGTAGACATGATAGAGGCTTTGACCAACACAAGCACTGACATATTTATATTAAAAAATAGTGCAAAATTTCAACATTTATATAAATAACTCTAAACCCCTGCTTTTGATTTTTTTTGTTGTTTTTTTGTTTTTTTTTTTGTCTTTTTTTTACAACGTAATACACGCTTTTTGAGTTGGCACTCAAAAAATTGCCATTTTTCTTCTAGTTCAGAAAACAACTTTTTTTTTTTGAATAGGCCTCTTCTAATACAAAAATACTCCTGCTCCTTACACATACACTTTCTCTTATTTTTAATATATATTTATATATTTATATTGCAGATCTTTAAACAAAATGTTTTTTGTGCAAATATTTTGTCTTTAAAGTTAAGTGAAATAATCAAACAAAAAAAAAGCATTCACACACAGCTCAACTAGAAACAAAAAAAAAAGGACTACAGTTGATTTTTTTTTCCTTTTTAAACGTCTAGACACAGCTCAATAAAGAAATGTTTTTGCAAGCTTTGTAGGCTTGTGCATTCAGACCAGACATAACAAGTAAATATTTATACATGGAGAGATGGGGAAGGGCTTTTTTTTTTTCTTTGCTCATCTTCCTCAACTCTCAATCTCTCTCCTTTTTCTTTTAACGAGAAGTGCAGAGTGTTTCATTTAACTTTCTTGATTTTTTTTCCTTTTTTTCCTTTTTCATTTTTTTCATTTCTTTTTTCTTTTTTTAATTTTTTTTTTAAAAGGGGTGCCCTTTTTGTTTCTCTTTCTCTTTGTTCCACGCGGTTGTGCTCTCAAGGCCATTGATTTGTGAATGATGGAGTCTGCTGCCCTCCAAGAGCGAGGGCATCCCGCTGTTGTTCTGCTGGTGCTGGTAAAACGTCGACCCGGGGTAGTGCCCGATCACCTCGCTGTAGGTCGGCGGCGGTCCCTCCATCCTGCCATTGCTCCCATAGCAGGTCGCGCTGATGCCAGAGTTACTGCTGGGGGGGCACGGCCCCCCGTACACGGAGTTATCTATCAAGTCACTGTCGAAGATGGTTCTGTTGGGGGGCGCGCGCACCGACTCCCTGTTGAGCTCCATTTGCTGCTCGGGGTCGCGCAGCTGCAGCGTGCAGGGTCCCTGGTACGGGGGGGGCTCCTCGCCGTCCGACAGCGAGATGGTGGGGGGCAGGTCGATCTCGTGCTGCAGGTAGGGGTAGGTGGGCTGGAACCTGTTGAAGCGGTCCCTCTGCAGGAATGACGGCACCGCCAGCCGGTCGCTGGGCCTCGGGGTGTAGATTTGCTGCTGGAGGGGAGAGAGAGAGAGAGAAAGGGCGGCAGGACCGTGAGGCTCGGCCCCGCGGCACGGGGACAGGCGGCGTTGGTGGCACGCGGCACCCGCAGCGCCCTCACCTCTGCTATCCCGTTCCCCGACACCGTGCTTTCCGACGGCCACAGGCTGCCCTCCTGCATGGGAAAGGAGAAGAGAGGCAAGGGTCAGGCTCAGCAACGCGTGGCCCCGACCTGCTCCGAAGCATTCGACCCGCTCTGGTACGAGTGGAAATACCACTGGAATACCCCTTCCGATCAGGATTCCCCTCCGTTTTCAGCCCCATTTGTATTTAGTCAATCACTCGCAGAATGAATGATGGGAACGACACCAGCACACAACGCCCCCCCCGGTTGTAGGCTTCCCCCTCCCACCCGCGCCCACCCACCAGGTTCCTCTCCCCGCTTCCAACACGCCACAGCGGTGTTTTTCAGCATGGGATCCGTGAGCCAGGGGTGATTCACAGCGTACCCGAGAACGCTCCATGAACTAATGGCAAGATTGAGAAAACACAACAAAACTCACACCCACGTTCGGATGCAAGCAATCAAGGAAATAATGGGAAAATAAAGAGAATAAGTGAATACTCAAATGTTAAGCTTAATTTTGATTTGGCTACAAAAAAATACATCTACAGCAACAGGATGCTTCTACAGTATTTTTTCCCCCACAGGATTCCAGGTTCTTGCTTAAAAAGACTGAGGAGCTGCGGCCTAGAGGCTTCCCTACACTGCAGGCATCAGCCCTGATTCTGCAATCTGAACCCTGGCGCCAACAACCCGAGGCATGAAAATCCCACAAGCCAATTTCCCCCAAACCATGGGACTGGTTTACAATTCATAATCAAAACAAACAAACAAACAAGCCTCCTTCCATTGGCTGCTGATACTGCGAACACACACAGTTCACCGTCTACACTTTTGCTGTAAGACCTAAAATATTTAAATATTGCTAATATTCATATACAGCAACATCGCTCCGGGAGACAAAGCTGGAGGAAAACAAGCCAGGAGGCTCCTAATTACAACCCGCAGTCGCTGGCACTTCCCATCCCTTGCAGGTGAACCTCCAGTTCTGGCACCGGCAGACACGTTTACCACCAGGGGAAAGAAAAAGCCAGGCGCCTTTTCTTTTTCCCCTTTTCCTTTAAGGATAAAGCATCCCTTCCAAAGGCCACTCTTGGACCCAGCCTGCGCAGCGGGGCTGCCAACCACAGACTCTCCTTCTACAAAATACCTTTCTTACCCGGGGCACAGGGGGGCTTCCCCCTGCCCAAGCAGCTCCAGGCTCCCCAGCCACAAACCCCTTGCCTCCAGCACTGCTACAGAGCCCCTGAGTAAAGGCTCGTGTCTCATTTTATGAAGTCAACATCAGGATTAAAACTGCCAGAAAGCAGTAGCTAGGTGGGCAAATCTCACAGGCAGAAAACAGGAATATTCTCATCCTTCGTGTTCTGGCTGTGTCCCCAGCTTCGCGGCTCTCCTTGCATACCTTCTGCTTCCAGAATATTTAGGACGTGAGTTCATCAGCAATGGCCCTGTCCAGAAAGCCATGATTTTACAAAATGGAAGTTAGGTCTTGATGAGCAATATGGTCTTAAAAGCCTCTGCCAGTATTCCAGGATTCGCTTCAGAATCTAAAATTACTTTTTAATTTCTTTTTAGAGATCAGTCTTCGACTTTTATAGAACCACTTGTTTGAGTAATGTCAGAGAATTCCCATCGCAAAGCTGAGTGGTGCAGATTAAGTTTCTGAGCCTTCAGGAGGACGTATTTCCCATTTTTTCTTAGAGCGGGTCTCATTACTCCAAGGGTGCAGGGTCAGTGCCATTCTTATTGGGGAAAAAAAAAAAAGAAAAAAAGGTTTTTTTTTTTTTGCATTTCTTGAAGATTCTCAGTTCTTGAAAAACAGAGGTGCCCGTTACAAGGAGATGGTTTAGGTAGAACTGACAGAGCTGTGACTGAGAAACAGGTGCAGCAATGCAAAAATGCCACGCTACCGGGAACCACATTAAAAAAAACCCACACCTTTGGGGAAATGAATTTCTCCTTCAGTTGTAATTTTTGAGCTACGAGAAAAAAGGACAACGACTGCAGCTCTAGCAGTGCTCTGACCACGGGATGAACTACTTTAATATTTTAGAAGATGAAAAGCGTGTTTGTAGCTCCAGTGCCTGTCTGGTCACGACAGCCAAATGAAGTTTGGGATTTAGAAGGCCCAACACCAGTTCAGTGCAAGTTTAATGGATTACACGAACGGGTATCTCGCTCAGCACAGACGCTGCCTGCCGTCCTCGAAGGCGCATTTAGGCTGGAGCGGTTTTCTACAAGAAGACACGCTGTGCTGAATCCGAAACGAGCCACCTTCAAAATCCTTACTGCTGCTGATCCCACTGCAAGGAGCTCCCTGCTTCGTGCCCGGGGCCTTCTCCGTCCCTCCGGGAAGGCTCTGGGGCCATGAGGGAAGCTCGGCTGCCACATCATGATGCTGGCAAAGATGGGCAGGAGAACAGGGGGAATTATAAAGGGTGCAACCCCCCAAAACAGTATGTTCGTGTTCCTCTCCTTAGCTCTGAGAAAGGTTTAGAAGACTCTGCGTCCTCACAGAGGTCTGGCAGCTGTGCAGAGGTAAATCTCTGCTGAAAAGCCATTTAATTGCTCACGCATCTGAAGGCTGAATAAATAACGGAGCTGTTTCGGTGCAGGGATTGGGCCAAAAAACACCAGGATGTTTTTGGCCTGGTGGGAGGAAAAGGAGGAGGATTTTTTTCCTGAACAGTCAAGACATTTTGTTTCAACCTGGAATTTTTGTTCCATCTCCACACGCCTTTCTCTTCTTTCCACTTTAGCCTTCTTCTTCTTTCTTCATTTTCAAGAAAATAAAAACAGGCAACTTGAAAAAGGCTTGTCCCGGTATTTATTAGAAAATTGTAAATGAAGCATTTTGGTATTTTTCAAGTAAAACATTCTGGAAGCAATAAAACAATAAAAAAAAAAGTGTAAATGGGAAAACAGTCTGCTACTCTCAAGAACTGCTGTGCCCACACTGTGCTGCTCCAGGCACGGGGCTCTTGTTGCACGGCGTCAGGAGGCGGGCACGAGGCGCTCGCTGCCTTTGGACACGCTCTCCACAGCTGACAAAACGAAGGGCGGTTTGATTGAGCTCAGGGTCTTCACGGCTCTCCCTCCGACCTGGTGCCTTCCTCGCTTCGGCACAGAGCACCCGGTGAGGGACCTCCGTGCCCTGTGTGACAAAAGGAGAGCACCCGTGGAGCAGGGACAGCGGGTACCTGCTGGTTGGGCAGCCCTCAGCAGCGGTGCGCGTATTAAACCTGACGTTAGATCTCTCCGCTTTGTAAAAGGGAATCAAAGGAAACTCAGAGTATTTGATCATTTTCCCGGATCCGATACAAGGGAGCGCAGCTCCGCGGAGGCCAGCACAAGGCGGCAGCGCCTGCTCGGCCCGCCCTGCGAGGCTGCAAACGAGAGCACGAAGCAGTGACCTTGGGGCAGCCCTACCGTTTAAAGAGCTCTAAGATCCTTCAGGGTGAACGATAAAGAAACACATCAGTACGAGATACCCCTGCATGGGAAGACAGAGCCACGTAGGCAGCGGTGAATTGTACACGCTCAACCTCCAAGAAAACTTTGTCTTTTCTCTGTAGGTTCTTGTCGCTGAGCTGCTGCATCTGATGAAACCTCCAGCTCTGCATAAACCAGCAGCTGCCGCGGGGCTGGAGAGGCTCCCCCTTGAATGCACGTTGGAGGTGCAATTAACACATTTCTCCTCAGGCTTCTGTGAACCACAGAGCCCGAGTTACGCAGGGAATCTCCCGAGCATCCCCTTGGAGAGGTTTCTGCTCGCGTGGCTGACGGGCGTTTTCTGACACCTCCACTGCAGCAGTGACAGCACGACTTCACTTGTGACGAAAACTGGAGAAGGTCTTTCAGGATTTCCCATCCTCCTGAAGGCAGCAGAGAGATTTAATACGCTCATTTAGGACTCTCCAACCGGAGCTGCCAGCGGACTCAATACTTCGGGGCTGTAAACGCCAAGGCACATGCACCCAACAGCTGGCGGTACGTGGTGGTTTCGGGAACACGACACACCAAGAACAGCCTCACGTGGTTACTAATGGAGAGTCCACATTGCAAAGCTCAGGACAAAATTGGAGGCTACGGCTGTCTGTACATCACAAAAGCACCCCAAAAAGCCAGAGGCATCCCTACACGGGCCCCACGTAACCGGGAAGACGCTGCCAGGACCCAACCTGGAGGGTGTCTTCACTCAGCGCTGAGTGGCACATGGGCAAACACAACTGAGATGAATGCCTTTGGCTCTCACATTTCCCCAGTTTCACATCACTTGGCAAACAAGACAGTAAGACATGGATGAGAAGAGCAGTGTGTGACTTACTGATGACAGATTCTCATCTCTCCGCCTCCCTTGGCTGTGCCGACTGATGAAGGATCGCGCAGAGAGTTTGTAGTGGTTCAGCAGACAGGTTATCACAACCACCATCACCATCATCACCACCACGATTATGATTATCTGTACAAACTCCAACTCCGCTGCAAGAGAGAGGGAGACATATTTTGAGCCACCTGAAAAAGCAGCACTTAATTGAGTGCAAGAAGCAGGAATTTGGCCAAGCAGCCGGTGACACAGCGCAGCTGCATCCTTCCCCCCCCAGCGCTCCCAGACACACATACGTGGGCTCTGCATGCTTCGAGCCCAGCTACTTCATAAAAAAAACACACATTAATTCATGTCTTCGATGCCACAGAACAGTCTCTAGGAGGGATCTTTAGACGTGCCCCACAAGGCACGGTTTTTCCAAACTACAATCCAGACGAGACTTCCCGAACCCCTCGCTGCTGCTCCCGTCTGCAGTTTGCTAGGTGCAGCAGGCAGAGGTTCGGTGCCTGGTCGTGATGCCACGAGCCACGTGTAATCGGCCATAATGAACTAACTCAGTAGAAACTCAGCTAAAGTCTCGCTGTTCTCTTCCCATCGCCACCCCTCCTCCCTCCTGGGAGCACAGGGCTCAAGTCCTCCTCGGCACGCACGGGCACCAGGCACACGTCCCCACCGCCCCGGGGGGCTGCAGGTGCCACCAGCCCGTGCCCAGCACCGGTCCGTCTCCGGCTGACCTCGTGGTTTTCCAAAAGAAGCCCAATGGGACGGCCGGGTGCTGACTGTGCTCCCGTTCCCCGTCCTCCTGCAGCCGGCGCGTACCAGAGCTGCGGCATCGCTGCCCGGGGCTCGGCCAGCTGACAGCGGCAGCTTGAGCGGCGTGAACTGGCACAGAGGAGAACTGCCAAAAATCCTCCCAACAAACAAGAACGCGCAAACAGACTGGCCGGTTAACTCCGGAGACGCTCGGCAGTATAAAGGAAAAAATAAATAAATAATAAAAAACACACAAACAAACAAACACTCCTAAAATTTAAGAAAATAACTCCTCACACCTCCCTGAGGCTAAATAAAACCGAGTGCCCCAGACCAACGCAGCACTAGGTAATTATTTCCATGCACCCACAGAGTGGATGCTGCCCCCCGAGTCCCCTCGCACCTGCGGAGCCCAGCGCTCCCCGCGCCCTCTGCAAAGGAAGGGCCAGGCCAAGGAAAACCAAATTCAACTGCTCTGGGCATTCAAAGTCTGCTTCTCGGTAGGAACAGCTACAAAACCCACCCTTGGGAACTGTGCCTTAAGCTGTCAGGGATGCTGCCCCCTGCATTTTATTTAAAAATACATTCGCAGGAAGACTGGTGGTGCCCCCAAGGGCAGTGTCGCACTGCTCCCACTGCCAGGGGTGGCTTCTGCTGAGTCAGGCAGATTTTTTTTTGTTTAATGGAAAGTTTTCTCCTGGCAGGTGGCATTTAAGTGCCAGTAAAAGCAAATAAATGTCAAGAAAACAGCCCAGGTGGTAAGTGCTGCCAGTTACCTTGGAGTCCATCCTGCTACGCAGCAGCTATTTCTGCCGCCGGGCAGGCGCATTCCCCACCATCCCAAAAGGTCCCCGAATGTTTAACCCGCTCCAGCCACCACCTTCCCAAAGCAGAGCGGTGCCCTGAAAGCAGGAACCGTATCTGGCACCTGCAGCTCAGGACCCCTGCGAGCACTGGAGGGGACGGGACTGAGGCTGGGGCTGGGCACGCAGCTGCACAGGTGCTCCCAGAGCAGGGGGCAGTGGCAGTGCCACCGCGTGTCCCCAGCCTGGGGACGGTGACAAGGCTCGTGAAAGGATGGAGGGAGGGCTTGTCCTGTTCCTCGGTCAGGTTTATGGCCATCCACTGTCAGGAGGAACGAGCCTCTGGAGCATCTCTGCAGGCTGAAGGCTTCGAGCCCCTTGATTCCAATTTTTTTGTTGTTGCTGATTTGTTTTTGCAAGGCAGGTTTCTGCACTTGCACTGCTTCCCTGGGTAACGGCCTCAGGCTGTGTGCAAAAGACCATTAAAGAAAAGGAAAGAAAAAAAAAAGGCAAAAAACAACAACCGAAGAATTTAGGAGGATGAGTCAATTTAGCCTTAAATGCAACATGTGCTTTGGCCACAGCAAGAAGGCGCAAGGAAAAATAAACGAGGCCAGTGATGGAAAGCTTCCTTTCTTGTTAAAAAAGTTACATTTCTGAAGAAAAACAAGAGGCCGGCAGTTATAAATTAAAGTGCCTTTCCTAGAATGAGAGGCACGTTCAGCGAACCCAGTCCTGCCGAAATGCTCAGGGCAGTTTGGCGACACGGGTGAAGTTTTGGTCCTTAGGAAGAGCCAGGGGTCGCAGTGGCAGGGACTTAGAGGTGGTGGGGAGAAGGAAAACATATAGAATATATATATTATTTACAAGAGACCTGAGCCAAGCCTTCGGCACGCACACAGACACGGGATGAGCGGAGCACGAAGCACGGGGTGGGATGGGGGCACCCCCGTTACTTGGGGCACTGCAGGACAGCTGCTGGGAGCAGTGGGCACGGGAGCCGTGGGAAGGCTCCTGGCAGGCAGGGGCTCCCCCCGTGCCCGTCCCCCCCCCCCGTAATCCCTCCGAGGTGCCCAGCAGGAGGGGTCGGGACCCCGGGCCCCCCGGGAGCCAGCGCTGCGGGGCCAGGCGGGGTGACGCTCCGCGTGCCGAGCTCTGAACCGGGGCATTTCAGCGCGAATCTGGTCTGTTACGGCGATGGCGTTGGCTTTATAAATAGAAGGCTGATTTTAATATCTTGCTTTGTGGGAGGGGGGAGGACAATTAAGCTGCAAATTAACATTCTGTAAACGGCTTTGGCAAAGCACTTCGGAATGACAAACCCCATCAGCTCCCATCTTTGGCTCTGGCCCCGTCACGACAATGGCCGTGCTCGTCTCCATTTTCCTTCCTTAGCACGGGGAAGCAAACGCCTCAACCTCTGCGCAGAGCACACCTGACCCCGTCCAGCACCACAGGCCAGGATCTGAGTGTTTTGGTACCACACACACAGCCAGCACCACGAGAAGCACATTTGCCCTGACACCGGCATTGTTGCTGTCGCTGAAATGAAGATTTCCTCTCCGAGCTGTATTTGGAGTACACCAGGCAGCCGACCCCAGCAGGATCCTCTAATCCCCGCACCAGGAGGTGCTCAGGGAAGAGCTTGGGGCACCCTCTGCCCCTAAACCCAGCCCCAAACGAACAACACAGCATGCGAGCCTATGAATAAACGCATCAGGTATGCTGAGAGGAGCTTTAATCACCCCAGCAAGAACACTCATGTTGCCCAACGTGGCCTTTCAAAAAAACAAAGGAAAATGAAGAAAAGAAATCAAACGCAACCAAAAAAGCTCCACACACAATTGGGGCTTTTCAAGTTTCAAGAGACTCATACCCACTTGAGGCATCAAAGTTTCTGCCAGCTCTCCCTCTGTTTTAACTTGTCTGCATGGGCTTCATTTTCAGAGGGGGAAAAAAATAAACCACACCACACTGGAAAGCTGGATATGCTCGGTAAGATTTTATCCAAGCAGCTCAGTCAAACTAATGAAGAAAGATCATTAAAAAAAAAAAAAAAAACAAACTTTGAGTTAATATGTTATTATACAAGTGCAATTCAGCTGCTATGCTAATAAAAAGCCTTTGGGGAATGAAAAACAAGCCAAACTGCAAAGCACATAATTTATAATTCTACTGGTATTCTTAAAACACACACACACACAACAAAACAAGAAAAAAATACTCAACACATTTTGTATTTGGCTTCCTAATCATTGTCACTTTTCAATTAGAAGAGACCTCATTCCATTTCTCTCTGTAATTTTCCCCAAGGGAAGTGTTATAAATGCACTAGGCTTTACAAGATGGGCAAATTCAGCCTCCAAATGCAAAGTAAGGTCACACTAATTTAATTTTGCATAATTTTTACTCCAGAATACGTTTCAAACTAACAGGTTCAGACATCACATTTAAGTGACACAACCTGCTTTTCTGTATTTTCCGTCTAGACGCTGCAACTCTTGCAGTCGGTGAGCACGCACGCAACCCTTTACCCCCCCGACTCTCACAGCCCTGAGGCTGGGCGTTCGTGATCGAGCCCATTCGGGCTCGGGTACTCACGTGCCGCTTCGAGGCACGCGTGGCCTCGGATGAGGGCTTCCCGGCAGCCTGCAGCGGGGCCGAGAGCAGACCCCAAAACCCCGGGGGCTGCAGGTGCCGATGTGCGGAGGCGTCCTTCGGGCACGCAGGGCAGCAGCCCCCCAGGACCACGCTTAGGGCTGGGCAGAAGCAGGGGCAGAAAGGCGCACCTGAGCTTTGAGCACCTCGAGTTTTTTGCAAACGAAAACGCTAGCACGGGTGGGTTTAACGCTGCTGAAGGTGCCTGCAGGAGGGCGAGCTGCTGGAGCCAGCGGTCACGCTGCGAGCGCCGAGGTGCCACCCTCTGCACGCACACGGGTGCGCAGCGGCCGGGGGCAGCTAAGGCCGGGGGGTACTTTAAAGGCGGTTCCTTACTTTTTATGGCTTACTGAAGGTGACAAAATGCTCACTATAAACTTTACGAACGCTCTTCCCTCCGCGTAGGGTATCACTGCTGAAGATGAATGCTCCGAAGCACCGCTGGGCGTGCAGAGAGAAAAAAAGGACACCCGCACTTCGCTGGGGTAATGACGGATGCTCCAGCTATCGCTAACACCGGGGCAGCACGGCTTTCGGACGGGGTCTGAGCCAAGAAGACCTCTGCCTTCAGCCAGGTATAACATACATCCGCAGGTCAAAGCGATTATCCGTAAGCTTCAGTTGTGATTTCTGTACGTACTGGTATCATGTGAGAAGGGATGAGAAATGAAAGTACTCAGGACATAATGGCTGAGCTGAACAAATGGAGCTGCACTAGCCACAATTCCTAAGTTTAAAAAAAATAATCATAAATGCTGTGGTGAGCCGTGCTAAAACTGCAGCCGTTTTCTGAGACAAAATTAAACAAAGCAGAGAATCCCCTGCAGAACGCTTTGCTTCTCTCATGTTCGCTTTCACTTCCTCTGGGCATTTTTATCTTTCAAAACCCCTTACTTCTGACTTGAAGCAGATTGCTAGGACAGTTTGGGCAAGATGAGCCCGATCACACGCTCGAGCAGACCAGCGGAAACATCCTCCTAAGGGTGTGGAGGAAAAACCGCTGCTGCTGCTGCTGTCGTCCTCTGGCGGTCACCTGCCTGGTGCGAGGCCACGCTCACGAGCCGGACACAGCGAGGTACCTCGCTAACGAGCCTGACTCCTGACAGTTAATTAACCGTCAGGTAATGATTACCCAGGAAGGATGGGCTGTGCACCTAAGCTTCCGGATGCTCCCGTGACTGTCCCTCCTACCAGAGTCCCAATATCACTCACTCCACCTGCGTTCTTCAGGAAAAGACATCTGAACACATTCGGAGGTTGCTCCGTGTGTCGGGCACGGAGGGGCTGGGGCACCCAAAGGTGCCGGACTGTCCCCTGCCACCGGACTGTCCCCTGCCACCGGACTGTCCCCTGCCACCGCTGGCAGCCCCACCGAGCTGGGTCTGGGGCGGGGGGAACGGCCCCGGATCTGGAAAATGGCTCTGGTGAGCGCAGCCTTGCTGCTACGGGGGAAACTTCCACGTCGCCTCAACAGCATCACAGGTCACAGAAAAGGCAGAAAATTGAAGCTTGGCTCCTGCTGTAACTCCAGTAGCTTCCCCTGATCTAGACACGGGTGCTAATTTGAGTGGTAAGAAAATCCAAAAGGAAGTGAGTAAAGAGGGCGTGAGGCTAAAGACAGAATCGATGGGGAACAACGCAGGTTTTACCAGTGCAAAAGTTTCAGAGTGCTGCAGAAATAGCACCTTCCCCCAAGTCACTGCGACCTCACTGCTGCCAGCACAGAGCTGGGTGCCATCCCACGGGGGGGCTGTCTGGCTGGAACTGCTCCCCAAAGCCCAGGACCCGAGGTGGCAGCCCCCTTCTCTGCAACCCACCTGCACGATGATCTCAAGACTGGCTAGTTTCCACTGGACACAGGGACAATTTTTGACAACGTCACTTACTTTTGCAGAGAAACGTCCCGTAAGTGCCTAACGCAGCAGCCCAGAAACCCCGCTGAGTACCGCGCCTTCACCTCCAGCTTCCACTGCCTCCGACACACTTGCGGCAACTTCTGCACCGAGGCTGGACAGGACAGTTTTGTGCAGATTCCTTCTGCTGCCCAGCAAGCCTCAACAAAACGGGCAGAAAGAGTAAGGCTTTCATGCCTTGCCTGCTGAAATAGGAGGAGGTGCAGCTCGGCGGGCACGCCGCAGCATCCCTTCTCCCTCCCCGCTCTAGCAGCGAAGCCATAACCTAAGGATTATGGACGTTCAGGTTACGTATGGTTGGCTGCGGGAAACGACGGAACTGAGGTCCTCCCGGGGCTGCACGAGGTGCCTGACCCCAGCACGGAGCCGGGGAGCCCAACAGGGCAGGGTGCAATTACGGGGCGCGAGCAGGGAAGCCCAGGGGCACGCACGCGGCTCCCGCGGGGCGGCACGGGGACGGCCGGCGGCACAGTGCCACGGGCACGGCGCCGAGCGGCGGTGGGACTCCCCCTGCGCCGGTCCCTCGGGCAGTGGCGGCGCTGAGATGCTTTCTGCTGCCGGAGCCCTCGGCGGCTCCTCCTGCTCCTCGCCGTGCGGGGCGCGGAGCGCAGCGCCTCCGGTTATTTATGGAGCCTGGTGCAGGCGGTGACTCAGCGCCGTGATTCAACAGATCCTGGCCGAGCGCCCGCGGTGCCGTGGAGCGGGGCACGGCGGCGGGACCCCCCCGTGGCAGCACCGGCACAAGCCCTGCAGCCGGGGATGGTAGGACCACGGCCAGTCCTGAAGGTCCTGAAAGCCTTAAGGGAAGTGCTGCCTGCTGCCAGCTGCGTGTGGCGGCACCCCAGTGTCACACCGCGTGTCCTGGCTCCTTCCATAATCCCTGGGAATCCAGGAGAGCCCAGCGCTGCCCCCTCCCCAGCACAGCCCCACACGCACCCCGCGAAGGAAGGGCTCCACACACACACGCCAGACGTGGCAAAATCTAGGGGATGAATTAATAAAGAGTGCTCGCGGATCCGCTGTGAGCCCCCGCCACGCGCTGTTGCTCTGCTGTCCCATTAACACCTCTGACACACGGAGCTGCCCCGGCAGCGCGACGGCGGCCCAGAGACACGTGCCCAGCCCTGGCTCCTTCCTCTCCTTGCAGCTTTCTCCATCCCCACCTTTGGGCACCTTTTGCTTGAACAGGCTCCTTGTAGCCCTTGATGGCAGCGCTGTAGTTATGTAAAAAAAAAAAAGCCTTAAAAATAAATAACGGTACAGACATGTTTTGGCAGAGTGTGTACAGATAAGGCTACTGAAGAGGAAAGTGGTGGGGAGAAACGAAGCCCAGATCAGAGAGGTGCTGCCAATGGTGCGAAGCCTAGGGCTGAGGAGTGTCCACACATCTTTCTCCCTGCCTGTGATCCCCGAAATCCTGCGCCTACAAGCTTTGTGGGGCACCAAGCGGGGACACACAAGGACGTCAGCCAAGAGCACTATGGGGCCGGTAACCTTAAGGCTTCCCAACAAGCCTGCACAGCCCCACAAAGCGCAGATGGAACAGGGGCAGGCTGAGGTCCCTCTCTCCCAGCTTCAGCAAGTGTCTGTCAGCACCCAAAATCTGGGCTGCTCCCCCAGTATCCTACAACAAACGCTTTCCCAGCCCCTGGTCCAGCAGTCCCTGCTCCCCTACCTACAGCGCCTTCGGGAGGCACAGCAAGGGTATGACCCAGCACCTTCCCCAACAGCCCCCTGCTGCCTTGGCACCGAGCTTACTGCCAGCGGGGACACAGAGATGAAAGCAGATGCGAGGGGTCTGCCTTCCAGCCGCCCTCAGCACCCACACCGCTGGCTGATGGCAGCAGCGCTGGGGGAATTGGCTCGGGGTATGGGATGCCAGGCCAGATGCCTGGATCCATCCCGGCAGCTCCTGGACAGCCTGACCCTCTCCCCTCCCGTCCCCACCACCATCCCAGAGCCCCACAGCTGCTGCTGTGCCCCCAGGCACCGGCAAGAGCAAGGAGAGGCACAGGGGCTGTCCTTCCACCAGCAGCTGCGAGCCGCCCGCTACCTTGCACGCCCCAATAATCAGGGCACAGAACGAGTCCCGGCCACTTGCAGAAAACGGCAGCTGAGGACACGCTGAGCCACCTTGCCTCATACACACCAACCGTCTTTTGTGAGCAGAGAACCAGAAAGGCCAGGAGCTGGCATCGCTGAGCTGCCTTGCTGCAGACCTGGACCAAGGGGGGCTCCCCCAGAGCTCTCCTGTGGCCCCCAGGTCTCCTCCGTGCACACACAGGGGGGCTCCTGCTGGAGCCCTACAGCCCAGGGGCTTGTGTTCATGCCTGCCACGCGTCTGGAGAGCCAGGGACAGATGTTACAGTGTGGTCTGGGCGTACTTCGGACCAACCTGCGGACAACCCCTGGAAGGACCCGTGGGTTACACTCGACAAACTGAGCCCAGCCGAAGTGCGATGGCTTTGCCAGATACTCATTAAAGCCTCTGTACAAGGATGTGGGTTAAGCGACGCAGCCAAACCGTGGACCTCATTTTTCTACTCAAAGCTAAAGAATGTGAATTCGAGAAGAGCCGTCTGAGTGCCGGCACCCCTCAGAGCTGTTTTTACCAGGGAACCACCCCCCAACCCTTCAGCAGGGGGCCTGGGCTCTGCTGCAGCCCACGGGCCGGCACCAGCACCCTGTTTATACACACCCTGTGGAGGAAAGCACCCTGGCACAGCAGCAACCCAGCCTGGTGCAGCAGCTCAGCACCGACCTATCCATCCCAGCCCCGCCTGGAGAGGGGACATGCCCATTATGCTAAACACCGCATCGCAACTGCTCTAATTTAAGCAAGAACCAAAACAGCTCCAGGCAACAGCTGGAATCCAAGGGCTGCCAACGCGGGTGCAGCACCGAGCGCTGCTCCTGGTTCACGGAGCGATTTCACCCAGCAGACGCCAAGCTCCACTTGTTGGGGACTGACGCTCTTGGTCCCTGAGCCCGTGCCCGGGGAAGACGAGACGGAAGAACAAAGGACTTCAGACGGCAGATTACTCAGCCCCTGCCATTTGTCTGCGAGGTCATCTTCGAAACAATCAGACCAGGCAAAGTCACGGCTGCAATATTTGTGTGTCAGCATTTATCTGCTACATTTATCTCCTAAATAATGCCTCCATAAAACCACATACAAAGGGCCCATCAGATTGTCAACAATTGTGTTTGTTTACGAGGCAGCATGGGACGTACTGAGGATAGATACAGAACACGACACTGCCGTCGCTGGCACAAACCAGCAGCATCTTGAAGCTGCAGCAGCAACACCGAGGCACAAAAGAGAGCAGGATCAGGCCCGTGGCAGCAGGCGGGACAGCTGCGGAGAGCCCGCTGGATTCGGCCCTGCCGAATGCACCAGGATGATGCTGGCACCAGGACCCACAGAAGGGGCTGGCCTGAGAAAAATCCTCACTGGAGGATAGGCAACGGGGGCCCAAGAACTCATGTGCGTAGTGTCAACGCTTGGACCCTAGCTGTGCATTTAATATAGCTGGTTTTCTTCGTTTGTCACCCTGGGTAATCAAGCATCACATCCTCTGAGTCACTGGCGATGGCCTCATCCTGCACCCCCACTCCTTTTTCTGTTTGTTTTAAAGGAAATGGCCCCATTTCGTGCTTACAGCTGTGGAAGCATCGGGGGGATCAGGCCTCAGAAGATGTCTTAGTCCCTAAAACCCAGTGATTGCCCCGGTCACAGCGCTGTTCCTGTTCCTGCAGGTGAACCTCCCAGGCTGGCGGGGCTATGGCTGCAGCCACAGGGGGCCCAAAGGAGCAGGGGCTGCGTTCAGAGGCCAAAAGGGACTGATGGACACAGCAGCACTCAGCTTTCACATGGGGATCGCAAACCTTCGAGCTGGGGTCGGCAGCTCTCACAGCTGGGACACCTTTTGGCTCCCAGCAAAGACCTGTCAGCTGGTAACGTGTTTAGAGAAAGTCTGAGAGACATTGACCAGCCCCGCCAGAGCAATGGGAACTAAGGAGGCTCTTCAGGACACTTGGACTCTAAAATTTTGTGTATTCCCACCATTTTCCTCCCTTTTTGTGTGCTCCCTCCCCTCCGGTATTTTCAGACGACATATTGTAAGCACAGTAAGCTTGATCCAAGCCTACTGAAATTCCTGCAAGGAGTATGCCGCTTTTGAAGTTTCTCCCAAGGGTAAGGACAGTTCGAGGGAGTTAAAAGAAAAAAGTAGTTTTGATTTTGCACTTGAAAGATAAGCAAATTTGCTTGCTCACTAGGAAATTCTGAGCAGCTCTCATGGCCCCTCCAAGGTGGGGCGAATCGCCCCTGTCTGCTGAGGCTCTGCACAGCACCAGACCCCGACACCCCCCATCACCCCCCCCATCAGACCCCGACACCCCACATTCACCCCAGCAGGGGGCACGGCCCCAAAAACCTCCTCAGCACCACAAGCATCCAGGGTGGGAGACGGGGCCAAGAGCTACAGGCCTCATGCACCCCCGAACAGCACGGCTCAGACTGACTCTGCCGAAAATCACTGAAAAGACACAGACACAACATCCGGATGAAACCCTGCCAAGTGACCCTGGAAGACCAAAGAGGTTCTGTCGGGGCTGTTGCTACAGATAGTAAAAATAAACACATTAATAAGTAAGTATTTTCGCGTACCCTGGAAACACTCCTGATCGATATGCGGCTTGCTGCCGGAGGTTTTTTCCTTCCAAGCAGCAGAATCTCATGACAAAGGAAAGCACGTCTCATTTATGAACTTAGCTATAAATACTTTTGCTAACTGCCATTTAGGAATTTCATTTCCTGCTTGAGCAAGTCCTGTTGAAAGAGGCAATTACCAAATTTGTTTCTAGTTATAGAAATAGATGTTTGTTGCTGCCCACATCTGTTTCGACAGACAAATTGCCAGTCACGGACGCTCGGAGGAGAGCAAACACTGCATCCAGGGAGGGCTTCGCCACCTCTGCAGAAAGCTCACAGCAATTAGAGGGTCGGGTCCTGACTGCCGGAGCCCTGTCGCTGGATGTAACAGGAGCTGCAGCCACTCACAGGGCCTGCACCCCGAGAGCCCCCAGCGCACGCGGTGCCCGCGGCCTGCTCCGGCCTGCGGCAGGGGAGACCCCGAGGGCGCTGATTTCACCAGCCGCCAGGCGGATCGAACCGGGGCAGCCCTAATTCTGCACGCCAGGAAGGTGCAGCACGCCACAGCGATGTTACAGAAACAAACACCGCAGCGAGGTGTCGCAGGCCCTGCCTGGGATGCCCCATCCCAAACCAGCCACCACGGGGATGCCGAGGCTGGTGGCTGCCACCCGAATCGGGCACCGCCTGGGCAGGGACCACAGCCTCGTACCGCTGGGTGCTGCCGGTAACGGGGCCTTCCCTCCACACACCCCACCGGCCATCCTCGGGGAAGTTTCCCTTCCCACTCGTACAGCTACCCATGAACCCAGTGCATCCCGTGGCCCCGTGGCAACCAGCACCGGGGCACGGGCACCTGCAGAAGACACAGGTCAGGCAGCAGCACCGGGCAGCGTGCTAATGTGGCTACTGTGTTGGCTGACCCAGGCCTCAAGGCAGTGGAGGCAAGGCCCCCTGCAGCCTCCCATGCCGTTCCTCACCCTCCCCGTGCTGCTTCTCATCCTCCTCCCCATGGCACCCAGCCTGCGGCACGGCCCGGGAGCAGACGGGTGTTGAAATGCAGACGGGACGAGCTGGCCAGAGCCACGCTGGGCTGTAATCGAAACCGGATTTCCTCAGCTCTGCCCAGGGCCTTATCAGCGGGACACGTCTCCTTTCTGTACCTCTTTTTAAGTGCCGTTATCTTCTACGTAGCTCTGCAGCTTTCGCTTGCAAGAGAAGTGACATTTCACGAGGCCAGTTATTTCCAAGAAACAAATGCAATCTGAAGTCATAGACAATCAGGCACTGCAGATAAAAATGCAAATTGCACCCAAGTGCCCCCACAGACGCACTGCGTTTGGTCACTGCAATGTTCAAGTTCAGTTCTTGAACTGGTCTGAATGCCACCCCAGTACCCAGGAGGGAATGTATGTATGTACTCTCATGCAGGTATGTGGAAAAAAATATATATATATATATTTATGTATACATATGCCGGGGCAAATGGGGGAGGTGAGAAAAACCACCCTGGGTCTGATTAAATTAAAAGGTAATGAACTTCCACCTTGATTGCAGCAACAGCCCTAGAAAGCTTTGAAATCACTTCAGCAGTAGGTATGCTGAAGGTCCACATTTTGTGGCGGTGGGTTACATTCGTGAGTCTTGAAGCAGACACAGAAAAGGCAGCTCTTCTCCCAGGTAAGCCCCAACAGTGCTGAACGGGGCCAGTTTCTGGGGCCAAGACCTGGGCTGGCGCTCCTCTTACCGCCTGGGCGGGACGAGGTGCCGCATCCCCATCCCCGTCCCGATCCCCATCCCCGTCCCCATCCCATCTGCGCCCCTCCATTGTCCCCCACCCCGTGCCGGGACCTTTCCCATGCGGCGCAGCCACCAGAAGGCAGATTGATGACACGGGGCCACGGCGGAAAATTTACGGCCGCCCAGCGAGGTCAGCGCCAACAAAGGGTTTTCGGGGAGGCCGGCGGGACGAGGCCACGGGGGCGAGGAGCCCCTCGGCTCGCCCGTCCCCCCGCGCCCCTCGCTCTGCGCCGAGGGGATGTCTCGTTTGGCTTTTCAGTAGCCGCTGCGGGCGACCGCCACCTGCCCACGGGGACAGGGATGGGGACAGGGACGGCGGCGCAGCAGCTGCCCTCGCGCCGGGGCGGAGGAAGACTTTGGGAGGCCGGGGGAAGAAGAGCACAGAGGGGAGGATTATCCAGCAACACAGCTTGTCCCCTTTTCACTGCGTTTAACAATAAAGCAGTAGCTATAGCAACGGGGTTAATTAATGCACCCGATTTGCATAACTAAAACTCGGAACCCATTCAAACCTTGCTGATATTTTCATTCTTAAACCTGGCCGGGCTCTCATGGCGCGGGGGAACACAAACAAACAGGCAGCCCCATGTGCGCGGGTACCCGCACAGATCCACGCAGGTACAGCCGGGGATCCGCACCAAAGGACCGGCACGCAACCCCACCGCCACACCGCCGGGACTGACTGCAAGGGGTCTGCTCCACGTACCTTCATTCCCCCCGAAAGCATTAGCACCTGCAAATAAACACCCTGAAAAGCACGGAAAAAGGGGGACGGAAGCGTCCTTCGAAAAATTAACCAGAGAAGAAGTGATTTTTTCAGAGATGGAGGGAGTAAAACGCATTCCAGGACAGAGGGGGTATGGAGATAGGCAATGTAAAGGTTTCAGACTATCGTATAACCAGAGGGGGAAATGTCTTCTCACCACAAACATGCATCTGCATGATGTCTAGACAGTCATAAAAAGGGCAATTAAAGTACTGCAGGCTGCAGTAAGCTAATGTCTCCTCTCCCAGTCTAAACAGTTGAAACATACGGCACTAACTTTGAAAAAAATATATATAGGCAGAGAGAGAAAGACAAGTTTGTAAAGAAAAATGTTTTGAAATACCGTTTTAAATAAGCCAGTAAATTAATTCAACCTTGTCAAATCTTTGCCTTATAACGTATCAAATATTCCGCCTGCGTCCTGTCTAGACTGCGATAACAAAGGGCATTTAAAGCCCTGCAAGATGCGCTGACAGAGTAGCCATTTAAAGATGCAGTATTGCTTTCTCCATCTAAAACGATTTGTCAGATGGAGTTAAAACGAAAATGATAAGTAATCACTTTGGTTCGCAACCATTTAAAAAGAAAGAAAGAAAGAAAAACAACAAAAAACCTCCATAGCTTGTAGATCTAAATCCCACTAAAATCATTCCGATGTACCATTCCAGCAGCATTGTTTGGCATTTGCTTATTTTTTTTTATTGTTACTCTGAGACATCGCTATCTTTGTGGCCACATGCATTTCTACAGAGGAGTGGTTAAGTTTTAAAAAGCTAGCTTCGAGCATTAATTGCTACAAAATAAGGATTTGTGGAGAGACGCTATTAAAACTCAAAGGGTTAACGCTGAAAAGGACTTTTTATTTTTTTATTTACTTGAAAGCAGAAGGGTGAAACTGTCTCACATAGCAAACTGGCCAGTCTCCATCACTGCCGATTCAGCCTGGGCAGGCGCTGTCCTCAGGACAGCGACCCAGCAAGAAAAGTCGCTGCAAACGATGGGGGTGCACGCAGCATTCCTACTTTTTCCTGACAAAGGACAGCTTTCTGTAAAAAAAAACAAAAGCAGATACAACCCTGTCTAACCCAAGAAACTCTCCTCCCTTGCTGAGCTTTATCAGCTGTCGCAGATCTCAGAGGATATATGCAAAATACGGCTCAGCAGCCCCAACCAAGGCTGCCCACGGCGGATCGGCGAGCAGCGAGCGTGCTTGTGGGGCTGCGGCCAGGTCACCTCTGCTACGGGGGGCTGGGGCCCCATGGCTCTGCTTGGCTGTGCCACAGGTCGAGCCAAACCCACGGGCAGGATAAGAGGTGTGGGGGGCACGGCCAGCCCCCGCTGCACCCACACCCCACTGATGTTCCCTTGGGGCAGGGGCAGCAGCACCACAAGGTCAGCAGCGGGTTGATTGCAGCGTCCCTCAGCTCCTCGCCCTACTGCATCCCACCGCCACCTCGCTGCGCCTCCCTCTGCCTCCCCACCCTTGTTTCTTAATTATTATTTTAATAAGACTGTTTCCAACTTCACTTGCTCATTCCGCAATAGCCCAAGGGCTACAACTGTTCATTAGGCAGAATTTCTCTTTTAATTGCACTGACACAGATGTGTAGGTTATCTGGAAGAAATTACTAAAATGAGCAGTAAAGAACGGGGCTGGATGCTTTCCTCCCCTTACGGAGGGTTTAATTTAGCACCGTTTCACCCCACACAGACAGGATCCCTCATCCCATCGCAGGTGCCACGGACATCTTCCTGGGGCACGTGCCATCCAGCACCCCGCATGCCTTGTGGCCAACAGACCAGACTTCAGGAAGCCTTTTTAAAGGTTTTTAGCAGAGCTCAAGTCCTATCAGGAGTCGCCCAGCCGTGCCCATGCCGTGTATTCCCCGGCAGGGTGAAGCCTGAGGCCATGGAGACACCTTGCTCTGCGCACTACTGTGGGATTTCTGCCAGGGTTGCCTCCAGGGGCTGCAGACCTGGTGCAGGATCCGACCCCACGGGTCTCTCCGGCGGGTCACTCTCCAGTGAGTGCCCGCAACTTAATTTTTTGTTTACTATTATTGCTTTTGACTCCTCAGCAAGACATGGGAACACCAAGCCCAGCAGGGACAGGGCAACGCCACTGGTTCTGAGCCACGCTCTGCAAGCCCCGTGCCACCAGCTTCGTCCCCTCCCTCCACGCTCAGGGCACCGGGATCAGGTAGGAGCCAGCCAGGCTCGCCGGGATCCCAGGGGCCCTCTGCACAGCAGCACATCCCCAGGCACGGACCTGCTCCGCGTAAACCCCATCGCTTCTGCTTAGCAGCACTCGGGCTGCGAACCGGCCCCGGCGCTGCAGCTGTCAGATCAGCCACGGGGCGTGCACGAGCTGCCTCTGCAATTCCTGCTGGCAAGAGCCAGACACATCGCAGCCTTGGATTCACTGAGAAATAGCTGCCAGGGTTATTCCTATTTAAAACCTCTATTTGAGTTTCATACGCTCGCTCTTCACACAATGCACACGCACATACACACGGGATGCAGGAGAGCGCCAGATCCAGACGCATTTCACTTCACCGACAGCACTGCCTAATCAGGATTTCAGGTTTTGGCTCTCGGTTAGTATTTAATAGATTTTAATTCAATAATAAAAAGTATGAGCCTGCCAATTTTTTTGTTATGTCTTCTTGTCAGGAAAAGAAAAAAAGAGAAACTGCAAGAACCTTGCTACCAACTTGTGCACGTAGCAGGCCCCTCTCCTGCACTGCAGCACCAGGAGCACGCGGCCAGGACAAGGGGGACACAAACACACGGCAAGGGCTTGGGTCCCATCTCCAAATATAGCTAAAAGCTACACGAAGAACGTTCTCCTTCAGCAAAACTCATCTTGGATTTAAAGCTGGGGAGTGCAGTGATGGGGGGGATCACAATTGCTTCACGTCAAGTCTTCATTAAGGAAAAAAAATCTTCCCTTGGTTGCGAGGGGACTTATTTGCTTTGCGTCTACCGAAACCCTTTAAAATTGCACTATTCTATTTCAACAAAACCCCGAGACTGAAGCATCTCATGTGCTAAAATTCAAGAGACAGAAGCCCATCAGTTCCATCCGTTATTTCTAAGTGCTTTGCTCAGGCCTGACTTGGTTTTGTGTCTTGGTCCTAGATGCTTTTTGGCAGTTTGCTCTAGACTTCCTGGCATGGGCTAAAAGGTTTTTATTTAGCTGGTGTCAGCTGAGCATCTGTGCCTGCGAGAGCTGGAGTGGGGGTGATCCCGACTGCATTTCAAAAGCACATTTCTTTCCGGGCGCTGCCTGGGCGACTTTAAATCCGCACACATTGGGGTCGCGGGGTAACTCCCCACAGGGCGTCCCCACCCCAGCCGAGCATCCCTGCCCCGCAGCGGGGCGCACCCTGGCCGTGCCCCTTCCCAACACACGGCCGGGGAAGCATCCTGAGCCCGTCCTGCACGGTGGTGGTGCAGGATGGAAGAGGGAGGCGCGAGGTGCCAGCCCAAACCCCTGCCCATGGCTTGGCAGCAGCTCCGGGACAGGGCCCAGTGGGAACGTCCAACCTGCGGGATTTCACAGTGCAAACCCCACTGGGATGCCCTCTGCCTCCGGGCATCACCTCGTCTAAATGCAACCACCCCGGCTCCTCGGTCCAGCGCAGGCTGCCGACAGAGAGGGCAAGCAGCGCAGTGTCTTCCACGAAGCCTTCGCATTCTGCTTTCGCTGTTCATCGCCGTGAAAGGGGCTGAGCCAAAATGCTCCCTATCCGCCAAGCCGAGGGAGCAGTCAGCAGTCAGGAAGGCTGAACCCCAGACCCAGCTCTGACACATCCCTCGTGCGACCCCGGGCAGCCGATCTGCTTCTCCACATCGGAGGTCCCCTCGTGTAAAAATACTCAGCGAGATGTCGTGCCACGCAAATACCCCAAATAAGTGCTAGAGCTAATGGCAAGTTACTGCCAGAGAACTGCAGGAAGGGAAAACAAAAGACCTATTAAAAGCCCTCCCTCGTCTCTGCCAGAAAGAAAACACTATTACCGAGTGCTTAGAGCCGTGCATTAGAAGAGACCAGACGGAGGCTCAGACGTGCCCGGTGCTGCATGGAGGGGAACCCGACCCGGCCTCCCCGGAGAGGCCCCGGTGCCACGGGCTGCAGCAGGCACCCAGAGCCCACCGGGCAGGGGGGGCTGATCCTGCACAGAAAGTGCTGCAAGATGTGCCACAGCACCCCGGGCACCGCAGCACCTCCTGGCTCAGGATGCTCAGCACGGGACTGGCAAACACCGGGGACAAGTGGGACAAGTGGTAGCCACATCATCTGGTCACAGGGCCCACAGCTCCCATGCTGGTCCTGCAGGGGTGACCAGCAGCACAGGGACCGGCCAAGCAAACCTCCCCCAGCAGCTCAGACTGGTTGTGGAGCTGTTACAAGCCCACCCGCTCCCAATGCGAGGTGAAACAACAGCTGGAGTCGAACCTGATGAATTCGGAGCGAGGGGGGAGTCTGGTTGCTCCTGCAGCCAGCTGGCACCAATCCTTCACCCAACGCACTTTAAAGAGGGCCTGACCTTCTTCTCCCCACCACTCCCTACCCCATCTCCAAAACTCCATCCCTCCAGCAGCAACGGAGCCAGGACACCCCGGGGCACCCCGAGCCACCCCGCAGCCGTCGCCAGGTCAGCACCCAGCGCGCCCTCGGGGCCCGGCACCTGCCAGCCGGCCGCCTGCGGAGTATTTTTGGTACGCATGCACAGGAAGACTGTCAGGTCCTACAGCGAGGCTTTATCAGCGGCACGCAGCTATGGAAACAAACCCTTTTAGACTAATATAACAAAATACCCAAACTGACAACAGCGCCACAAAGGACGGTGCAGCTGGGCATTTCAGCAGGGAGCGCTGCAGGGGAGCAGCGCCCAGCCTTTGGGATCAGGTGAGGTCTGAGTGCTGGACGGGTTTTACCCAAACCGCTAAGAAATCAACAGGCAAGGCATTCGCACCGAGTTACACTTTTTATGGAAGGCCTCCACCTCACCCTTTTACTTTGAAGTGCATCTCCTCCTAAATCAGGCGAGCAGCTCTTCAGCGAGAGCATCTCCTCCCTTCCCTCTGCGCCCCTGCCCCGAGGCCAGCACCCAGGAGAAGCAGGAGGGCAGGCACCGAGGCCCCACAGGGTTCACTGTGCCCCCCTGTGCCCCCCGGGGCTCTCCTGGCTGTCCCTCACAGATGCAGAGGCTCTGCAGAATCACAGAATCATTGAGGTCGGACAAGCCCTCCAATATCATCTGGTCCAACCGTCCCCCTGCCACCAGTATCACCACTGAACCATGTCCCTAAGCACCACAAACCGGGCCCCTCCTGGTAGTAGGGATTCATGTCTGATTTACACAACTTAGAGCCTGGCATCCATGCTGGAGACATCCAGCAGTCACCAGGAAGAAGGGGGAAAGCGGAATAGTTTAAAGACTAGAGGAAAAAAAAAAAAAGGCCCAGTGAAAGCTCGTCCCCCTCGGGTCGGTCTGGGGAGCAGCGGTGCTCAGGATCTGCTTGGACCCCATGTAAGAGGGACTTAGCCCTGCAACCGTGGAGGCTCGGGCAGGGGTCCCCCGTGGTGCCAGCCTTGTCTGATGCTGCCACCACCCAGCCCATGCTGGGCTGTGCCCCGGGTCCTGCGCCCCCATCCCACCTCTCCGCTGGCTTTCCCTGCGGGGACACCCCGAGCTCCCCCCGAGCCACGGCTCCTGGTCCCGGCCGGGCACGCTGCAGCTGCAGACAAGGACCCAGACAACAAAGGCGAGGCAGAAAGCCATCTGATAGCGGGAGCCGAGCCGTGCAGACGGCAGCGTTTCAAAGCCCACAGAGGTTTCCCCCGCCTCTGCGCAGGCACCGAGGTCTGAAAACGCAGCTCCTCGCTGGGCCGCACAATGAAGCTGGCAGCAAGGTTACTGAAATGTCCCGCACCCCACTGCAAATAATATCCATCTGGTAGGAATAAAAACCTCCTAAGTGTGTGACAAAAGAGACTGGAGACTGTAGGGAATGACTCGACCCAAAAGAAAAACATAATAATGTATTTTTGCTATTTATATTCTAAGAGAACTGCGTGCTCGCACTTGCATCTTTGCCTCCCTCCCCACGGCACAAACACGCACACAGCGTGGGACAGGGAAGGCCGGGTAAATCGGGAAGAGCAGCGGGGCCAGAAGAGCTCCCTGCTCACATGCCTTCCCAAATCACAGGGCAAGGCGACGGTGCAAGTTGTACAGCCATCACGCAACCGCGACCACCTCCTGCAAGGTAACAACACGAGAGACACTGGAGCTCTGACAAGAAGCAACGAATACCCCCAGGCCTGCCGTTCGAGGCGTCACCACGAGATGCGGCACGTCCTGCTCCCCGGCGTGCCCCAGCCAGGTGCAGCGCTGCCACCACGACGCTCCTCGCGCCACGGTGGCATTCTGCAGCCTTCGTGCACTAGCAAAGACCGTCCTGCTGCACAACCAAATTGTGCCGTCAGGCTTTAAGAACCACAGCTGAAATAATAATTCTTTTTTGTCTCATTTTAGATTATGACTTTTGCTGATAAATGCTTGATAAAAGCCTAATGAATGCTCTGTAGGTATTACGAGCACGTTAAAGATCTAAGTGTGGTTATAAGCCAAGGTCATAAACTCTATTGACTTCCTAGGCTCTATAACAATTGATTAGCTGTTTTTAAAATCATTTATTCAGCACTTGTTAACACTTTATTTAGTCATTTCTTCTCTAGCAGGCTTGGCATACCACATCTGGGCAACGATGCCTTACTTTTGAGGTACTCAAAAACTCAAAACTCAAATCTAAATTGGGAGAGAGACCCATAAATGCAGCGATGATGTCTTGTAATACAGCAAAGGCTCTTTTGCAAACTGATTCAGCTGAAACCCCAGGCTGGTTCAGCCGGGCTCCTGAGGCCTCCATTTGTCCGCCCTGAACACAGGCAGCCCCTTCCACCCTCAGCGAGAGTCTTGAAAAAAGTCAGGTCGTCGATCTAATTTCACAGATACGCAGAAGCTTTTTCCTCTCTGTAAAGCTGGTCACTAGCGTACCTGAGCAATGACAAACGGAACAAAACTCTTGCTTCAAAAGACACACAGACCCTGGAGATGTCTCTAAATTAAGCAGCAGCCTCAGGACACTTGGAAGCAAGCAGAAAGCTCCCGTCCCTGCGGGAGCCACCACGCCGGGGGCTGGCTCGCGTAAGGTCCCCCTGCAGCCAACCACGGTGGCCCCAGGGACACCTGCAGCCACCACAGCCCCCAGGAGCTCCAAGCCCGACACGAGCCGCCCCATCCCGCTCTCAGTACCCACCCCACTCTCTTTTTCCACCCCAGCAGGTGCTGGCCAAGCTCCCGACTGTGCCAGCGCACGGGGCCCTCCTGGGACCGCTCTCCCCCAGCGCTGCCAGCCGACTCTCCCGACGAATCGCTGAAACCCTACAAAGGCCCACAAAGTGCTCAGGGTCGCTCAGCCCACCCCAGAGACCTCCCCGCCACGTCCAGCAGCACCGGAGCTCCTGTCCCTGGTGTGGTCTCTGCCAGGAGCCATCCGAGCCGTGGGGTGAAGGCCCCCGGCCGAGCCCTGCACAAACTCTAGCAGAGACACCAGAGGCATTTTACATGAGGCACAACGCAGCAAAAAGTTAGGAAAAAAAAGACAATCCCTTACTTCTCTCCGGGCTGTCGGTTAGCAGCGCCTCAGCGTTCGCAGACATGATGTGACCACGGGCACGAGTCCCTGCGGACACCCAGCAAAAGCCGAAGGCTCAGGAGCGCCCGCGGGACGCCGGCCGCTACGCCATCCCGCAGGGGATTTCTGCGGGGAGCACCTGCACACGTAGCCTTTTTATGGAGCCCATAAGGACCGTCTGTCGCTGATAACGGCACTAATTAGTACCTGCCACAGTCGGATTCTGAAGTCCTACCGGCCTATCAAAGAGACCTTTAACCTGGGAGCATGCTGGCAGCGCCGCGGCTGCCCCGGCTCGCAGGCCGCAGCACGGGCCTGGAGGGGTTGAGGAGGTGGCAGAAACCCGTCAGTGCTCCCTGCGGGGCTGGAGACGGGATCTTCCGCGCAGCCGAGAGGGCAGACACAAGCAACTTTCTCACCCCAGGAAAAGATGAAGGGTCAGCAAGTGGCTGTAAATTACTGCAGCAGCTAAGCAGCTCGGGACCCGCAGGCCCGGCCAGCTCGCTGCTTTTTAGTCATGCTGAGTTAGAGGAAGGAGCTCGGAGGTATCGTAAATCGATTCTCTGTGCTCAGGAGGCAGGAAAATGTTGCTGTGCCAAGGCAAGGGGTCGCCTGCGTTGGTATGGACAGGGCAATGAGCAGCTGACGGATCCGGTGTGTGGGCACACACCTGAGCTGGAAGCGGCACCGGCATTTATCGGGATGGGAAGGAAAGGAAAGGGATTCTCCCGAGCCCAACGCTGCCTCGTGGTAATAAGCCGTGACCTCCTCCTGCTCCTCGCTGTGTGTGCAGCCAGCAGGGTCAGGACCGGCCGTTCCCCGGTGAGGGAAGGGCAGGAGGCAGCAGGAGGTAGCAGCCAGCCCCTGCCCCTCGCAGGGCGATGCTCACGGCAAGGACAAGCTGGAGCCGAGGCGACGCTGGAGCCCAGCGTGTGGTGTTACCGCCCGGGGCGTTTTGGCAACATGGGAGCAGCGAGCCTGGACTCTCCAAAGTCAGGCGGGATTTTAGGAAGCCGCTCCCTGCCTCCCTCTGGACTTGCCTGCCTCTCGTGTGCTCACAGTTGGCCGTTCGTTTCCCCCATGCGTTTTGCCAACTTTTGAAACGCAAATCAAACTCTGAAGGAGCAAGGTTTAAAGTCAGTGCTTTGACCCTGACCTGAGCCAGCGCCGGCTCTCCTCCTTTCCTCCATTCACACATAACCTTTGTTTTCTTTATCAAATGCAATCATCAGCTGAGGAGCAGGGCAGAGTGCCCGCAGCCCTCCTGTGGCCGCAACCCCAGCACTTGGGCTGGCTGGACCAGCACCTGCCTGCGGCTTTGTCTGACCCCAGTTGTGCAACTGACCTGGCTGCCGGCACAACGAAGATGTTCTTGGTCAAACAAGCGACGACACGAAGCACGGAACGGAGCAAGCCACGTTTGTCCCGCTATGCCTCTGTGCAACACTTGCCGGAAAACGATTTTTGGTTGCATTCGCAAAAAGATTCCCAAAAGCGGGCAAAAGCACCGCGGGCGCTGACGTGGCGAGGCTTGGCTGCAGGAGCCAGCCCCGTGCCAGCAGTGGGGCCATCGGGGTGCCACTGACACGGGTGCCGCCAAGCTGGCTGAAAGCAGAAGCGCCCGTGGTGCCGAGCGGTGGGGTCTGCGCGGGGCTGCGCACGCGGCGCTTCCTGCAGAGCACAGCAGCAAGGTGGGAAGGGGACGGCAAAGCCCTGAAGCAGCGAGGGCAAAGACCCCAGAGGAGCACTCGGGCCACCCTCAGGCTTTGCTTCTCATCGCCACTCGCAACTTCACTGCATGGACCGTGGGCAACGCGCTCCCGAGCGTGCAAGGCTTTGCTGGCCACCGCCTCTGCAACGCCGGACAGCCAGCAGCAGCTCGTAACCGCACCAGCGCCCAGCCAAGATATGCTCCCCCGTCGGCAGATGGGATTTATTGCGGATGATTCGGCCTGGAATAAAAACATCAGCCCCACCTCTCGCAGCGTATTTACTGAAAGCCACTAAACATTAAACAGAGGCAAAAAGTGTACACCAGCAACATCTGGAATTTATCCCTTCCTGCCTCTGCAAAAAAATAGATAAATCATGCCCTATTCTTTTTGAGAAAGAAAAGTGATTATATAGAATTACAATGCTGGAAGAAGATAGAGAAGAGCAGAGATTTTCTTTGAAATGCTGTTTGGGCAGTTAAAAAGGGATAGTTCCAAAGAAGAAACAAATCACATCTCAGCTTCTTCCACCCTCTCTCAGTGCCAGGCTTTCCTCCCATGTGCTGGCTAAGACACTCCTAGGAAAGCAAACGAGTTTTCCTCCTTGCAAGACCTTTAGTAAGCTCAAAAGAAAACCAACTCTAAGTCCTAACCGGCTGAAGATACCTCCAAGAAATGATCATTCCTCCAATTCCTGCCAGGAAGATTCAGAGGAGCCTTGCTGCCTGCGGAGAGGAGCTACCTGGGGACCAGCTGGCCACGAGAGGAAGGGCCAGTTGTTACCCAAGAGAGCCGACGCTCTGTCTCTCCCAACGGAAGAACGGAAAGGCTTCACATATAGAAAGAGGAAAGGCTAGCTGGACTGCTGTAAGGATGCAGGGTCAAAACACGACACCCTTCACTTCCTCGGGCTCCCAGTCCCAGAGCAGCTGGGTGACAGCTCTGGGGCAAACAAAGCCACCGCTCTCCTCCAAGCCCACAGAAGTGCCTACAGCCGTGAAATTATCCAGCTTTAACTAGCTGCATTGATCGGGCTGGAAAACAATGCTGCGGTTCTTGGCATGCTCGCAGTCAGGAGGGCACAGCTGCAGGAACAACCCGTTTCTCACCTGCTCGCCCTTACAGCCCTAAAAATGACACCCTGTGTCCCTGCCAGCCCCGGTGCTGCGGGACGAGCCTGAGGGGCAAACACGGGCGAGGTGGAACCGATGCTCCAGCCACCTTCCAAACAAAACAGTGCCTCAGCAAACGACAGATAAATCTGATTTAGCAAACCAGGGCAAGGCTGTTCCTACAGCCAGTCCCATGGTGTGGCTCCTCAGCCCCCCCGTGGCCCCATCCCCTGAGCAGACTGGATGTAGGATTTCATCGGGACACTGAAGTCAGAGGCCGTAAAATCGCTGCGCAGAAAAACAATTACACCTATTTTTGTAACAGCCAATTTAAGCTTGTATTTAGGTCCCCTCGCATACCCCTGCATTACATAAAGCATTCCTTCCACTTGAAATGTGGATTTTTAAAGGTCGCTTTGCTTAATTTAATAGAGCCTGAACGTGGGTCTGCGAATCTCTGGAAGCATAACCAAGGAAGACACGTGGCTGCGAGATACAGCGTGATCCCGCCGAGAGCAGTCAGCGGACGGGAAGGGATGAAAAGCACCTCCCGAGCTGTGAACCTGCTGAGCCTGGAGTGCACTTGGGCTGAAGAGCAGCAAAACCCTGCGGTCAAGTCAAAAGGGATATCCCTGAATACCCGCACGGGGCTGTAAGCCTGGTGTGAGCCTTCCCCTGCTGCCCAGCCACACCAGCTGGGCTGAGCCCTCGCAGCCATGCTGCCCCCCAGTCTGAAAGGGCTACTTTCTGAACTTAAGTTATATAAATGCAGCCATCTTTGTTTGTTTAAAAAAAAAAAAAAAGCTGCACTAATAAAAAGCAGAGAGCAAATCTTTTAAATTGAGACTGTCCATCACGTTTATCATTCCTTACTGTTCAGGCCCGGGTGGCAAGTCAATGGACGCCGAGAAGTATTTACCGAGAAAACCCAAGAGGATGCAGAGGATTACGAGCCACCAGCAGACCCAGGAGGTGCAGAACCCCGTGGGCTGTCCCGCACAGCACCCAGCGCGCAGACCTGCACCAGACCCAGCCTCGCTCCTCAGGCAGCCTCTGGGCCATCCGCAGGGCAGCCTCCGCTTGCCTTCGCTGCGCGAGCTGAGAAAGGAGCGATCGATGTACGCTGCCACGAGTAAGCCATGCTAGAGAAACACAAAACGCTCATGGCACCACAAGCCAACGACTGGTATCATTAAGCTGTTACGTGTGTGTATGTGAGCATGCTGGAGTGGAAGACACTCTGTGGAAAATGCATCCTCAAATGGAAAAATGCATCTGCAAATTCAAGCAAATTCCCGTTACACTAATATAGCCATAACAACAGAAGAGAGACTCCTGTTTATTATATGGAAAATTATCACAACTTAATATTATTTTACTCCACATTGTGTGAAGCAAGTGTCCATAAATCACGTTGCTCCTTAAGGGTCCTAACGGTAGCACCTAACAGGCCAAAGCACCTTCAGAGCTCAGTACCAACGAGCCTGACCTGCACACAACGGGACCAGGTCATTGAAGCCAGGAGACCACAATACCAGCAGTGGTGGAAAGGGCAGAAAATCATGGGCAGAGCTGGAACTGCTCCTCTAGGAAAGCAGCGTGACATCCCCTGGCAGGGACACAGGGCTCCCGCAGCCCGGGCCAGCTGGGGACACCAACGGCACCAAGAACAAGACTGACACCAGAGCACTGAGCTCTGATTCCCCACCAAGGCCCTAGCAGCAAGCCGGTGTCCTCGAGCTGGCAGCTCCACGACCGGCAGCACCGCAGGCAGGGCAGCACGGGTGAGGTGTGCGAGGCTGGGGGCACAGCATCACTTCTGGGGCATTTTGTGTTGTTACTAGCATGAAGCGCAACGATCAGAGCGCTCAACGGGAACGCTACGGGGGGACTCTCTCTCCCAGCCTGCCCACACACAGCCCCACGGGCACACAGATTTCCCAGGACTCGTCCAGGGCAGCGCTGCGGGTGGATGGATGGAGGCGGCGAGTGGCTTCAGAGGGACGGTGGTGGGGAGCGGGGCTTGGGAACGCTGGTCTCAGTGCTCAGCGCTTAGATGTCTTCAGGAACTCATCCAAATGGCACCGCTCCCTTCCCACTTGCCCTGCAGGTAAAGCTAGCATGCGGCTTACACAATCTGTTGACTTAAATAAAGCAAGGGCAGGAGGAGAAAGGCGTTCAGCCATCAGAAGAGGCTCGTCAGTCCTGTGGGCAGCAGTCGGGGTCACTTCCCTCTCCGAAGCACACCACGCACGTCCGTGTCCCGGTCCCCTCTGTGAGCGCATGCTGCAAACGTGCAGCAGGATGGTCAAAGCCTTCCCAGCTTCAGCCAAAGGACAACAAAGTCCCATTGCCAAATTCTTCCACCTTTTTGGCCAGCACCAATGCTTAAATTCAACGTACAGAAATCTAAGTCCAGGAGCTCTGTGCTTGGAGTCCTCCAGACACCAGCGGCACCTGAGCATGGCAGGGCCTGGGGGCTCGGGGCCACATCCACGGCCAGATCGTGCAGCGCTCGCTGCGCTCCACTCGCCTCCACAGCCACGAGAGGTTTCTGAAGCACCACGAGCTCTGCAAGCACAAGGTCTGGTAGGGTACACTCCTCTCAGGTGCAAAGCCCCCGTGCGCCGTGCAGGTCTCAGCCAACTCAGGCACCCAAGTGCATGGCACGAGCAAATGCTGCCTAACCCAAACCGAAACACCCAAACCTGAACAAAGCGATTCTGAAGCGGGTGCAGCCAGAACTGCTTTTGTTATCAGAGTTACAGAGGGGAAAATTCATTCTCACACTTAGTAAAATGGCACAGAGGTAGAAGAAAGCCACCTCGTAAGACGCAGGTCTGCTTCCCTCCGAGATTCAGAAGCACCGAGGATGCATTTGGGAGGAGAGACAGCCCACCTGGCCACCACCGTCCCCACTGAGACATCGTGCAGCCATTCTGCATGATGTGCAAATGAGAAATGCTATCAATCATCATGAACCACAAGTTAATTATGTATTAAGCCAAATTCTGCATGTGAAGGATATAATAGCTGAGGTCTGCAACGGCAAAGGCCAGGGCTTTGCTACTACAAACACACACAGCGCACGTTATCGTCTGAATCTCAAGGAAGGTAGAGGAGACTACCAAAGCCATTCCGATGGTGAGTTCCTTAGGAAACATGCTAGACACTCAATCCCTTTCTCGTATCAGACCTATGCTAGCATTTAAACAGAACCTCCTGTAGTGATCTTTAGCAAGGAGCAGATGTGTTTTTTGAGTAATGGTTAGTGTTACTTAACTGGTTATATTCACTAATGTAATTGACACCTATTCCATCATCCTTAATACACCCACTTCTTTCTCCGATACCATAAATAGATTAGAAAAGTTTCTGCAGATGGCCATGACCCCATTTGTTTGTGCACTTAGCCATGTATGAATCACTCTTGGCTTGTAGCAGCACTCTGGAATTACTGAAAGATAACTAGTCGGCACAGACACCAATAAATGAATCATGCTTTCCACAAGACCAAACCTTTGGGCTTTTACAGACTCCAATTACAAAGTAAGAAGAAAAGAACAAAGAAATTACTCAGTCTATTTGCACAAAGTCATGCAGAGTTGATTCATAGTTTTACAGAATTATTACTGACAATCATTTGTAGGGGGTTAGAGTAACAAACCAGCTACTTAACATATTGGGCAGGATGAAGAGAGCGAAAAAAAAAATCCCCAAACCACGTCCTGCATATGATTCTTGAAAAGTTGTATCGATTTCTCTGCAAGTGCCTCTTTTCACTGTCACTATGTTCCAGGCCTGGGGCTTAACCTGTTCTTATTCTCCAGGGCTAAATCGTGCTTTGCTGGGCTGCCTAGGCCAGGTTCACAAACGCGGGCAATCCTGCTGCACCTGCTGCAGCGCGCACGCCTCGTGCCAGCAGAACGCCGCACGCGCGGCTCCTCGTCACTGCCTGCGTGAGCAGGGCCTGGTGAATGGATCTGGGAACTCACACGTGCAAAAACACCTGCATTTCTGGATGTACGATCCTGAAGATACACCGCAAGTGAAAGATCAGCCAGTCAGAGGCATTTTATTAAGGATATGTGCGAGACTGAATACGCCAAACACAAATGTGTGAACCAGTTGAAAGGACTGTGGACAGCCACCAACACTGACAACTTGTGAGGCAAGTTTCAGAAGATGTGCAAGATATCTTTATGTAACGCCACAGCCTGTGACAACACTGCCATACACCACAAATAGATTAACCATGCCCTGCTCTACATGGAGCGTAAACCTGGTCTTGCATCAGCTGGGAATCAGAAGTCTGATTACTTGGGAAAATTGGGGACACTGTATCAGTTATAACCTTAGCAATGTTACCTTACTTTACACACTCAAAAAGTAGTGCTCAGTTAAAAAATGGAAAGGTGATGGGGGACTTGGTGCCGCCCTGACCCCCACAACACGCACCAGTGCATCTGAGTGTTACAGCTGCACCTACAAGTCCCACGGCCGCGCCGCCTCGTGTCCGCCCCACCAGGACCCCGTAGCAGCGAGGGATGCAGAGTACCAGAGATGGCATCCAAAAGAACAAAGTCACTGGCGTTTTGGAAAAGGACGCAAGCTAAACATGGTGCTGTTTGGCTAAGACACCCCAGTGCTGCTACCCTTTGCACTTACCTAAGACCCAACTTCACGGGCTCATTGAGCTTGCAGATGAAGCGGGCAGCCCTCCTACACACCAGCTGAACTTGGTGCAGAGCAGAGCTGCCAGCCTCGTACACCTTGGAGTCAGAGCTCAGGACAGGCCAAAAGCAGGACAAAAAGAGCGACTACACAGCTCTGCATCAGTCTGGGAAAACTTGCCTACTTGTCCTTCATCCTTAAGGCTGCTCACTGCCCAACAGAGGTAAACCCAACCCAAACTGGCTACAAGAAGGAAAGATGCTACGCGAGGTTTAAACAAAAACCTTAATAAACGTTCTCAATTCCTACCCCTCTCCTACTCCATCCCTACTACATAAAGGCAACGAGCTCTCTTGTATAAGAATATGTAGGCGATGACAACCTCCTCCCTCCAAACAGAGTTTATCTGAGGATGTGCAGCAGATAGAAGGGGAAGAAAAAGGTTCCCACCAGCACCACTCCAGCAGCAGCAGGCTGTCTTCAGAAGGCTTCTGAGTCAGGGTCTTCGGGTGCAAGAGAAGACTAAAAGGATGCATGTGCTAAATGGTAACGTCTCCTTCCAGGTGGAAAAAAAAGCTAAGTCAGGAACCTGCGATGTGAGGTGGGAGCTCAGCTAAATACCGTACAACATGCTGCAGCAGAAATGCTAATGCAAGCTTAGGTTTCACACTGGAGATATTTCAAAAGATTTGCAAAGCTTTGATAATATTTAACATCTCTGCTAATTTCTTTTTTTGGTGTAATCATAAATTTACCATAGTAGCCAAAAGATCTGGGATGAACTACAAGTTCCAGCTGGCTGCAAAGCAGACAGGAATAATGTGCGCTGTTACTATTTTCTCTCACAACATACCTCTGCAGAACTGACTTAAAATGAGAAAAGAAATTGTGAAACTGTCATTACAAAGAAGCATTTAAAATGCAGATCAAAGTGCTGCCTTGGAAGCTGTATTCCTTGCCAAAGCATCAAAGCTCTCCTCACTCTCAATAGCTCCCCAAATCCTCTGATTTGGACGATAAACTTCTACAACTGAAATCCATCTGCTTCAAAAAAAAAAAAAAAACAAAACCCAAAAACTCCTTTCTCTGGTTACCAATGACTTCTTTAACGAGTTCTTTTTAAACTATTTTCTTGTAGTGCTAAATCAATTAACCTTCACAGAGGGGTGTATGCTTGCGTACGCACACAGACACTACCCCAACACTTCTTCAAGTACTGAGAACTCGGCGCTCGGAGGCGTGCAGGTAGGTGGTCTCGTGCACAACGCCCGTGCTATGGACCTGCACCCCGAGGGCTGCCAAGCCCGCAGCGATGCAGCAGCCCGCAGGACCGGATCCAAAATGCAGAGAGGCAAGGTCAGATCCCGGTCCCATAGAGAGGAATCCTGCCCCAAAATCCTGGTGCAGCGCGAGCAGTGCCTCCGCAGGGCTGATCCCCGACGTGTTTCCTCACCTAGGACCTGCCGAGCGACCTACGTCCGCCACCCAGAAGAATTATAAAATAATCAGGCGGCAATTTCACCCCGCAGACGGGATGAGCACTGCGAAAAACATCCCCAGCGACATTAATGATTCCTTTGCTTTATGGACGTCTGGGAGTGTGCTCACGGTGTGAACAAAGTTTCTAGCTAATTGCAGCAAAGTGGCCCTTGCACAGCTCTCCTCGCGAGCTGCCCAGCCAGGTTTTATTACCTCGGATGTAATCAGCCACCAGGAGATGCACGGTGTCAGGGAACCCGAAGGATCTGATTAGATAAACTGCACACCACGCACGGATCTCCCTGCAGGAAGCGAAGTGGCAGTCGGGTTTTAAAATGAAAAGCCATTGCAAATAAATGACCTTTCTTAGCTAATTAGAGTTACCAAATTCTGACGGTTGTTGTTACCTGAAACAAGACCAACAGACATGACTGCACACTGACTGCACTCAGGAAAGGAGCTGGACTCTAATTACTGCCTATTAGTGACACCGTGTATTTTGGTACTTCCCTTGGAAAGGTCTCCTCACGTCTATCCATTTATAATTTAGGTTTACAAATTCATTCTAAAGCTGGATTTATCTAACCGCCAACTCTCAGCTCTGGAAAGCTAAAAATATTAGTACATTTGGTGAGGAACAGCAAATAGAAATAAATAAGCAGAGGGAAGGTGTGTTGGTAGGTATTCTTCTCTCCATCTGCAAAGCAAGCAGCACTTGTGAGGCTCATTCAGCACCCTGAATTTTTTTTGGGGGGTCAGATCCCACCTTGGGAGCTCTTGTCTTGAAGGAAGGCAGTAGGGGTGCTGCATGTCACACACTCTTCAGTGCCAGTGCTCTCACAGGCAGTATCTGAAAGCATAATACCGGGTGAAACGAAGGCAAGCCAGAGGCTTGTTCAGGGGGCGGAGGAGATGCACCACCTTCAGACACAGCCTAACAGGACTTGCTGTGTCAAACACCCTCCCGAATACACCCTGATGCCGAGGGAAGAGGAGGCATTAGCCAGATCGTGTTTCCGTGCTGCATTATGCATGATTCGAGGCGCCTCTGGAGCGCGGGTGTCGCGGGGCTGCGACCCGCCTCGCCGGTGGCGCGCGGTGCAACGCGATCCAGGTGTTCACCCAGGGGAGAAGAAAACAAAAAAAAGAAAAAAAAAAAAAGACTATTTTTCCTCCCATTTCCTCCTCTGTGTCTTTTAATTCTCCCATTCAACCCTGATTATAAAACGCTCAGAATACATCGCTGCGCGAGGGCACAAAACCAAACCTGCCTTTACGACCCCGCTGCTGCCCCGGCCGGGTGGGTGACGGTGGGAGCGCACCCCGGGGCGCGGTGCTGCTGCTGGGGTGCACCCCGTGGCTGCCCTGGGCGAGAGGCAGTGCCCGGCGTGGATGGAGAGGCAGCCAGGGACACACGGGATTCTCCTGGGTTTGGCCGAAGTCAAACCGAGAGCCACAACCTGAGCACGCTTTGGGAAAACGCTCTGCGGCCGGCTAAGGGGCCGGTGGCAGCCCTGGCTTTCCTGCGGGTGCTCACCTCCTGGGGGAAAACTTGAAGGGGGGAGGAAAAAAGAAGTAAATGTGTATTACGCGCCGTCCTGAAAGAGCCTGGAACTGCCACTGATGCAGCATCAGGGGAGAAACTACCTGCCAAAAAAGCAGCCCTAAGTGGAAAGGAGTGCGATCCCTGCTTGAGCCACCAGCATTTGGTTTGCTATTAAACCAAAGAATGCGAAAACCTCGGAGCCTCGGACAGAAACCTCCCTGCCAGCTCGCTCGGCCCCCCCCGGCACCTCAGCTAAGGCCAGCACAGAAGCCAGACCTCTGCAGGACGCACGGTGCAGCAGGACCCCTGCCACCTCCCAGGGCGCCCCATCGTCCCAGCCCTTCCTGGGCACCTCAGCCCCTCTGCAAGAACCCCCTGGGGCGCGAAGCAGCCCTAGCGCGGGTCAGGTCCCCGCTGCTGGGGCTGGATGCAGAGGGACAGCGATCGCGGGATGCTGGCAAACCCACCCAGCGGTGCTGCCCGCTGCGGGCGAGCAGGGAGCTGGCGGGGAGGCAGGCACGCCGCCGCGCCAAATAATTAGTTATTTACGGACTCTTCCGACGCGCAGCTCACCCCTGACCTCCGTCACCCCGCCGAGGCGATTAGCGACCACTGCCGCAGACGTCTGGCTGCCCAGCGCCGCCGGCACCACAGCACGGCCAGGGCAGGCCCCGGCCCCCTCCCCGAACCCCCCCGGCCTAATCCTAATCCTAATCCGGGAGCCGCGCAGGGACCAGCTGCTGCCGCCGTGCCGCAGCCCGCCGCGCGGAGCAAAGCCTGCGAAGAAATAGTTTTGGGGATCAGTTGCACGGTTAACCTAATTAGAGGGTTAAATTAAAAGAGTTTACAGCTCTGCCACTTTCCCGAAGCATGCCGGCGTGGTAACTTTGGGCTGGGAAATGAGAGCGCATCTGGTGGTAGCTGCCCAGAGGTTCCCTCAAAGTCGTATTGAAAAGGTAAATAAAAGCAAGCCGTCTGAGGGAAGCAATGCTGTAAAACGAATTTCTCTCAGGAGGCTCAGCTCTGCCCTCCCCACGGAAACCAGACAGAGGGGACAATGGGGTCACGGCCCCCGCAACTCCCCCACAGCCCCCCGGTACCACAGCGGTGAGCCCAGCGCTGCCCGCGGCCGGCAGCAGGCAAATCGAGGCACCGACAGCGACGAAACCTAGCCGAAACGAAGGGAGAAAGAGCAGCGGCGATGGAGCTGGGTGCCGGGCTCCAGGAGGTGACGGGGACAGGCCGGCTGACAGCAGCCATCTGCTCCAGGGGCTCGGGGCCCGTCCGGCCCCAAAAAGGGGCACCCTGAGGGGTCCTGGGGTGTCCCACATGTCCCCGGTGTGGCACGCACACAGCGCCCAGCCCGGGCACCTGCCTCCCACCGGGCCGGTCCCACGCTGGGGAAGAGAAGAAGAGCAGCACCAAAATGCTCTCGCTGCAAGGTCCAAGCACGAAATGGGAAAGCCGGAGAGCTTCCAACAAGCCCTCACGCCAGCAGCCTGGAAGAGAAGTTTTCCTCCCAAAGGCGCTGCCCGTTCGTATCCCCAACTTTTACCGTACCCACGAGCCTCGATCAGACACGGAGTCAAGGCTCTGCTCCTCGTAACTGTGCGGGACACAGCTCGTGCTCGCTGACTGGCTGACAGAAAGAAGAACTGTATCTTCGTTATTTACACGCCGCCATCGGTATGCACGCCTAGCCCGGCCTGCTCGAGTCAGGGAAGAATAATGGTCTATTCAGTACCGGCAGCGTTAATAAAATCAGGCAAATCCAGCTTAGTTTTGTCTGAACACGAATGAGATTAAATCAAGATTAAATGTGCATACAGTACAAAGGGGACGGCTTATGCGAAAATTCAGCAGGAACACGTTTCCGCACCGGTGTGCGAACGCCCGCAGAGCTTCCCCGGGACGCAGACACCTGAACGCAGCGAGGCTGAAAGCGGAGGAGGCGCGGGGCAGGCGACGCTGGACGAAAGCCACCCGAAACGGCCAGGGACGGATGCCGGCCCCAACAAACCGCTCCGCAACCCCGCCGGAGGTAACGGGGCAAAGTCTGTGCCCGCAGCAGCAGGCACGGCCGGGCCGACTTTCCCCTACGCCCCCCGCGAGCGAGCCTGCCCCGGCGCCGCGCCAGGAGCGCAGCAAGGCGAGCCCCTGCCCGGGGCTCTCGTTTTGGGCCAGTTCCCATCGGGTCCGGGTCCGGGGGCACGCAGCGAGGCGCCCGGCGGGGTACGACCCGGCGTGCCACCCAGCCCGGGACACCCCAAAACCCTTCCCCCCGCAGCAAGCGCCACCGCAGCCAGCTGAGTCCCGTTCCCCGGCCCGGCTCTCCCCCGTCTCCGAGCCCTTCGTGGCCAGAGGGGCGAGGGCCAGCGGCGGCCAGGCGGCGGTGGCCACGGAGGGCAGGCGCTGTCCTCGCCGCTCCCCGGAGCTCCCACAGCCCGGGTGGCCGGGGCCAGCAGAGGGGGGACGACCGGGGGGGGGGGAAGCGGGACAACCGGGCACGGCTCCCCGGGAGGGGGGCTCGGGGCCCCCCGGCACCGCCCGGCGGGGGCGGAGGGGAGCGGCTCGGGGGGGCTCCGGCGGCCAGGAGGGAGCCCGAGGTGCGGGAGGCGGCGGTGCCGGGGTGGCCCCGGGGCCACGCGTGTCGCCTCCCCGCGTCACCTCCCACGAGTGGCACCAACCCCGCGTGTCACCCCCCACGCGTGCACCCCCACGCGTGCACCCCCCCCCCACGCGTGCACACTCAATGCAGGCTGCCCCCCTTGCACACTTACCCCTTGCACGCCCCCCCTTGCACGCCCCCCCCTTGCACGCCCCCCCAGCCGGACGGGCACTTACTGATCTCCATGCTCTGGAACAAAGACCTTTTGCAGTTGCATGTGCAGGACACATTGGGCTGAAGAGCTACGGCCGTGCTGTTCAGACCCATTAAGTTATACATTTAAAAAAAAAAAAAAAAAAGGAGGAAAAAGGAAAAAAAAAAATTAAAAAAAAAAAAAAAGGAAGGCGACGGCGACACAAAGAACTTCCCGGCCGCCGAGCGCTCTCCGGGCAGCACCACATAAAGCCGGGGCTCCTCCTCGGCGCGGGGGGGGAGCCGGGGGGAGGGCAATGCAGCTGCGAGCAAAAATTGGAAATAAAAAACCCGGCGCGGCGCAGCGCCCCCCCCCCGCAGCGGCACGGCCCGGCACGGCACGGCCCCGCCGAGCCCCCTCTGCTCGGCTGCCGCTGGGCCGCTGGGGGCGGCGGCCCCGCGCTTGCTTGCTTTCTTTCTTTAATTAATTAATTAATTTTTTTTGGGGGGGTGCGATGCCGTCGCTGCCCGCCCCCCCCCTCCCCCCCCCCCCCCCCGCAGCTCATTCACGGCCCCGCGGCCGCCGCCAGCCGCGGGCGGGCCCCGTGACGTCAGCGCCAGACGGGGGCTGCCCCTCGCGCCGCCCCCCCCCGCCCCCCCCCGTAACCCCCCCCGGGGGCTCCCGCCCGGCCCCGCTCGCCCCAAGCCCCCCCCCCCCCCCCCCAAAAGCCGCAGCCCCCCGGGGCGCCCCGCCTGGGGAGGGCCCCGACGTGGGGCCGGGGGGGGGATTTGGGGGGAAAAATGGGGGTTTTGGGGGCGGGGGGGGGGCTCGCCGCGATGTTGCGCTGTTTGCTCCCGCGGACCCCAAAACGCGCGGATTTCGGGGGGGTTTCTGGCAGGCTGAGAATGGAGCCCGGCCGCTTTTAGCGAGGAAAAAGGGAAAAACTTCATCCCTCCCCCGAGGGCTCGGTGTGCCGAGGTGTAGTCAAACCTTCTTTTTTTTTTTTTTCCTTTTCTTTTTTTTCCTTTTTTTTTTTTTTTTTTTGAAATAAACCTGAGAAAGCGGGGGGTTATAATGCAAACGCTGGAAGCAGCTTCGCCGTGCTGGGGCGAAGGAGCTGCTGCTCGGGGAACGCTGCTCCTGGGAGACGCAGGCAGCCCCGGCACCTTCCCGGGGTGCCCTCTCCCCGTGAGCCCCCACAGCTGGGATTTGGGGTCGGGGACGGGCGAGGAGCCCCCAGGATTGCACTGCGAGGGCCGCGTGTGCCCCCGTGAAAACCCCGACCCTTGTGCAAAGCCGGAGGTGGATGGATGGTGCCAAGGCCGGCGCCGCTTTGCTCATGGGGAGGCTTCGATTCGTATTCCCCTCCCCAAAACCAGGATTTCTTTCTCCACGATTATTTACAAACCAACGTTAAATAAGCGCCTGCGCTTCACAAAGACTCCGGAGGCCCCGTCTGGTCCTGAGAAAACGCCCAGAGAGGAGGAACGAGGAATTGCCAGGTTGTTTAATCTTTTACTCCTTGCCACCCGCCAGATGGTAACTCCCAGCGCTTACTAATCCGCAGGAGCCCCGGCAGAGGATCGCGCCTCTTGGGTGGAAGCGAGCTTCGAGGTTCGGCTTCGCGGCGCTGCTCAGAGGCGCTGCCGAACCCCAGGGGCCCGGGGGGCGATGTGGCAGCCCCCCTGGGAGCCCCTCCTGGAGCTCGCTCCGCGGGCAGCAGCCTCGGCCCGCGGGGAGCACGGGCGGGCGCTGGGGGCTCGGGGCCCGCTCAGCCCCTCCCCAGGCTGTGGCGAGGTTCTGGGAAAGAAATCATCGCTGTGACTGCCGTCAGTCGTGGCCGGCACGCTGTGAGCGTCCACAAACGGCTTGCCAAAAATTACCTGGAAAAAACCTACGCAAGGAGCGGGAATCAAGCACTTCCAACCCTATTTTTATATCCTGCTCCCAGCTTCGGTTTCCTCATCCATGACGTGGGAGGAGTGACGCTCACCTGCCTTTTGGCTTCGTCCCTTCCACTTGGTACTGCAGTTGCAATTTCTTTTGTGCCAGGCAAAATTTCTAGAAACGCTTTGTGAGGAGGCGAGGAGTGGGCCGAGGGCCTGCCCGCCTCGGGAGGGCCAGCTCCCAGGGCGGAGCGAGGCGCACGCAGCAACCCGGGCCGCACACCCGCTTCAGGCAGCGTTACGTGCCGACCCGCTTTGTTATTATTCAGCTGGAAACGCGGTGGTGTCACTGTAAAGCAAATGGCGACTGAGTATCAGAGACCCAACCCCAACATTTTCAGATTTTTTCTGACATTTTAAGACACAGACGCGGCCCATCCTAAAATGATCATAAGGTCACAAACGCAACTATAAGTAATAAACTGTTCTTCAGCAGCACGTCCAAGCCCTGACTGAAGGATTTTGTGTCCTCTCTCCATCCCAGGTGCCTTTTGCAGCCCCCAGGGCTTTGCCCAGCAGCCCGGGCACAGGCGGAGGGGTCAGGGCCGGCGGCCCCCGGCACGCAGGAGGAGCCGTGGGCCGAGCGCCCGGTGCAAGACGTCCGCCCTCGCCGTGATTCAGCCTGCTGGTTCGGGGGCAGTTTTTACAAGTTTGCCGAGCTTTGGTGGAGGGAGGCTCCAGTTTCAGACGCAGGCCGATGCAAGTTCACACATCGTCCTAGCCCTCCTGAAAAAAAAAAAGAGAAAAGAAAAATAACTGTTTGCAAGTCGATGCTGGTTTAAAAATGCGCTGTTTACCACTATCCCCATTTCATCTGAACGACTCACGTGGCTGTAAGAACAATCAGCATTTTTCCACCGTGATTTAAGAACAAATAATTAAAGTCATCCCAGATGGGCTTGTAAAAATTAGAGTACATCAGCTAACTTTAAATGACTTATCCTGTTCCTGTGCTGACGCTACCCACCCTCCAACCCGCTGCAGTTTTTCAGTTTCTTCTGTACCAGCGCCGAGCGCTACCTGGCTGGTGCGATACTTCTGGACACCAATTTTTGTCGATTTTGGCACCTGCGTCCTGTCACTGTTGAGCTTCTCTCGGTTTCTTTTTATGTTCTCCCTAGAGGCGCCGCTGCTGGCTCCAGGAAGCGCGTGGGCACCGCGAGAGCGGCGCTTCCTGCTTCTCGAGCTCCCAGGGTGAGCCGGGGCAGCTCTCCGCGCCTCACCTCCTTCCGCGCGGTGGAAAGGGAGGGACCCAGGGGAGCTTTGACAAGATTCGAGGTCCTCGAAAGTGAATTGCACAGACACATCGCTCTGCTCTGGGTACTCGGGGCTGTAACAGCATCTTGCCCCTTGCCACACCAGCACCACTCATTTGCCTGTGCAGTCACGTTGGTGTCTTTGCTGTTATTCCTCACGGCAGCACTTGAGCGTTAGTTAAAGATTTGAATGACCCTGCATAATCGCTGTAGTGCAACGCTAAGGATAAATTCATAAACGTAATTGGGAAGAGAGATCCATATTAGAAATAAGTAACCCTAAGAGTCAAATCATCTCCTTCCCTAAGTGGTTGAGGAGATCTAAAGAAAAACAAAACAAAAAATTCAACAACTCCCCGAAGATTTGTTAACTAAACAGTTGTCCATTAAGGAGACCAAATATTTCACAGCATTAGTCTTTGGATTAATGTTAAATCGATACGCACTAACGCAATAGGGCAATAGTTACCATGGTGAATAATTCTATATTTATTTTCAAGCAAGCCTTATTTCGAACAATTCCAGACACGGTTTCTACTTTCTGGTTACTAAAGTCTTTATTTATTTATTTTTTAACCGTTTGGTACCAGGAACTCTGGATTTTCTCCCTGACAATTGTAACAAGATCTCTGCCGCGATAGAGAACAATGCTGGGCAGGGACACAGATGCTCGCCAGTTTCTTGTTTCCCTTTGAAAGTCAGCACAGATTAATCTCAGGTATGATTTAAAGCGCAGCAGCTATTCTGAATTAATTCCTCAGCAGACGAGCCCTCATTGTTGTCTGGAACATCAGACGCGTTTCCTTCGGAGACTTCATCCCATGCGATACGTGTTAATAACCTACCGCAAACACGATCCCACCTGAAGCGATCCTAAACGCCCACCTGCGTCTTCCCTGCTGATCTACCGCTCTGCCCGCTGTCCGTGCCCCGTGGCCTCTCCCCGGGTCACTTTCCCTCCCCGTCCCCTCTTATCTCCCGCCCCCCTTTGAGCCTGGACCCCTTGTCCTTGCCCAGGGCCGTGTCAGGACAGCGGCATGGGGGCCCGGCGGCCCTCAGCAGCCCCCGGGTGCTCTCTCCCTCCCTGCACAGCCCCGCGCTGGGGCCCACATGGCTGGTGCCATGCCCACCCAGGGGGGCCAAAACCTCAGTGAGCGTTGGTTCCTAATGCGCGTTTGTGGAAGCCACCAGCACGTTCCTCCATCCTGTTCTACCTCAGCGGGGACCAGAGAAGAGGCTCCGGGGACCAGACACGTTCGCCCCGCCGGGAGCTGGGTGCCCCGAGCGCCATCACCCTGCGCCTTCACAGCCCCAACGGGCAGTGCTCGTCCCCTAAACCACGAGGAGCAAAACCGGGTGGCGGGCGTGACACCACACAGCGCTGGGGGAGAGCGTCAGAACAGCCCGAGATGAGCTAAGGCGTGCGTGGCAGCACGGCCCCGCAGACACCGGACAGGCGGACACACGGACGGCACACCGCTCGGCTCCAGGCGAGCCCCCCGGCCCTGCCTGGGCACCTGGGGGGCTCCGAGCAGCTCGGAGAGCAAGGGGTGGGCACCCCCAGCCCGGCCATGCGGGGACACGGAGCCGCCGGGAGCGGGCCCGCAGGGACCCCCCGGGACCCCTGCCCTGGACACCCCGAGCTGGGGTGGGCGCCCCCCGCCCCGCGGGCGCTGCCCCTTTAAATCCCCCAGACGCCGCGGGGGCGGCCCCAGACGGCGCGCGGTGTCACGGGCGGGCCTGGCCCCGCCCCCTCCGCATGCAAAGGCTCAGCCAATCACAAGCGGGGCGGCCGGGCCGCCGGGCTCCGGGCAGCCAATCAGCGGAGGGAGGCGGGGCCGCCGCCCCCTCCCGCCGCCGCGCGGGCTGGCTGTCTACGTGGGGCGGGGCCGTGACCGCGCGGTGACCCGGGGCCGTGACAAAGGCTCCGCTCGCGCCTTCCCGCGCCGCCGCCTTAAAGGGGCCGCGCCCGCGGGGGCGCGCGGGGCAGTGGCGGGGGCGCGCACCGGGGTTTGGGGGCGGCGGCGGGCGCCCGGTGCTGGGGCCGGGGTTGGCGGTGCCTGGGGCCATAGGGCCGTGCCCGTGGCCGTGCACACGCGTGTGCGAGGTGGTGCAGGGCGCGACTTGGGCACCTCCCGTGTCCCAGCACCCTTGGGTGGGGGCGCTGGGGCTGGGCCATCGCCCGCTGCGGCCACCGCTGGGCTCAGCCCCTGGGGTTGGGTGTTCGGTGCCCGCAGGCAGCCCCCAGCACCGCTCTGCAAGCAGTCCGTGGGAGGGGAGGCCGGGGAGCAGCGTGGGGGTGAGACGGGGGCTGCGGGTGCTGTTACGGCCCGGCAGAAGGACAGACCCCCGGCAGCAGCCGAGCACGGGGCTGAGCAGCGCTGCTACCGAGGCCCCTTGTTAGCGAGCAAGCAGCACAACCCAGCCTCTGCATGCAGGCCGCAGCCCGCAGGCCATGCGGGTGGCCTAGCCCCACGCTCGGTGTCGCCGCCTGACAAACCTGTTAACTTGGGGGCTGCGGCACCAGAGAGACGGCGACACAAACAAACGGCAGCGCTGGGGGAGAGGGAGGGTCCTGGAACACCAGCGCTCCCAGAAATGCCTTTTCCGTAACTCTATTTACTCAGCTGCTGAAATGATTTCAGCTGAGCGATCGGTCTTACATGCTGAAACCCAGCCGCCCGCTCCCCGATAGTCCAAAATGCTACATCTGGGCCTTTATCTGCAGGCCTTACCCCCTCCCCCCCTTTTGTTTAAATGAGCTCCTGCAGTATTTTTGCCCCAGCCTTGCCACCTCCTCACAGCCTGGGCTGAGCCACCCACATCGGTCGTTCCCATCTCACCCGGCTGCAGAGAGCTGGGTGCTCCCGCACAAGCCGTTGTTTTCCAACACAGAACTGAGAGCTTGAGTTTTAAAGGGAACAAAAATAAAACGTTGAACTCGGGGTGAGGACAACGCTGAAGTGCAGCCGTGTGCCCCCGGGTGCCTTGGGGCCGTGGTGGCCCCAGACCTCAGGCGCTGCATCCTGTCCTGCAGCACCGCGTTTCCTGAGAGCTGCGCCAGGAAAACGAGGGGCAGCGAACGCACTGCGTGAGGCAAGGCCAGGCTAGGCTAAGCAAGCTACTTAACTTGAAGCTGGCCACAGCGTGTAGTATATTACCGGGAAAATGTTATATACAATAAAAAAAAAAATATGGGGTGCGCACACAGCATTACGTACTGCTATGTTACTAATAATCTTTATTTTTACTGGAATATGAAAAAAGCCAAATTGTTATACTTCATTCTCAAATCACGTGTCTTGCCTAGCCTCGTACCGCTCGCCACAAAGAGAACTTAGGGGCACACGTAATTAAATTGTATGAATCAAGGATATTGTCTTGTTGAAGGCTTTTTGTTGTTATTGCCATTTTAGATTTCTAATGGTGACCTGTGAAATGGTGAATCCTGAGGCTCTGGAGAAAACACAGAAATGGCCCCTTTTGGGGACTCCAAGGGCCCTGTGCGAAGCCGATTTTCCAAATGAAAATAGTTATAATATCAGTTAAAACCTAAAGGCTTCACTTTTGCAAATCTTTTATGCTCGATTTTATACAGCTAATACATCGCCAATGTTTCCAAGGAAACCAATATGCCCTGTTCTCACTGAACCAACTCTCACTATTAAAACAATTAAAAACTTAATCTGGGTTCCCTCCCTTCCTCCCCCCCTCTCCTTTTGGTATTACTGTACACGTTTTAATTAAAAACACGATGGCGATAAGTTTTTTACACATATGTAGGCTACGCTGTAAATTACCTAAAGGAAGCTTGACTCCAGAGCACGATAACTGGGAATCAACTCCGTTTCCACAATTGAGTAAAAACAAATTAACGGGAGCCTTGATGAATCAATTACAGCCACTGCTCATCTCTGAAGGCTATCGGCCAGCCGATGGAGAAGTTTAAAACTCTGTCGGGTTGTGAAAGGGGCGGGAGGGCGTTGGATGTGCCTGGGCTCCGAGCAGCAGCAGGATCACCTCAGGCTGCCCAGCTCCTGCAGGGCAGGGCATGGCACACCGCAGGAATTCCCCCCATTCGTGCCGCCAGCTGACTGAGCAGCAGGATTTCAGGTCCTGCTGGCTGCGGAAAGCAGGCCCGGAGGTTCCCTGCCTCGTGCCCTTCGGGGTGCCTTTTCCGAAGCCTGCCCTCGAGCTGCTGCTTCGCACGTCTGCGCCCCGACGAGGCCCAGCTGAGGAGATGAACGCAGTGGGAGGCCCCGCGCTCGCTGTAACGCAGGCAGGGCCTGGAGAAAGAGGGGGCTTGAAAATTAACCCCAAACGGCGTGCTATAAAACCCTTTGGGGTTTCACAGTCAAAGCACGCCTCTCTGAAGCTGTTGTTCTGGAACTGGGCGTCTCAGCCAGGGCGAACAATGCCGCCCTTCTTCTGGTAGGCTCCTGCACGAGTTCCTCATTTCCCCAGGCTTGTGTGTGAGGTTTTGGGGCTGCTGGCCCTCGCTGACAGGGCCTGGGGCACCTTCCACGGGACGGAGCAGGCCTGGGGCCCGCAGCCTTCAGGCGCTGCCTCTGTGTGGACTTCCAGAGCACCACTGCTGTCCTCAGGGCTTGGAAAACAAACACGAGCCCCAGGGGCCAGCACAAGGAGCTTAAAGCCTCAGGGCGAACACACAGCCCGGGCTCTTTGTGTCCGATGTGTTTTGCTGGCTCGATCTGAAGAGGCAGTCGGATCCAGGCGCAGGGCTCTGGGGCTGCTGAGGAGAGGGATCTGCGGGTCAAGAGGCTCATGAAAAGAGGAAACCAGCTCCAAGCAGACGTGAATGGCACCGGGGAGGCAGTAAACACAGCCCCGCTCTTTGTTTCGCCCGCATTGTGTTTGCGGCTCTGCCTGCTGCACGGTGCCTCTGCTCCTCTGTTCCCCTCGCGCGCGCCGCTTGCACTCCCATGCCAAGAGGCCGAGCATGAAGGAAGGGAGCAGGCGGCACGGGGACGTTTCATGTGGATCCAAGAGCTAAATCCGGCCCTCGCTTGTGCGCTCCCCCGATTCTCCAAGGAGCAGAAGGGAAATGCAGCCAGAGCAGCTTCCTCCACCATTGTCTGAGCACTCCGACATCCTCCTGCCGGCGCTGCGAGGGCAGGGGACAGGGACGGGGTGTCTGGGGCACTTCCAGCTCACCCCACACCTCTGGTGGGGCTGGCCCAGCCAACCTCCCCCCGGGGGTTCCTGCAGGCGTTGGGCTGCCCGGAAGCTTTAGGGAAATGAGTTTTGCTCGCTCCTCCGTGCACATCCTTCAGGGCAGCGTGTTGCTGTGTGCTCCTTGCAAATGTGGCTTCCTGTGAAAGAAATCCCAGCCGTGCGAGCATCCCCCACACAGTGTGATACATCCCCATTCATGCACACTTCCCACCACTCTGACACGCAGCATTGTACAACCGAAGAAAGTGCACGGCAGGTCTGCACTCAGAAATACCTCATTCTTCTAGCGTGCAGGGGTGACTTGGGGTTACTGAGGAGGGTTTTTTCCCCCTCTCTTTTAGAAGAGTTTGGAAAATTACTTTCCACCATCTGCCCTCCCAGAGCTAGGAAATATTTGGAATACATTCCATTCTCCTAATGAACATGCAGCAGCAGGGGTGCAGCAAATAAGAGAGAGAAAATCTTTCTAATGAACAACGAATGAACTAGAAATCAGATCTACATAGGTTCAGCTTTTGTTGCCTATAGCTTTAGGGTGATTCATGGAGACAAAAATCAATGAACGTGCTGTAGACCCAGGCCTAGCACGGCGGGCAGAAGTCTTGTCGTGACCCAAGCCATATTTGTTTTGGGTACAAATACAGACTCTTGCTAGCTTCCTTTTCTTTTAATTGGGAAAAAAAAAAAAAGAATCTTAAGTACGGTTCCTATAACTCTTGTTAACGCTCCTCAAAACGTGTTGAATTTATAGGATACTGTCAAACGCGTATTAGTATTCATGACAAATCATGTTGCTTCCAACTGGTATATAGAGCTGTATCATGCTCTTTTGTTTAAAAAAAAAATGTGCCCAAACTGAATAAATTAGCAGGTCTTTCTCAGAGGAAGAAGGGCCAAAAAGCTCCTCTTGGTCCACACTGAGCATTGCAAGAGGTGAATTTCCAGATCTGCCACAGCAGAAATTAAGGGATGCTCTCAAGTGCCGTATGTGCCACTATGTATATGCAATTAGCTGTTCTTCTAAGAGCATCGCCTGCTGCAAACCATCTAGACATGAGCAAGTTTCCACCCAAGGCTTTGGGTGTCAGAAGCTTGGGCACACCGAGGGGAAGCCTCAGTTCCAGGCTCTGCTGCTGCGTGAAGCACGGGGCGGCCCATCACAGCCGGCCTTAGTGCAGAAGTGGAAGGAATAAAGTGCTCATGGAGCCATCCTGATTGGCAAAACATCCGATTAGGTACTGGGACTTTTCCTCATACCTCCTTACTGGTGTATTTATTTATTTTACCTGTCCGCAAGCTCTGCCCCAAGATACACAATAAGGGGCAACAAAGAGCTCAAATCATCACCTCTGAAGCAAAGGCATCCCTCAGCTTGTCCCCTGGAGCACAGGAAAAGTTTCCAGCCTGCACTGAATGGCATGACATGGGCCACAGCAGGCCAGAAGCAGCATTGCCAAGCCAGGCAGATTTAGGTGCTAGAACAGGGAAGGATTTAGTCCAACAGGTATTGACTTCGAAGATACTACTAGCACTTTCTATACTGTCCCAAAACCCTAAATTGACCCTACATATTCCTAGTCCCCAGAGCACTGAGCTCCTCATAGGAAACACTGCCAACAGGTGAGATATGGGGGAAAAACAAACAAACAAAAAAAACAACTTCTGCCCCTAGAGGAGGTTTCTGAAAGTCTGGAGCCCCAGAGATGAGCATGTAGCAACCCAACGCGGGTGATGAAAGCGATGGGCAGACAGGCATTGCTGTACAGGTACACCCCACCTGCTCTGCTCCAAGCACCACTCTTTGGAGCAGGAGGATGGGGATGGAAGGCATTGTGCTGGCTTTCCTCTCTGCACCTGGTGTCTTCACCTGGCTGTGTGCTGAGCTGCTGATTTTTTGATGTACGCATTGATTGCCTTGGAGCCTGACTCTGCAATTCCTTCCAACGTTTAACCTGCAAGAAAGTCAACGGAGCTTTCCCAGGGAGATCCTACATGGCCAGGCCTCTTCATTTAATACCATTTTCTGCATGTGTTCACCTCCCTCGCCTTTATTCCTTGTACTTTCGCCCACCAGAAAGAGGAGCTGCGTTCAGCATCACAAACTCATTAAGCAGCTCCTAGGTGCCCCCTTGTTCTGGGTCTCACACTGGAGCATGCATTAAGGGGAAAAAAAAAAAGAGACAGAACGTTCCTACAAAAAGCAATTTCTTGGCTGGCCATTTTTTTTTTTTTAAACTCCCCTCAATATGGCAGGAGATATTTATGTCTGAACAAATCCTTCTCCCTCCCAATCAATCCAGCTTCTCTTGAATCTGCGCCGCAGTCACACTGTTTGTATCGCTGTTATTGTGAAAATTAACGTGACGACACAAAACGCAACATCATGACTAAAGGTGTGTGAAATAGTCCCAGAGAAACGAGAAGCGACTTCAAATGCAAGGTATTTCCTCCTTCCCCTTTCTCCCATCCTACAATCTGCTACAGTTCTGAAAATGGGACAGTTTTCAAATAGGCTATATTTGCAGAGCAAAGATGGATGCTATTTTTATTGCAAATTAGCAGATTTTTTAGCAGATCCAACCTCATTTGCAAGTGAAAGTGACTCTACTTACCATGCAGATATAGGTCTTATGTTGGAAGCTCATGGAAATTCATGTTTTGAACATACTTACAGAAGAAAAAAATAGACCCTGCCTTTATTTCTGGCTGAGACTAGCTCCACTGAAGAAAGACCAGTGGGGCAGCACATCTTTGCTGAACCGCTGCATTTTGCGAGCAAGCGTGAGTGATCCTGAAGCAGATCTGAAGCTGTGCCCCGAACTTTGGGGGGCTGGTGGACTTTAAGGAGTCCACAGATACTAAAAAAAAAAGATAGTGTTCACAGCCAGAAATTTACTATCCATGGATCCACATTCCCCATGGAAATATTTGAATGGTCTGCACGCTGCAGAACACTGAAAATTCCCTGTCCCAACAGGCAGAGCTAGCTAGGGACATTCATGGTCTGCCCTAACGTGAACAATTTAATGTATTAATAGCGTGAGGGCAAAGCTTTTTCAGTCAACGCTTGTCCTGCAAAAGATGCCATTTCAGAATGCCAAAACTTTTCATTACATTGGGAAAAAATCTGGTTGGTTGTTTAAGCCAAGAAAAACAGTTAAAAAAAATAGAGAAATCCAAACACCGCATTTAAGTGCTAGTGAATCAAAAGCTTTTCAGGTTTTTGTCTCGAGATGAGATTTTTCAATTAAAAGTCAGTGTACAACTTGGGAGAGGTGAGCAAATGGTTAAACACCTCCCCAAACAAAACAGAAGAATAACTCATTGCATCCCAAACTGTGCCAGTTGTATCAAGCCCAAACCCATGCCATAAAAATTAGAGAAAGTAAAATTTGGGGGAGCGAGAGAAAAATTGTGCATACCTTTAATACATTCATACAACAGTGGTGCTGGATTCCCAGAAGTGTGATTTTAGATTCAGTTACAGCTTCATGAAAATGAACTAAGATTAAAAAAAAAAATCTTCATTTTAATATGGGCATTGCAAGAAGAAAGTGAAAAATGAACAGCAGGCGGGGAAAGCAGAGAGATCCGATTTCAAGAAGGGGAGTTTAATTTTAAGAGTGCAATTTCTACCTGCCAAATTTGCACATGCATTCCTCGAACCTGAAGCCATCCAGCAGGTGTGAACCTGTTTGTACTTCTCCTGACAGGAGCACAACAGAGGGAAACCAGCGGTGCGAGTATTCAGGTATGCTAACAAATTCTTTTGGCAGATGCCAGTTTCACAGTTAGCTGCTACAGATGAAAAAGCAAAAGGTGAGCCTCAGCCCTGCTGTTACGCTGACATGGGATGGGCTCAGCTCTTTCTCCCTGTCCCATCCCTGTGTATTTGGGGTATGTAGGTCCCGGTTTCATGATGTCCATGACAAGGGCAGATCGCATTCCTGAATGCCCTGCTGTCGTGGACTTCAACAAGACTGTTTTCATCACAGGCAAGTTCAAGATCAGAGGTGACATTTTAAAGACACCTAAAATTCATCTTGCAAAGACAACCAAATCACTAGCATCCAAACCTAAATTAGTGGGGTTTGTTTGTTCTTTAAGAAGTCCCAGACAGCATCCGAAACCTCGGCTGTTCTGCCAGCACAGGGCCCCTGCTCACACACCACGCAGAGTATTCAACACCTGTGTACCCGTCCCAGACGCTGATGCCCTCCCAGCTGAGTGGTGACACCGCTCGGTTTGCGCGGCAGTGGCACTACTACTTTGTCACTACAACAGAGGTCACATCTTGGAAAACAGAAGGACACTTCTCGGTTCACAGTTTTTACCGTCCTTATTTTCTTTAAGATAGGTACAGAGGGTGTAATTTCTTATTACTGACAAAAAGGCCGGGGTATTCTTTTGTGAGCACGAGGCATCATGTAATTTGTAGCAGGCATGAATTATTGCAGTGTCTCCATCCAAACAAGCGAACATCTGTATCCCATTTTCATTGGCACCACAAGATACCTGGCGCGGCCCCAAAACAGAGTGTTTAGCTACAAGGGTTTAAAATATGCAGTAATTTGCTGTTGTGTTATCTTCTGGTATTCTCTGCTTTGGGGAAAAAAAAAAAAAAAACTTTATCAGAGAAGTCCTCCCACTGTCTCTTCGCCTTGCTCTAGTCCAGAATGAAATGAATCAAGTAAAACAACTTCAAAAGCCTCATTTATTTCCCTCCTGAAGAGTGGTGCTTAGGGAAGCCAGTTGGGGCAGCATCCTGCGCAGGATGGCACACTGCACGTCCCTCCGGCCAGTTCTGGTGGCCAGGGGGTTTTATACAGGCACAGGGGGCTGTGTAGTATTCAGCCCTCCCCAGGCCAGCTGGATGGGGAGAGGGGCGTTAAGAGAACTGGAGGTTCACAGGAGAAGTCTGGGGGCTCTCAGTCCGGGATTGCATCCTTTGCTTTTGAAAATACGTTTAAGGCCTTGGCTTTGTTGAAAGCAAGGCGAGTTCTTAGAGCAGACTCCTCAGTTAGCCACCTCACATAAAACTTTAGGACAGAAAGGCTCTGTTACACCCTTACGTTCAGATTGTTGAGCTATAGAAGTAAAGAGACAGAAGTAAATAAGGCCATGTCTCCACAGAGAAACACGGTTACGTCAGTACGGCTATAAGTGTCCTGGAAACCCTCTTATATTGGGGTGAGAGGGGCTTTTGGGACATTCCTTAAAAAAAAAAAAGACAGTATCTTTCTAGTGTCTTCACTAAAGCGGATATCCCCCAAATATCCGCATCAGTTCCAGTTCATCGCTGACGTAATACCAGGTAGTTTCTTTTTGTAGATGAAGCCTCATTAGAGCCCCGTGTCCATAAACCCGTACCGGCTCCAGAGGATTCTCCCTGCACGGTGGGCAGGCAGCGTCAGCAGAGGCTGATCCCACGCTCGAGTGTTTGCCAGTGCTGCCAGCCCTGCTCCTGCCTCCTATCTGCGGGAGCATCAGAGGGGAAGGAATGCCGCTTGCCGAAACGTGATAGACTATTGCTGCAGGCAGGAGTAACTTGTGCTGTCAGTGTTCAATTAGCACCGAGTTAAACTAAATGTCTTGTGAATATTTCATAACGATCTGCCAGCATCATAGCTGAACTCTCTGGCTTTTACCAAGCCATTTCCCTTCCAAAGTGACACGATGCAGAATTAAAGACGGATGATGAGCCAACCTTGCTTGTTTGAGTACCTATTCAACAATCACGCAAAATAACAACAACAGAGTAATAATTAAAAAACAGCACAAAATACACTAACAACAGTCACCTAAACCTATCCTCTGAAAATAAACCCTCACTTTGTTCAAAGGCAGTTTATACGAAGAACAGCTCTTTTTTTTCTGACTGTAAATTTATTGTAGCCTTCCCCATTTACTTCAGGAGTTACAGGAGCTGAGCTCACGTGAACTTCTATATTTCCCATCTTATTTTTCACAAAAAGCTCAGAAGTTAAATGGCTTGGAATAGACCTTAAAAACAGGGCTGGCTTTAACTTGAAATGCAGAACCTGCAGCAGGCACCGGCTGAGCTGCACAAGCCATCTCCCCTCACTTCCTCTGTGCGCGGGATGCTGGGGTTTTGACCCAAGCTCTCTGGGATCTGGGGCAGAAAAATCCACTGACATCAAATCCCTTAGTGTGGCAAACCAGCCACTGCACAGACACGCAAACCTCCGGCTGGAAAGTAGCTGCAGGACCCGTGTCGTCTGCCTGGGGGTCCTGGGCACTAAGTCACTGGGGACACGCAGCTGGGTCTTGGAGCGGGCAGCCTGGGGTGGGCGCGCAGCCCTGGCAGAGCAGGAGGGGCTCCGGAAGGCAGAGGCAGCAAAACACCAAGGGTCGCAGTGCTGACTGCTCGCAGTCCCTGCTGGGGGACAGGGGCTGCCTCCAAGGATGGAAAGGTGCCACAGGGCACGAAGAGCCTTTCCCAGATTTTCTGCTGAGGCTGCCAATAAGGAGATTGGTTGGTTCCAACAGTAATGGACCAAAGCCACCAATTCACATCACCTCATCCATCATACGCCCAGATGATAAATGATGCTGGGTTTGCACCAGCCTGGGCTGATACTCCGCAAAACACAGCCAAATTGCCTCGCTCGGCTTGCTGAGGAGACGGTCCCACAGCTGATGAAGGGCAGGCTAAACTAGAAACTTCTCATGGTATATCTGCACAAGCAGAACGAACTCTGAGACTGCTGAAAGTAAACTCGGAAGGTAAAGAGCAACAGGCTGAAGCGACCACAGGGACTAAGCCATTTCACTTGCTTGATGCTAAATGGCCCATGGCTAGCTTCACCTAACAATGCTGCACTTTCACCTTGAGTCCCAACTCCACTGGATTTTACAGCAAAATAGCTAGTACATGTTGGTTACCTGCCCGTGAGGAACAAATAGTCACACCTCTTTGACAATGAAGACTTAACAGGAAAGTCCACATGGGAGCTAGCCTATAGCACTGCTGCTGTAACTGCAAGGAAATAGCAGGGAAAGCTTGCCCATATTGGTGGGATACGTGCTTTGCCATTTTATGAATAGTATTATAATATACCTATATAAATGCATAAAAACATATCTGTGTTTTACCTCTGGTCTCCCCCTCCTCAGTGCCCAGCCCTTACACACAGCAATCACTCACTTTTCCGCTGGCATCATCGCACAAGCATCCTTACCTGTGCCAGGGAGCCAGGGCTTCTGCAGCCCAAGCCCAGCAGCGCTGCTGGCCCCCCAGGGGATGTTCCCCTCCCTGCTGAATGAATTGGGAGCTCAAACCCCAGTAGGAATTGCACTGAGCTATTTTTGGAAAAATAAAGTTCTTTAATCTCTCCTGTTACTACAGCCCCTTTGCTACCTGACCTTTTTAAAGCCTTTTTAAGGTGGGGGAGAGATGGGCAGGAAACCGCAGAGGGATTGGAGGCACCTGGGGAGATGGGGACTAGAGCCAGAGGAGAAAACAAGACACAATCCCATGCCCCCACCTCCTCCAGGCCAGGGCACTGCTGTTAAATGCTCTACTGATACCTGCTAATTAACCTCCTGCCTTCGCAGATAACGAGGAGGTGGCTGTGCTGGGGAGGGGGCTGGCAGGAAGGCACACTGGGCGAGCCGGTTGTGGCTCGAGGGGACAGAGCCCAGCACGCGGTGTCTGAAGGCTCCTGTAATTCATTTAACAGAGCTGAAGGCCTACCAGCATTCATCTGCCGCAGATATAGATGTAATGCAAGCAGCAAAACAAACCCAGTGTGGCTGGGCTTGAATATTAATATCTCCCTCCAAGGGCAATGGAAGTAGGGCAGAGCCTGTGGTTCACAGGCATGGGGGGGTTTTGGTGTGGACAGGCAGCCTCATTAGCAGCGAGTGCCCTGACCCTGCTCCGCACAAACGCCGACATTTACTCTCCCCAAATGGCTGAGCTAATATACTGATAGCGGCGGTGGCATCCCTCCAGCAGATGGGACCGATCTGCTTTGTACATGGACCTGTTGGGGTTTTTGACACAGTCGCTTGTCTGAGTGCCAGCATCTGAAATACAACTCAGGAGGCCCTTTATGGCTCCAAACTGGAGGCGTTTGGGACCTTTTCCATTTTCTGTTAGACAGTCACAAAGAAAGGGAATGCTACTGAAGTCTGGGCAGATTAGTCATGGAGTAGATTTGCCCGATGCCGTGTTCAGCTCTATAATAGTTGCCAGAGTAAATTCAAGGATGTGCTTTAAAATGCCAAAATATATTAGTAATGCTCATCTATGAAAATAATGATTATGGCAAAGGATTTGTTTGTAAGCCTTACAGAGAAAACACAATTTATCCCATATTTTGCTGGAAAAAAAAGGGAAAAAAGTCCCATATCTCACTCCTGGAGTTTCAGAGCTGAAAAGAAGGGGCTGGAACGCTCCCAACGTCCTCAGAGCCTTTCTGACCCACCCAGTCCCACTGGCTTTAGCAGGTTGTTCGAAATAATCAAGCGGCTGTAAAAACAATATTTTGAACTTGATTAACATGATGTTCCACTTAGCAACTCCACTGCTGTTGTTTTTTTTTGTCCTTGATAATCAACGGGTAGAGGCTGATGCCGCGTAATTGCTAACCACCAGCCTGCATTTCAGCTGCAGCCCTCCCCAGCGAGGGAGTGGAAAAACACACGAGGTAAAGGACCCAAGGGGAGGGGGACACGATAAATAATTTTACAACTTTACAAGAGAGAGTAGCACACATGGAACAGCTCCTATAAACATGGGGACACAGCGGGACAGGGAACGAAGGGCTTTTCTGCTCTTCCCTTGCTTAGCTGGCCAAGTGGCTCGCCCACCGCTGGGCACGGGAAGGGACCCAGCAGACACCCAGCCAGAGCCCCCAACGGTGTGAGCCCGTGGTGTGGCACGGGCACTGGGAGAGAGCAGCCCCCAAGTCCTGCGTGTCTGACCCTCTTTGGGGTCAAAAGCCCTGGAAAACGCCCCATTTGCGTGAAGCACTGGGGCTCACCTGGTGCCTCCAGGTTTCTGTGAGATGCTTTATTGCATTAGTGTTGTCAAACGGTGACATTTCTGAGTGTAAGTCATGGGGTTGTTGTTAATGCCAATTTAATGGTGCTAAAATGATTAAATATGGCAGGCTTTTAAATAATGAGGTACATAAAAGGTGTTAATAACCTCTTAAGTGCTTTAATAATATTCTGTGCTATCATAAAATGTTAGTAATTGGACCTCTTAACTTTCATCTGCCATAAAGTAATGAAAGAAAAAATCTCAACAGAGGCGCTGAATGGCTGAAAATTTTGCTTAAATAAAAGAAAAAAAAAAAAAGAACAATGGCAAAACTGAGCCCTATTTGTTAAAAAAAAAAAAAAAAGAGAGAGAGAATTAACTGGAAAGCCCAATGGAACAGGCATTTTAATATCATGCAAATTTTTAGCATTTCCAAAAATTGTCTTTGGTAGAAGGCACTGCAAGAACAAAGGATCCAGAGAGAGGCACGAAGGTGCGCTGCGAAACCCAGCATCGGGTGGGCTGCGTGGTCTGGAGTGAGACAAACGTGTACATTCCCTGTGTGAGTTAGAAACGGCCTCTTTCTTACTTGTGCATCACAAACCCAAGCCAAGCCTGGGGCATTCTTTGAGACCATGCAGCTGAGCAGAGCTTCTTATGCAGGTTTAACTCCGGTGGGACTGATCCTGCAGCAGGAGCATCGCCTGCCAAAGGGCTTCTGGGCCGGGCAGTGCTGGAAGCCCCCAGCATGCCAGGGCAACTGGAAGTGATAAAGGATCCTTCAGAGCCTCTGTAGGTAATTGTGCGTGTCTAAGAGCACACAGCGAAGCACTGAACTGGGTTGGATGGGGCAGCAGAATAGCCACATGTAAATAAAATGGCAAACGGGGAGCACAGATAGGAATATCTACATGACATCTGGCCAGGATCCTGGGTAAGCAGCAGCTTGGGTGGGAAAGGGCTGAGGTCTTTAAAATCCCCGTCAGGGCACTGCTGAATCCTACCCAGACCCCATAAAACGTCCTGACATGGGGCTGCCGTTGCCTTAAGACTGAGCAGGCTCCTCAGCATCATTTCCAGTAACGTTTGTTGGACCTCTTCTCCCTAAACACCAAACAACCCAACCAAATTACAGTGAAAACCCTGTATCAGCAAAAGCAGCTTAATTAACGGAGATTTGCAAGTTCTTGATTCAATGGCTTTCCCAGGGAAACCCTCGTAAGATCTCCTTGGCTTCCCTCCTTACGTGCTCTTCTTTACTGCCTGTTAACAGGTCTGCCCAGTTCATTTTAAAACTGGGTGCTTTGAAATGTCTGTAAATGCGAGCCTCTGAACCTGGGGGCTGGCCGTGTGTCAGAGGAGTGCTGTGCAGCTCCTTCGGAGCCTCGCCAGCCCGGCTCTGCGGGGCGAGGGCAGCGGGGCGCCCACCAGCCCTCCGCTTGTACCTCGTGTCACGCAGGCGGGGAGCGGGAGCAGCCCCACGTGAGCCAGGCACCCGACTGCTCAGCAGGAGTAACAATGGGAAACGGCAGAAGCCAAGAGTTTGCCCATAGGCATTGAAAAAATTATAATGAGCAAATCGATTTTGAGTAGTCTAAATTTGCTTGGAGATAAATCAGGAACAGAACAAATGCTCTATCTAACAGAGAAATGATTCACCAAGTACAGTGTTCCTAGAGCCATGCAGAAGGCTCTTGGCTGCTGTGAATGCCGGCTCCTTTTTTTTTTTTTTTTGGCTTTATATTGCAGACAAGACCATTATTATTTTCTCGTTATGGGTCTAGTGCCGATCCCGTTGAAGTCAATGACAAATTTTCCATTAGCTTCAATGAAGGACTTGGCCTCATAAAAGCAATTATTCATCCATACATAAAGTACTTCCTTGACTCTTGTATTTGAGAGCGAGAGCCTGCTACCCACTCGTCGGCATCTCTCTCCAGCACAGCTACAATTTGCACAGGCCCCCTATGCCCCACTGCAGGCCCCAGCATCCCAGAATAGGATCATATTTCTTCTTGCGTAGATGCTCTTTGGTTCATTTGATGTGCCCATTATTTGAGAACCGTCTCTCCTTTTGTCCATTAGGTAAATTCTGGATGAGATTATTATTCTGGTTCGGTTTGTAACAATCCCTCTGGATCCATCTTTATGCTTATTAGGATTTTAGAAATGCAATCTAATTTGTGCTAAAGCATACAGATTCAGCTCCCCTATGATCTGTGCCGTTCACATGTCATTGCTGTGTCTGCAACGCCGCTCTAACGTACGCCCATCGGTGGGAGCAGCCGTGGGGGTAGAGCCCGAGCAGGAAACCCCACCGAGACAAATACCTGAGCTCCGGTGAGCCTTGGGACCGTAAGTGAAGCCAATTGGTTCATAGACGGTTCTTTTTAATTCCTTATCGACTCTCCATGAAATACTAGTTTTTTTAAGCTTGACTGGAAATCACCAAACTCCTTTTGTGGCCATGAGTGCACTTTGAACCATGTTCCTGGAATGTCAAGAGATGTGCAGAGCCAAACAGAGATGCTCATGTGCTTATTTAATCCCACTCTGCACATTTTTATTTTTTTTTTATTTTTTGGTCTGCATGCTAGTTCAGATTGTAGTCAGTGTAAGCTTCTGCCTTGTTCTTGCTTGCAAAGCTCTGTGCACACCCTCAGCACCATGGAGAAATGCAGCCAAACCCGACGTGCCAATAGCCAGCAGTGACCAGTTTCTCGTGCTGATTGGGCAAGTTAATTAGAGCAGAAGTTATTTTGCTAGGATAGGTTAAAAAAAAAAAAAGAGAGAAAATGTTTCATTTTGTGATTAGCTTAGGTTCCTGGAGAAGCATAGTGTAGTGCTTCTCTCTGACTGCTGTGCTGCAGCACTGCCCAGAAGCCTCCCAGAGGCACAGATGCTTCCAGTTTCAAGTTCTTTTTAACTTTTGAATATGAGAAGTCATCCTCATGGTATGTGAAAAAAATCACCTCCTCTGGTACCTGAGCTTTGCCTCCCACATTTTGCCAGGTAGCACTTTTCCCCATTGGAGAAGAGGCAAACCCAACGAGCAGGGCAACACGACCACAAAAAGTGCTTTTCGCCCTTCGTTGGGTGGGAGCTAGGTCAGGACCCTGAAGCAGGCTCCCTGCTGGCCTGCCCCTGCGTGGGGACAGCAAAAGCAGAGGGAGGGCCACAGCCTGGGCCACCAGCAGCCACCGGGCTGCTCCTTTGGGCCAGAGGACACCCAGGAGGCACCCAGGAAACACCCAGGAGGCACCCAGGAGCTCCTCCAGCCCGTGTGGCCACCGCCTTGAGGAGCCCGGGCTTGCTCTTGCTCTTGTCAAGGCAGCAACAAGTGCTTGGGTCCTCTAAACTCCCCACTAACTTCTGCAAAACCTTGTCTTCCTAAAGGTTCTTCAGGGCCACTTCATGTTTAATGTCTGTGCTCTACCCCGTGTAAAGAAGCGGATAAAAATCAATAAAGTGCTCGCAAAGTTTCTCTGTGCCGAGTTTCACGTGCACGTTTAGAAAGCCTCTCTTCCCTGCCACTCACCTCATGAGTCTATTCTTGGAGAATAAAAACTGGGATCTACTTTGCAGCCAAAAGTAAAGTCATAAAGAAGTTTGCTCACGTTCCTCGACACATGAGATACAGAGTTAATTAAAAATTGTTCTCTGTACAACAGGTTTGTTTCACTGGAAAATGTCACTGATGTAAGGCTGTTCTGCTCTTGTTGCCAACTACATTGAATTGACTCCATTATAAGCTTACTCCTCCCCCTTCCCATTACTTTTCTTCCAATAATAAACTAAAGAGAATCCACTTTTTTATTGGAAAAGATGCGCTAGGATTAGCTGAGCTGGAGCAGCCACTTTGTGCCCCTCCGGTCCCTGTTTATCTGTGGTCCTGCAGAAGAAGCAAACACTTGCCCCAGCCCAGTATAAATGAGATATTTGATCCTACAGGCATGGTGCTGTTAAAAGATTTTTAATTAGATAAATACATTTTATAAAAAGATTTTGCAGAATAGTTGCCTCTAGCAACTGTAACAATCTTGAAGCTTCATCTTCTAAAAGGAAAGAAAACTCTAGCAGGAAACTAATGTGTTACATAAAAAAGAAAGATGGTGTTAGAGAATGAATAGGAAAGGGCTCCTACTCCAGTGGAAATGCAGCCCCACTCCTGGAAAGGGCAGTTCGCTTCATCACTGCCTCCACACAGCACATGGATTTGTGCTCTAATTTTCCCAGCCAGGTTGCCAGGTCCTAGCCACGGGCTGGAGGAATAGCTGGACGGGGCTGGAGGGAGGTCCTGTGAGTGCTCTCTTTCCATAGCTGACGTGCTGCAGAAGGCATCATGCACACGTCAGCCCTGGAGGACGCACTTGGCTCTCCCCGCACCGCCGCCCTGGTGCTTCGTGAACGAGCTGGGGCATCCTCAGCCAAACACGGCTGCCTGTCATCCCTACCGTGTCTCAGCAAGGGGTCCTGAGCTTGCTTTCCTTGCCAGCTAGCACCTTGGGAAGGACGCCCGTGACCAGGAAAGGCCCGGTAGCTGCATCTCACTGCCTGAGGCCGGGTGGCTCAAGGAGAACAAGGGGCAGCCTGCAGGCCAGTGCCTCTGCAGGGCACCCCGAGAGGAGGTGAAGCCAGCCCTCGACCCCACCACCACAGCCTGGCGTCCTAGGAAAAGGAGATGTTAAGTTTAGACACGAGCCTGGTTCATGCTGAGATGACCTGGGGCTGCTTTGATGCCCCTTCTCTCCATCCAGCCCCGACCCTCTCCTGAATGCCACGTCCCCGGGGGACCTCTGTTGCCGGGGCAGGGCCACTGTAGGACTTTCCCTCTTCCACTTGCAGATCCCAGTGAATGAAGCTTCCCAACGTGCCAGCAAGGTGGGGAGTTTTATCTCCGCAGACTCAGTAGAGGATGGCAGCTGGAATGGGAACTTTTCCATCCTCACCCCCATAGGCAGTATATTTAGCCCTGACCTAGAAAGACCATCCTTTCTAGGGCTGAGCTGTGATTCAGACAGTCTGCTTGCTGAGCAGAGACTGCCAACTGTGCCGAATCATAGCTGATTAGAGGTGGGAGAGAGCCTGAAAAACAATACACCCAGGCAAACGCAGTGGGTTTGGAGCATTTCGTGAAAATTATATTTAACACCATTTTGGTGACTTAAAGAAAAATTAAAACAAACAACCCTCGCACCTTCCAAAATAACCCTACCTGTCTCTGGTGGGAGAGCAGAGACTGGCAAAGTGCTGCTATTTTAAACCACAGCGGAACAGCGTAAGACAGAATATACATACAGATAGATAGATATAGGTACAGACACACACATCAGATGAGGCATGGGATGCTTCCTCTGACAAAGAAGACAGAATGGGCAGAGAATCTGATAATTCCACGCAATTTAGAGGAAATTTTATCTTCAAGCCAAACAAACCCTATCGTGTCTAAGGGCAAACAAGAGTGAAAGAAAACAAGTACTAGAAGGCGTCTGAAGACATGTCAAATGCAGAAATGTCTGCTGCCAGGTCAGGAAGTGTCCCGCCAGCACAGCGTGGCACTGGAGCTCGTGCCCCACAGGCAGCTACCCTCTGCCAGCAGACACGCTCACGCTATCGGCTGGATCTGAAGGAGAAATCTTATCTGCAGGCCTGGGAGAAAGGAGGAGGAGGTAGTCCCGGCCCTTATAAACTAGTAACACAGCCAGGGAGTTAAACTGGAAAGTACCGCATAGCCCGCTCTGGAGAGAGCAGAACAGGAGACTAAACACAACAGTTTAACAAATAATTACAGGTTCTTTATGGGGACTACAATTTGTAATCCGCCTTCATCCACTTCTCTTTGCACAGTTTAGAATTACAATGCCAAAGGGATCACAGGGAATCATGAAATAATGTCCTGCATTTGAGTGCAGAGCAGACAGTCTCGGAGGGTTTTAGACAGTCCATTTGATACTCTTTTCATGAAACATTTACCATGTTGTACCGAAGCGTTCGCTCCACTGTACCTCAGCAAACAGAGCGTGCATGCTGTTACAGTCACTCACATGTGCAGGATGTTTGCAGCCATTAAAAGTGATGAGAAAAAAACCTGACCTGGATAGGTTCTCCTGGATTTAAATTCAGTTAAGTGTGGGCCTTGAATGTTATCTCCATAATAAATTTGCCACACCATAAAACATAGTGGGGAATCAGGAAGTAATATCTTACATTTCAACAAATGCTCGGTCTCTGAGGACCTCCATCATCCATTTGATACACTGGGTATGTAGGAGTACAATTTCGAGTCATCTATATTTTTTACGTTAACTGCATGGAGAAGATAGTCTTATGACAGCAGCGCTGGATTGATTATTTCGGGGATTGTGGATTGGTTACCAGCCCTGCAGCACTCCCTGACTCCCCAGATACATCACAGCCCTTTGGCTTCCCACCTGCAGAACGGGTCACGGACACCTCTGCTCCTCTGCCCTAAGGCCATTTGCAGCCGTGCCTCCAGGACAGGTACCTCCTCGTTTCCCTGAACGGCAACAGCGACTCCAAGGACACTGAGATGGGGCTCATCTTTTAAACGAAATGGGAAAATAAAGAAATAAATACAGCAGTCCATTGAAATGTCAATGTAAAGAGACTCGTGGCATGTTGTGTTTCCAGTACTAGCTCCTTCTTTTCCCTTTTCTTTGGGAAACACCGTTGTGGGATTGCTGAAGGTGGGGCTGGGAAGCTGCAGGGATCCCAGCCTGGCACTGAAACGCCTCCTTGTCCCCCGGGAGAGCTGCAGCTCGGGGTCACACTCTGCTCACGCCACAGCCCCTCCAGCAGCTGCCAGCGGCTGGATTTGTCACACCTGAGAGGGCTGGGATAGAGGGGACGGAGGGAGGGGAGGATGCACAGGCACTCTTCCCACTTCAGTATTTCCACAGGTGCTTTTATATCTCCCTTTAAGGGAACGGCTTGATTAAAGAAACAAAGTCATGTCTAATAGTCAAGAGTAAATGTTAATAAAAATAAATGCCAATAAATGTGGTTCCAAAAATGACTCACATCATATTTCTGTTTCAGAGGAACTTGAAATGAATATTTGTCAAAAGTCACCGAGGAGTCAAAAAGGAAAGAGAAATTATCTGAAGTCAAATAAAAGATATTGTTCGCATATAAATAAAAGGCTTTTTTTGACATTATAAGTGGTTTTTAAACATTGCTAAATAATGTGGAAGAAATTTCAAAAGCGTGGTTTGCAAAATTTGGAAATACTTTGTTTAGAAACATCTTCAGAAACATTTCACATTTTTCATACTCTTATTTTTTCCCTACAGAAACTGTGGAAAATTGACACTGGCTTGGGAAGCACTGCAGTATCCGCTACGCTGCATTTTTTGCCCAAAATATTTCACCAAAACCACGTATTCAGTTCTCATTGGGAAGTCTCTTTTAACAAATTATGTAACAAAAGGCTTTACCTTAAGCACAAGCTTAAATCCCTTCGATTTAGGTGAGTTAAGCACAGACGTGGATTAAGCAGTGCCCAGTGCTTTGCCGAGCCAGGCTGCGGCCAGGCACCGAGCGAGCGGCCGTGCCGAATGGGTCCTGGGGCACGTGATGGAAAGTGAAAATAAAGCACAAAGAAACAATCAGCAAATAAGCCTGGTGCTCGGAGATTTTGAGCTTTGTTTGTACAGTATTTCTAAGGTGTGTTTTGTGTGTCTGAAAAATCCTGTTATTCAGGAGCCTGGGATCGGCTCTTCCATCGCTAGCGGTGCTGAACAGAAGCGGCGCAGCGTGCGGTCCTTTATTCCGGGGAGCCGTAATCACTCCCCTCCCGAAACTGCAGCTCCATTTGACTGACAGAATTAGAAGCAATCCATATATTGGAGGGGAAAAAAGAAAGGCAGACCCATTTGGTTGTCAGACTGTGGGTACATACACAAAGCTTTTAGTGAAAAAAGAGAGAAGAAAAAAGAAGAAAAAGTTGTTGCCCTCCTAAATCACATCTATATTAATGACATGAATGACAGGCTTAAGGGGAAAATTATAAATCTTTCTTTCCAGCTTTTCTTTTATTGCCCAACCATATATTTCATTTTTGCAGAGAGCAGTGCCATGAAACACGCAGCAGGCGCCGTGGATAAGCTGCAGCCAGGCTCCTCTGGAGCACGGCTGAGCCCGGTGGGCACGTCTGAGCCGGTCTGCACCCGGCAGCGACGGCACCAAAGCTGCCTCCGTGGTACTTTGCTCCTGCAGGTGCCCCGGTGCCCTGTCACCACCCCTGCGTGGCGAAGGAGGGGTCTAAGAGAGACGGGAGCGCTCAGGTGGGGCTGGGCGCTTGGCCATACAACCCCTGAGCCCTGGCCCCCAGCTCACCTGGGGCTCCCCACCCCTCGGTGCCTGTTCCAGGTGGGATTAGCAGTTCTGCCCCGTGGCTCTGGGGCTGCGACCTGCCTGAGCGGGTCCGAAACCTCCAGAGCCCTCAGCAGATGTCCTCTGCACTGGCAGAGCAGCAGCGTGAGTTTACGGAGGTGCTTTGGACTCCTGTTGGAGAGAAGAGTGATGGCTGTCCTCTCCCATGCCATCCAAGAGGCCGTCTCCGTCCCCGCGGTAGCCACCAGGTCTCTGCCTTTGTGCTTTGTTCATTTTCCAACATAAGCCTCAAGGGAAAACAGAGAGGAAGACAGAGAAACCTCAGTGTCTTGTGGGACCACAGAAGTAGATGTGATCATCTTCCATTAATTCCTGTAAATTTCCCCAAACCTACGACCTTTTTCCTTGGAGGCAACACGTGATTAATCGGACTGTTAGAGCTGCATCCATCCACGTGCGTACACACATACATACAGACACACACACACATGCTATGCACTTTTTGTAGGAGTCTCCTGTGAACGACTTATGGCCATGTAAAGCTGCCCACACTCAGACACGCCGCAGAGACACTTCCCCGGGTTTTATTGTCTGTGACCACCGCACTCAGCTTTTATTGTAGCCTAATTACGGACAATCCCCTTTAAATGCTGACGCGCAGTGCTAAGTTATCCTGCAGGTGACTGAGGAGATCCAACATTTCTCCGTGTTCTCTAAAATCCTGTAGCATTATTAACTGGATTGGTCAATGGCAGGACTGCCTGGAGAAATCAATCTGGTTGGAAGTGGCCCTTGGTTTCCCATCACCACTGGCACCGAACGCACAGAGTTTGGGGAATGTTTTCTTCATGAAGGAAGTGGAGGATTACAAAAATTAAATGGTTTCATTTGAAACCTCCTGTACAGCTTAGTTTATAACGTGAAAAGGCAACGGTGGTTCCTTACAAATCAATTGAGGGGAAAAGTAGAATTAAGAAAGAATCAAAATGAATTAGCCAGGTGCTGCAGCGTCCTGCTCTCTGGCCCTACACAGCCCAAATTATACGGCACCCACCTTTTTGCTAGCACTGCTACAGTAGATTAAAAAAAAAAATTTAATTTTCTGTCACTCTTTTCATCTGAACAGACTCGCAGAGTTTTCACAGCTGTAGGAGGACGGTGCACAAAGCCACACCTTTTCTGGAGTGAAGAGGCACGGAAAAAAAGAAAATTTGGGCAGAATTGCCAGAAGAAACTCTGTCATGAAAAAACAGGCTTCAAACATTGAAAACACCGAGGAAACAGGCTGACTAACACATGCTGCTAGCAACGCCCCAGAGCTGGCCCAGGAGCTGCAGCTTTCAGGTGCAGACCCTGATTTCCCCAGGCTCCGGAGCCCCGTGCCCGTGGAGATGCCGGTGCGGTGACAGGTAGCTGTCCCCTCCCAGGCTCAGTCTAGCACATTAAAAACCCAACAGTGTTTTTCTTTTTTCAGCTCGCTGCTTCAAAGGCTGTCTACTGCCTCACCATTACCCCGTGCTCATCCCCACGCAGCGATACGCGCAGTGTAAATAGCTACCAGGAGATGACGGATAGGACATGGACACGGGCATGACACCAGCGTCCCCCCGTCCCACCGCAGTGACCGTGGTGATGCACGCAGCGGCGGGGCTGCAGGAAGGCGCAGAGGCAGAGGTATGTGCACGAGCTGAGCTGAAGCGAGGCAAACTTTTCATGCTGTCCCTGAAACCTCGCCGGAGCTGAACGTCTAAGTGAATATTTGTCTGCGCAAAGCAATAACCGCAGGGTTAATTAGGACTTGGCGTAATTTAGGAGCTGGTCATAACGAGGAATGGCTATAATTTCATGTTAGTGTTTCAGTGAGCTCCCACCTCAGCTTTTTTTTTTTTTTTTTTCTAAAACCCTCCAGCAGCGCTATCCAGCTCAGGGATAGTGGAGGGGATTAAAAATCAGCTCCTCATCTCGCGCTAATTCCATTTGTCCCAGCCCTGTATCCAAAGCAGAGAAATGCGAGCAGAACATCCAGCTTGGGGCACCATAATCCCAGACAGACACAGACTGATCCCCGAGAGGCCAGAGAAGAGCAGCAGGAATCAGAGGTTTGGAAAACATGACCTGTAAGGAAAGGTTGTAGGAAAGGGGTTTGTTTAGTCTAGGAAATAAAAGAATGAGGGAAGATATGATAAAAGTCTTCCAATACGGGGAAGTTTGTTATAGAGCAGACAGTGATCAATTGCTCTTCCTCTGCGCTGGGAAAGGATGTGAAGAAATCACCTCAATTTACAGCAAAGGAGCCTGAGGTTGGGTGTTAGGAAAACACCCTTCCGACTGCACACAGGAGCTGGAGCAGACAGCTTAGGGCAGGTCTGGGGTTTGCCACGCTGGTGGTTCTAGGAAGAGGTTAATGAGGAAGAGGCCACGGGAAGGCTCTGAAGCCCTTTCCTGGCCCTGTCTGTCCCATTGCTCTGTGCTCAGCTCCTGCAGCCACACACTGCGGGTGATGTCCCCCCGGCGAGTGGCCGGTGTCCCCGTGCTGATGGGTCAGGGAAAAACGCTGGAGCTCCCTGCTGGGAAGCGCTGACCGTCGGCACGGCTAAACAGGCGGCTGTCCTCCCCTGCGGCCACGCGGGGGTAGCTCTGGCCCCAGCAGGTGGCCAGGTACCCCCAGGTCCCACATCGGCACATTCGGCACGTGCGGGGCAGGGGACGGCTCAGGCTGCATTGCCATCCCACTGTCCCATCACAGCACGGCCCCTCGGCTGCAGCAGAGTGTTTCTTCTGCTCCGAGTAATGTTATTTATCGGTATTAGCCCCTCACATCTCGAAGGGGAGCCCCACGGCATCTTTGTACAGAGTGAGAGTGGAGGGCACAGCACAGGCAGTCAGCACAGGGGGGAGCCAAGGAGGGGAGGGGAGATGCTGGAGAAGGCCTGGTCCTGGCTGTGGCTTCGGTCGTGGCACCCCTGTGCTTGTCCACCCTTGGTGCCACACTTCAAACCCTGCCTTCATGCAGGCACGGACACCCAAAGCAGCAGCGTCCTGGTGGGGAGGTGAGCCCTGACCTGAAGTCAGAGCTGCTTGCAGAAGTCGATCACGTTCTGCAAAGCCAGTAAATATTTCACGAGGTTCACAAAGCCTCAAAGCCCACAAGCTTGGCAGAGCCTGACCCGCCGCTCTACTCAAGAGCTGTAAGGAGTCTGGATTCAACACTTGGCTGGCAATTTGCTGAAGACACATGGGGCAAAAAAGAAACCAAGTTTGCTCTGTTTAGACTGACATTGGCTCCCCACTGTTGACAGCAGTCCAGATTTGGGGTCTGGTCTTTCTCCCACTGAATTCAACGGGGAATTTTTCCATTGCCTTGAATGGGGGCAGCAACAAGCCATTGTATCTGTCAGTGCAGATTGCCAATGGAAGACAAACTGGAATGGCTAAGTGCTGTCTGTAATGAGAGATCATTTTTTCCCTCCCTCCTCCTCTCCCCCAAGTCCATTTTCAGACCATAACCACATTTTAATGAATAAAAAGTTGTTGTTTCAAATCCTCGCAGAACTGCAGTCCCTGCCAAGCCTGTTTTTCTTCTGGAAAGACAGATGGATGTGCTCACATTATGGTCGTTGTTTTTTGTGTGCCATATATTTTCAGTGATGTTCATGAAACTAGAATTAGTGACACTAATAATGACAAATCAGAGGGCTAATATTGTTTAACCCTGTTAAAGAGTGTTATTACATTTACATGTTCCCACAGAGTAAATGCTGTTTGGCTCAGACATATGTCTTGCTATCTGTTTATTTTTATGAATCAGAAATGAATCAGCAGTCAGTCTCAGAGCGTCCCATAGATTTACTTGTCTCATATACCATTTCAGAAGGGGGAAAGAAAACCACAACGGGGTTTATAGAATCGTTTTGTGTTCAGCAGAGGCACAATATTATTATTAAGTTAATTCTAATCAATAAGACAGAATATGGCAGGTCTGCAAGGACTTATCCCGAAATGCTGAGCCACAAAGAGAACTAGACTGTGCTCTTGCTGATGTAATACACATTCCTTTTCAGATGGTGAAGACAAAACTAAACCTTCAAATTAGGTCTTACGTGTGCGTCTGTCTGGTTTTCACTGTTTATGAGCAGATACACGAGTGCCTTTTTCTCAAGCCAACAGATCTCTCTGAATGCAAAGAGCAAATGCTCGATGTAGTCTGCAGCGTTAACGTCCTATTTGTGGACAAGACCTGCAGTAATTTAGAGCTGGGAAATGACTCCCTCTCTGCACCACACACAGCAAATAAATAAAATAAAATGACAGGTATTAATATGATGCTTTCATCCACGTCTTTCTTCAGTACTCAGGGGCTTCCGAGAAAAGGGCTAGGATATTTGGACAAGACTTTAAGCATCCTCTGTCCTTTGAATTATTAGCTCCCTTCCTTACGCCTAGGCCTTGCATCTTATTTGCAAGGATCCAATAAGAGGCTTGATAATCTCTGCCTTAAAAAAATGAAATCAATACACTGCTTCAGAAATTTGACAAAAAAAGTTATGTAAGAGGTAAGAAAAACATCACACTTTCTTAGAGCTTTAGACATTCCAAGAATTACAGAAGGTAATTTAAATTCAACTCAGCCGCTACTGTTGCAATATTGAGGTTTTAAAGTCAGTTTATTTATATTTTAACTTTGCAGTTTCCCATAAGGCATGGTCAAAGTCTTTAACAGAATCACTGACATTAGGAATTCTCGTCCTCCTTTTCCCTTGCTCCTTATCAAGTGTACTTTGTTTCCTGCAATGGTTTATTGGGACCATCTGCATCTCCTCCTGTTTTCTCTCAGGCATGGAGATAAGAGTTCACCTTTGGCTGTCTGGTTGAAGTCCAGCTGGCAGTCTGGATGTGTTTGGTGGCTGTGGCTCGGTGCCTGTTGCATGCACGCACTAGTCTCACATGGTGGCGACAGAAAAACCCACGTGAGAACCACCCGTGGTGCTCAGGACCAGCTCCATTTTCCTCTTCAAGGCCAGGACCAAGAGCTTCAAACCTGGCTGCTTGAAATAAATGCCCCCGAGACCTCATCTGAGGGGTGAAACAAGCGGCTGGGTCTTACAGCCTGGAGCCTTTGCTGATTAAAGAAGGGAATGGCAAAGCCTGCTAGGACGCCTAGTGCACTGCTTGCCAAACCAGCGCCCAAAGTACCTTCCAGATTTTTTTAAACTACTTTTGGACAAAAAAACGTCCTTGCAGCTGCCTCCCTCCCTGGTCACAGCTCTCCTCATTCCTGATCCCACTGCCTGACCTGAGCGCAGCACAATTGCTCTCTGCACCCTCCAAGGACCTAGAGCAATCGTGCCCATGGCAGTCACCGCAGGGTTAGGAGTGAAAGCAAACCGGGTACTTCCACGCAAAGCTGCCCAAGACAGGGAAATTGCCATAGCACAAGGTGCCATTTATCCCAGGCAGCTGGGAGCGCTTTGGGATGCCTGGCCATCTTTCTGCTCTCCCGTTACTGATTTGTGCCTTACTTGAACACAAAGCAAAGCGCCTTGATTTCAGCCTTTGGAAGTGGTAATGGTTGCTGCTGAGGCCAGCCCAGCTGGGCAATCTGGTTTACTTACAGCAGAGGCCTGGTAAAACACGCTGCAGGAAATGGTTAGAAGGTGAAATCAGCCCCCCAGCACACGGGGCGGGGGACGCCAGCTCCCAGCGCCGGGGGAAGGATGGGAGAGCTCTCCTCCGTGGTTTATCTGGGAACCCCACAGAAATGTTGCAGTCTTTGAAGATAGCAGGAGCAAAAACAGTTCCTTTCTTCCTTTCCTGCCTCCTGCTTTCCTCCCTTCAGTTTGGGTACACATTAGCCACGCAGAGGGTCAAGTACCTAGTTAAATGAAATGTTTCTCAGAAGCCCAACGTGGAGGTTTGCAATGCAGACAAACCGACCTGAGCCTCACTGCACATTTTCCCAAGAAAAAGGAACACCTTGTACACTGAATCTTTTGTTTCATTGTTTCTTTCCTTTTTTCATTCTGTGAATGTTTTTATTCTTATTTTTTAGTATCTCGTGGAATAGAAGGAACCACTAATCTTTGCTCTATTTGATGTTTTAGAAAAGCAAAAGAGACAAATCTGTAAAAGCACTTTCTCTGTTAGATATTTTTTTTTTCTTCTTAAACACAGGCTGCAAGTCTCAGAAGAAGTCAAGGACTCGGTTTCTCTTTGTTTTTAGTGCCTGGCTGCTTCTACTGTGTTAAAGTGTCAGCTCCAGATAAATAAGGGAATGAAAGCAGAGAAGGTCTATTTAAGAGAAAATGTCTGTCCTTCAAAGCCTGGAGAGATAGAAGCGAATTTATAGTCCCCTGGGCAGCATCCAGGGAACGTTTTGGAGCCTTGAGGCAAATCGTGGATGCTGGAGCAACAATCCTAAGTGGTTTCCTGTGTCCTTAGTATCGCACTCAGGTCTGAGCTGCTTCCCATCCAGTCGGTTACACCTGGAAAGGGAGGGGGCAAGAAGAGGTCCTCGTGCTGTGGGCCACTGCAGTGGTGACAGCATGAGCCCCAGAGCAGGGGTCGGTCTGTGGCCAAGGGGGCACAGGGAGCCGATGGCCATGACCAAGAGGCTTTGGGCAGTGGCCACAAGCCCGAGGAAGCTGGGAGCTGTGAAATTCAGACTTTGATCTGAAGAAGCTGCTCATGTGCAGGTCAGGACGCTGGCTGGGACCTTCTCTACTGCAGGGAGAAAGCTGACAGCTTCCTGACCGGTGGAACGGAGCGAGTCCCCGGGGAGCTGAGCTTGGGGTGCTCAGCTATCGCTACCGATGGCAGGAAGCACGTCCCCTCTCTGCCTTCATGTCCAGGGGCCAGGGTCAGTGGCTCTCATCCTGTGCTGGGTGGCCAGCTGGCCCTGCCTCCTCACCCAAGGACACCAGGGAGCATCTCTTTGCACATCTCCTCTGGTTCTTGGCTCCCTCCCCGGCTTCTCACTCTGCTCCCACCAGGGATGAGCCTCACTCTTTTTCGGGATATGCTAAGGGAAGTCTGACACAGGCATACAATTTCTGGACCTTGACAGACTTGGATGAAAGTGTCCTTCCCTAAAGCACCTGTAAGCAAGTATCACAGCTTCTATAATCACTGCAATTAGTACAGCGCAGCCTTGCTTATTTGGACTTGTGATTACCTGAGAACCGAGGCTGACTTAATTTAAAAGGAGAAAAAAAAAAAGTAGGCGTCTGTCTCATAGCTGTGGAGAAAAGTTCAAGGGAAATGTGGACTTCTCCATTGGTTTTCCGCAGGAATATTTCCGATGTGTTATTTTCTCTCCTCAACTTTTTCTGCTAACAACATATGGTAAAGCAGCTCTGCCTCAGTGTGGATGTGCAGGTCCTACTGAGCAGTGCTGGCTCCCTGGGCTGGAGACAGCTCGGATTATTTTAAAACAACAGCATTCATAATTGCACTATATGTGGAATCAAGACTAATACACGAGTTACCATAACAACAACACCTCGACATGGCGCTCGCACAAATACCTAACGCATCCCAGGGAAGGGATGCAGCGCCCTGTTGGGTGAAAGGCATCCATCCTTTGAGGAACAGGCCCCTGAAAATGGTAGAGCCCGAGTCGTGAGTTTGTAGCAGGAAACCAGTGCATGAGAAAAGGCTTTAGCAAGTTACTTGCTAGAATTTTACTGCTGTTTTACCCAACTAGTGGCTATGTTGGCTACCGTAGAAACTGTCACCTGCTTGCTGGCTGCTGAGTCCTGCTACTCAGCATGCACAGGAGTGGTGCATGGTAGGGTTTAGGGCAGCAGCACAGGGCTGCGTGGTGCCAGGCACTGCACCGGCACAGGGCAGCTGGAGAAGAAAGAAAGAAACCATCTTTTGGAGCTAGAGCTAGAGAGAACCCAGCACAGGGCAGGGAGGGAAACAAAACACACAAAGTATTGTGGCAAATGACAGCTTGTCTTCACAAATACATGGTTTTTGGAGGAAAAAGTGAAGCTATCAGAAGTAATCCAGTGGAAAAAGATGTAGCAGGAGCAAAGATAAGAGAATAGGGTGGGCAGGAAAGGGCGGCAAGGAAGCACGGAAACCACTGGGGGTTGATGAAGAGGTGACTCCACCAGACCCGCTAACAGACCTGCTCTCCCATCCTCACACCCAGCAGTTACAACTGCTTTTAAAAACCCTTACCGACTTTCATATTCCACTGCTGTTGCAGTTCTCTCATAAATTACTACATTTCAAAAGGCCATTTGGCCCATTGATAGGTTTAGGGGCAGAAGTTCTTTATTTTAAAGCGAGACTTCTTGTTGGTGTTCACCATTTTGCTGTATTTGTGTTTAGGAGGCAGGCAGCTAAATACCATGCAAGTCCTTTCCCCAAAGTAATTCTTCCACCTAGATTGACTACAGTGAGTCTGCTCATCATGCAGGGCTGTGCGGGATATTTGCTCCCACTGAAGAACGGCTCGACAAGGGCAAGCTCCCCACTCCCATCGTGGTACCTTCACTAGTCGTCTTTTCCTTCCAATGTCTCAGCCCCTAACTTTCCTCTGAGTTTCCATAAGCACTGCTCTAATACAGATCCTGCCTCTTTTATTTATTTATTCCCAGAAGAACAGCGCTTGATTTTGCTTACAGTCCTTCATGGCTGTTACAGAAAAGAGCTCATTTCTGCTCTGCTTGCTTTGATAGTGATATTCAGCAGTGAGATTCTTTGTGTGCAAGAAACTCAGGAAAAGTATCTTTTCCTGGCATTATCATTTGTTATACTTAGGTGTTAAAAGTTTTCAGCTGAGCTGTTTGTGATAAATACTGCATGTGCTCCAGCCTGCATAGATTCCCACTAGCTTTTCTTTGTCCAGGTTAGTAACACAGTAGTTTTAGGTTCCCTTTGCAGCTAATGGAGAGAAAAAGGCTTCCTCTGAGCTGTGATTTATCCCCCTTCAGATCAGCATCACTCTGAGGTGTCTCTCTTCCCCACTGAGCACAAAGGGCAGGCGCACTGCTAGCCAGCACAGGAACCGTTTTAGGTCGGACGATGCCTGCCCTAAGCTGCTCACCACCTCAGCAGATAAGAAAATAAATGGATGGGAAAGAAAAGCAAAACACAATAGCAGGAGGTAGGTGAGGAGGCTCAAAAATCAGGCACTGGCTGGATATCACACAAGGCACCGGGGTGGGAAAAGAACCCAGATCTCTTGATGAGAGGATCTGGTTTTGTGCATTTTGTAGCGTAAGGCTCTCCTCTCTGTCAAACAAGAAGAATGTGATTGTATATTTCCTTTTTCTCTTCCTTTCCAGTAGTTGCATGTTAATTAAGCACTTAACATTTTCCAGAGCAATTGTAAGACCAGAAACCTCTAAGTCAGATGGAAAGAACTCAACATTTCAGCCAACGTGAAGTATCCAGCACAAAGAAGCATGTGGGAAAAAAAACATTGTGCAAATAACATTGCTGAGAGAAATACAAAAATTACATGAGAAGGGCAGATAGGGGCATTGTGCAAAGGATAAGGAAGGAGCATTAGGAGCAAGGGAGGGCTGCTAATTTTGCTTTGTAAGCACAGCTGCTGAACAACCACGGTTCCCGTTCCTGCCCCCGCTCCCCAAGGCGCAGCCACACAAACACTTGGCTCCCTGCACACCCGTGGGGGTCCCACAACCTTCAGCAGCAGGGCAGCGGGGACAGGAGGGAAGACGGGAATCGGGGATGGGACCCTTGCCAAGTGGAAGTGCCACAGACACAGAAATGAGCCTGCCTGCCCACGGCTGACCTGCCTTGAGAGCTTCTTGCCTCTGTCTTGCTCTGGAGGTGAACATTTCTGCCTAACTCATCGTGCTGAATGCCAGATTAGCTCTGTGGCTACAGAGGCAGAAACGTCTGAAAAATGACCATCGAGGGCTAAACTGATTATTGGCTGTGGCCTGATCTGATTTTGGATACAGCCCTGCCCTGAGCAGACAGCAGGACTAGGTGTCCTCCAGATGTCCCTTAAACCTGGACTCCTGACTCTACCACAGGTTACCAGTAAGAGCTGCAAGGGTTCAAGAAAGCAACTTTGTCTATTCTGTGGACAGGAGAAATGGTATTTCCAACAGTAGTTTCTGTTCATTATCAGAAAAGCACTAGAACAGCTCAACACCCTCTTATTTGCCTCTTCAGAAAAAAGCCAAAGCCAAGTGAAAGATCAGCTGCAAACACTGCAGCCTTGCTCCTGCTGGCCTCCCACGGCAGTCAAGGAGTAAGGATTGCAACACTGGCCCAGAAGAGTTTCTTCACTTGTTTTGAAACTGTCTCAGCTGGGATACACACCCCAGCTTTCTGGGTCCTTTCTTGGTCCTGTAGCGGCTGTGTTTATAGCTGTTCAGGTGCCCAGCACCTCCAGAAATATAGCTGAACATTAGTGCCAGTTTGGGCACTTGAGATTTTCTCCTAGCGTTTGGTCACACAGAGAGCCAGTCAAGACGAGGAGTAGGAGACACGGGGCCGCTGCCCGAAGCCGCGCCGCAGGGAGCAGCACAGCTCCGGGTTGGCAGCTGAGGAGCCAGCAGCCCCGTGTCCGTACAGAGACACGAGCTCGGAGCTGTGCTAAAACAGCCACTTTCCTGCAGCGGAGGTTCCTGACCCGTGGGCCTGCCCTGCCCTAAGTGCCAACCTCGTGAGGATCCCGTGAAGGGCTCAGTTTCAGCCCACACCACCCAGCAAGGGGCACACACACCAGCACTGACCTCTCGGCTCTGCTCAGCACAGGTCAAGCAGCCCAGCTTGGAGGAGATGTGCTCAGATCCTTAGACTGGTGCATTTTGGAGGCGTTAAAAGAGCTCACAAGCTTAACAGGACTTGGCACTACGTCTCTGTAACAACTTGAATCGCTGTGGTTAGAGGGGGCTCTTATCCCAGCTGCTGTTTTAAACCAAAGCAAGATGGCAATCCACAAACCCAGCCACAACAGGGTCAGATCCCAGCTGCCCCCTTCAGTGCCAGCTGGTGACGTGGGACCTCACTGACACCTGGGAGAGGATCCCCACATCACACAGCAAACTTTGCTCAAAGGAGCTTATCAGCGGGACCCCAGGAGACCAGTCACTGTGAAGCTCTACTTCATTCCATAAATGTTTTGGAAGCAATTACTTCATCTTGTTCTTTATTCACAGGATTCACTTAACTGATGACATTATAGCTCAGTCCATTAAGTAAATGGGTTATATATTTTCTCCAGGTTTTGGTGAAGTAATGTTGCAGCCTATGTCACTATCATTGTCAGCAGTCAACGGGGACAGGGACAGATCCTCATTTGTTTAGTGAGGTCTACCTCTCTGAGATCTTAAATATGATATATCTGGCTCTGGGTATTTTATAACATTTGAGCAGGATTTAAAAAAAAAAAAAGAAAGCAAGTGTTATTTTCACAAAAATTCCTGGCAGCTGTACCGTTTATTATGAGAGGAAAACGGAGCAAGAAAAATTGGCATGTCATTCCTTAAATGAATTTATATCCTCATTTCCTTTAGAAAATGAATCCATGCTCCATCTAGCCATTTTCCATCAGTCTGCAGGGGCAAAGTTTGCAGAGCACAATTGAAATACACAGTTATAGCACAGGCCAGCGTGCCATATACGGCTTTATTATAAGATCCTCCCTCACCCCTACTGCCAGTAGCGCTTATAAAGGTTTTATTTTCCATCAGTTAGCCATGCAGTAGGTCTTAAAAGTCAGCAGCAGCTCAGAAAATAATCAGGGACACACGATCAAAATTCTGGTCACCAGGGCCAAAATGAGCGCCGGCTGCCGGAGCCACCGCTCCGCTGCGAGCGGCCCTGCCGAGAGCTGCCTTCATCCCACGCCCTGCGCCATGCCAGCATCGTGCCGGGAGTTTCTTTTGTTGTCTCTCTACAATGGCTCAGTACCCCGGGGAGGAGAGGCAGCAGGCTGGGGAGGAGATTTGCCAAAAGATAAGCAAATTCAGGAGCCAGTTAGAAGCACTGCTTTTGGGAACTGTCACAGAACGCTGTCAGTCAAGAGAAGTTTCTCACAAAATCTCCAAAACAACCTCTTCCTCCTCCACATTCATCCGCCTCCTCCGAAGGGTGGCAGTTAATATCCTAAATACAACATAACCGCTTGGAAAGCACTTTTCCTTTTGAGTCACCACCTTGCTATTTTTGCAGCCGCAAATACAGACTGGCAGAGCTGATGTCATTAAGCTGGTACCTACAGGAACAACCTGGGGAGCTGGGGCTGGAGTTCCAGGGAAAGAGAGGCTCCCGGGAAGTGTCTTCTGGGGAGTCAGGACACAGGCAGTGCAAGGCATCAGTGCCAGGAAAAGGATGGGGGGGAAAAAAAAAGGATAACAGCACTACAGTGTCATTGCTGGTTGACTCCAGTTTGTTTTAAGCCATTAAAAAACTAGAAAAAGAGGAGGGGGGGGAAGGGTAAACATTTCATTTGCACACAACATAACAGGTTCTGTTTTAGACACAGCTTTTTTTATTCTTTTTAGCTGAAGTGTTAAAAAACACCCAGGAAAGAAGTTTCAACCCCCAAAGTTATTGCAAAATGAGAAATCAAAGGTTCCTGTTCCAGCAAGAAGCTCGCTGGGACTGGGTGGCAGACAGGGTGGGAACGCCAGACATCAGTCCCTGGAAGGCTGACAAGCACAAGGGAAGGCCTGAGCGCAACAAAGCTGGGACACGAATCCCGCAGAATCTCCTGGTGATTTGGGTCAACATATGGCCCAACACGCCGTCTTTGGCCAACCTCAACATGTTTCAGTCTCCAGGGCAGCGTATGCTCTCTGGTTCTGGTGTGAGAAAACAGCATCGATGGCACCATGGAAGGAAAAGGTACTCTCATCGTACCTCATACATGTCCCCACTGAAATGGGGTGCTAAAGCACTGTTTACTTACACAACATCTGATCTACAGCTCTCCTGGATCTCCTTAAAGCTCAGAGGAAGGCTCCTGATCGGTATTTCAGCTGTTGCATGAGAAAGCAACAGGAGTGGTGTCAGCCGGGGTGCCTCAGTGTCAGCTCAAGTGCGAGCCATTTCCCTGACAGGGTGTTGGGTCTGCACACCCACCGAGTGCCGGCTGATGTCAATGGGACTATTATGATTTCACCCAGGCTCGCTGCTCCGGCTGCAGTTTCCCTCATTCCCTGAACAGCAGGGAAGGTCTAGACTGGAGCTACAAAGATTTCCACATAGACACACACAGACAAACACAGATTTCTTTCCTGCCCTGCCAGTTTCGCCAACCACGAGAGCAATCCACAAAGCACACGAAGGCTTTCTTTTCTCTGCCCTGCTTGGCTGGCTTTTCTTAGCCTGTCTGAATGGTTCTACTAGCCTAGCCATGAGCATACAGACAAGTTTGAGCCTCTGTTGTAGATGACAAACTTTGAGAGAGAAGAAATGCAGGTATCAAAGTAGCAGTAAAAGAAATATGCATGGGGGAGAGTAACTGTGGGATGGAGAGAGAGGCTTCAAGGCTGAAGAACTAAAGAAAGAGAAGAACTAAACCAGGACTAAGCTATGCAAGAGGAGATATCTTGCACATCACGCACAGCCCCACACAGAGGTCCTTTACAGAGCACAGCCTGCCCAAGTTCTGTGCAGCTGCCCTACCACGTGCAGGGAAAGGGCCTCCTCCAGGACCTGAAGGAGCTCTAGTCAAGGGTAAGAACAGAATACAGCATCTGACTTTGCTGTGCTCTTGGGATCTGTCCAGAGGTGCACACAAAACTGATCCAAGTCCTCCACAGTCCTCCCTGTAAGCAGATGTTCTCCTGCTGTGTACTTTGTGTCTGCTCTGGAAAACCCTGAAGGATTTGATCCTTCTCAGTTGTGCTCTCAGCTCCCTCCTTGCCCAGGGTCAGGCCGAGCCCCGAGTCTGTGCCGCAGCAGCTTTCCCAGGGGAAGGGGAGCCTAGGGGGGAGAGGTGGGCCAGGAAGGAGGAAAACCGCTGTCTGTCTCTTCATCTCATGATCTTTAGATCACCTCTGCGCAGCGAGTGCCCTCATATACAGAAGTCAACAGAGGAAGAGCACACAACAACCTGAGAAGGGATGTGCCCTGGGAACGCCGGCAGTTAGTCAGGGTGCTCAGGCTAAACTGTGAGCAGAGAGCAGTGCCGAGACCGTTCCAGCTGCAGCTTGCAGCCTCCCACAACACAGACGAGAGGCCACGGAGCTGCTCCACACACAAGAGAGCAGCGATCAGGGCAGCAGGAACTCCAGCAGAGCCTGGAGCGGCCGTGGCACCAAACACTGTGCGTGGTGTGTGATGCAGAGCTGTTTGGCAGCCCAGGTTAATGCTGTGATGTCTCCTGCGTGACTCTGCCCTGTGAATCCGTTCCAAAAAATAAAAAAGCTGCAAACAAACAAACAACTAAAACAAAGACCCAGACAAGTCAAAGAAAGCAAGAGAAAGACGGTGCCGTGATTCATGTACCTGTAACTGTTCCGAGAAAAGCAGCCATGACCAGAGGCATTTTCAACAGACAATACCACGTCAGCAAACCTGGCTGCTTTTAGGGTAATATCCTTGAAAAGGGCTGATTTTAGTGGAGGAAACAACATAAATAATTTGACAGTAATCTGGTTTATCAACTTGAGGGTTTAAGAAAGAAAATAAAATGGGGAAAGGGACAAAGCCTTGCATGTGCAGGAGAGAGGACCGCTGGGATGAACACAAACAACAGCTGGTGGTTCTTTTTTTTTTTTGGTTTTCATTTTTTCTTAAGAAAGATAGAAACGCACGTAGGAGAGTTATATTAATGAAATATTGAATCAAAATATTAATACACTGTAAGAAGAATAAACCATTCAATCTCCTGCTGTCTCTATTTTTAAAGAAGTATTTTTCAGTTTCCAAACTCTATAATACAAAAGGAGAAATCAAAGATTTCCTCTCTGCCCTTACTTTGTGTGCACTTCCAGTCCAGTGCAACTGCTCCAGTTATTTAACAAAAAACAAAAAAACCCACACAAACAAGAACATTTCAGGAAATGAAAGTTCAGAGAACGCTCATTTCATTTAATGATCCTTCCTTCTTTGATATGTTTACTGTATTTGCATCAGGTGTTACAGTTGGAAGCAGCTGCTATTGTATCAGTGAATACTTGTTTTCCAGTTGGAGTTTGCACAATCCCTATCTCACAACGGTGCGTGCCAATAGCTTCAGTGCCGGAAAACACAGAAATAAACATAGGAACAACTGTTCTGCATTATGCGTAGCAACTAGTGAAAATTATTTTTCTCCCCTCTTCTTTCCTAATGACTCACACCCTCCAGAAAAATGACAAACTACAGCCCGTGTAACCTGCTTTTCCTCTAGAAGACAGTTCTGTTTTTCCCTCTCCAACCAGCAAACTTAGTAGGAAAAAAAAAAATCTGCATCTCAGTCCTTTTTATTCTCTATTTGATAAAAGCGATCTGATCTCCTTGAGAAGTGATGGGAAGCCTCTAAGGACTTCAATTCATTTATTTGAAGCTTAGCTGAACTTTTAAACATCCCACCCTTCTGCCTAATCCCTCAACAAGCTCACATTTCCCCTTTACCCCTTTATGGGCTTGCCTACAGGGAAATACCTTCCTAGAACAGCTGGACTAGAATAATTAATCCACTACAGATTAGGTCAGTAAGATTCCTGCCTTGGTATTGTTCTGGAATAAAATTTATATTATTTTGCAAATGTAGGTCTGTGGCTTTTATTCCACAACCCATAGACTTATCCTGGTACGGCTAGCACCGAGCAGTTACTGTGACACCACAATGAAGGAAAATCTCCCTGCACAGACAAGCTAGGAAGGACGAGCTCAGATTCATCCAGCAAGGACTTCAGAGAGACTAAGCTGCAAACTGCAAGGAGATCATGGGGTTAGAAGCTACTACAGCTAATACAAAAGGCCCTTTCCCATACATACGTATCTAAGGGAAGGTCTCATTGGTCTGAGGTTTTATTCCTAGTGCCAGGCCATTGCTCTGCCCATCTCCTGACAAAAGCACAGCAATGCACGTGGGCAGGTAAGCCCCACTGAGATGCCTCACGAGCTCTTCTCAGAACAGGTGATTTTCCAAGCTCCTGTTTTCTAAACCTAGAGGAACTCAGATCCCACTGGGGGGTCTTGCCAGGACCCTCCAGGTGACATTGGCTTGGTTTCATGTGAGCACAGCACAGTCAGGAGAGGGCAGCTGGGGAGGGACCCCAGTGACTGCCTTGATGGCGTTCATGGTGCCAGCACCAGCTCCACCACCCCTGCCTTCTGGCAAACTCCTCTCACCCTTGTGCTTTGGTTTCCCAGCTTTCTAGGGGGAATGTAATATTGCTTTGGGGATTAATTAATTGATGAATATAGAGAGCTTGGAAAGTGTAAAGCACTACACAGGAGTTAAGTGTTATAATTAGGAGCAATTCTGATCTTGATTACAATGAGGTAAAGCTGGAAGTCCTACACCACAGAAAGATTTAAACTGATAAAAAAAGATCAGAATCAGGGTCTTATGATTTTAAACGTAAACTTGGGCAGATTCCCTGCTGAGTTACATCTGCAACTGTAATAAGATCATGGAACATGACAACTTGTCATTTCAGTAAGAGACATAGGGAAAATGCCCTTTAAAAAAATTAAACAGGAAGGAAATTTTTAAAGTGTTTTCTTTGGCTCTGAAACATATGCCCGGGGAGAAACTGTTCTCAGCAATGCAGTGGATCTTGAAATATTTACTGGGTCTGGCATTTAACATAATCTTTCTTGTATAAATGATATAGGAAAAAACACATTATCTTAGGCTGCAATCTAGTGTGAGGATGAGATGATATTTTAATAGGGCTGCATTCATCAACTGTAACAAGGGAGGGAATGTGCTCCGATCCAACATGCCCTGTGGGCAATGTAAATAAGGAGTAAGCGACTTTGACCATCAGATAAATACAGCAACGGGGGAATACAGACGGACAGACAGACTGCTAGGGAAGGAAGGCGGTTCAGGAGGGTGATCTGGCTGGGACAGGTATGCCCATCTTACAGGGATCCCATCCTCTCACTCCATGCTAAGACCCCCCAAGTAGGATGCTCCTGGAAACCTGAATTTCTCACTTGGCTTGCAGTGGGATTTGCATGTCTAGCCAGTGACACTACTATTTTCAGACATAATTAAATTTTTAATTATGCTTTTTAATAGCCAGTAGCTACAGCTTTGCAGTTTTCTTTCAGTCCCTGTTGGATGCACCATGGAGCAGCACCATGAGCCTCCACCTTTTTTTTTTTCCTTCCAGCAAGATCTGAGAGTGTGAACACACGGCTAGAAAGGAGTGCAAGCATGTGTGCAGCTGAGCTTACAGCCACACGTCATAGTTGTAGACTAAAATCAGAACTGGGCAGTGCACTTTAGAGCCACAAGAACATCCCTTCAAGGTTTTTGAACACAAGTTCTGAGAAAGAATGGGGAAGACAGAAAGGCCCAGATCCTCAAACATCACCAAATTTGCAGACAGAGTTAGTTCTGGGAAGAATATACCATCTTCCCTTCAAATCAGGCTGAGCACTGGTAAGTGTATAAAATAGGGAAAAAAAAAGTTGTTATATACAAGTAGCCACAGTAAAACTGAAAGGAAGTCCTTCAAAGAGGACTTGTGCTGGAGAATATGTTGTATTGAAAATCATCAAGGAGAATCAGAGAATTATTTGTGACCTTGGGCAAGTTGCTTAATCTCCTACTAGCTCAGACAGGCAGTCACACTCACCAAAACCACAACAACCTCCTCATTCCTCCTCTGTGAAAAGGAACAGGGGTGTGGAAAAGTGTACATTTTCCTGGAGATTCAGAAGGAGGAGAGGTCTAAATAAAACATGAAAAAATTAAAAGGCAGCTCATTTTGATCCAGTCATATCCCTCAACCTTTTGAAGTTTGAAGGACCTCTGACCTTCCTGAAGCAGTCCCAAGATTCCCTTTCACCCATTTGCAGAGAAAATGAAAAAGACCCAAATCACTGACTGCTCATTAATTTGCTTTTCTTTTCTCACGGTTTGTTTGCTAGCTTGTCTGTGTGGGAAGATGGAGTGGGTTTTTATTATTTTCTAGTCATTGCTCGCCCCACCTGTTTTAGGGACCATCAGCAGTTAATGGAGCACAAGCTGAGCATCACAGAACTGTAATGCCCGTAAGCACGTGCCCGTTCCCAGTCCCTTCGGTGTCACTCCCTCACAGACACCCTTTAATCAGGGTTTCAGATGTACCACAGAGCAGACTCTGAACATCTGCAGTATAGAGGCGATACCGTACTGAAACACCAGCAGCTTAAATCCCCACAAGGCACCAAAACTGCCGTAGCTGTGCTGTGGGAAGGGCAACACGAACACCCTCAGCCCGCAGGAGCCCTTCACAGCCATCGGTGAGGCCAGCTCACACGCACACCAAGCGGCTTGCACAAGGAGGGCCTGCTTCCACGCAGAGGTGTGCAGCCCGGCTCTCCATCTGTGGGCCTGCTGACAGTTCACGAGGGCTGGGCAGGCTCAAAGGCATCCTTCCCTTCTCCCTGCCTACAGCCAGCAGCCAGATCAGCGCTGCACGTGTCTCAGCTCTATCCTGACCGCTCACAGCTCCACCAAGGCCGCCCTGCCCAGCCCAGGCCTCGGCCTGCGGAGGTGCTGCCACATCCCAGCACCTCCCCACCATCTGCATCGCCAGCCGGGTACAAACCAGGAGCACGGAGTGGCTGTGATTCGGCATCTAATTATCACAATGACTTAGCAACTCAGGTAACCATTTTCAAATTGCTGCTAATTGCTATTAATTTGCGTACACAGCAGCCCAACGGGATATACCGCCCAGGTGGCAGAGGGCAATGCTTGGTTTTCAGGTCCTAATTTTATCTCACTTTTTAAAGCAGGGTCTGAACCTCCAAGGTTTTGACTTCCTCAGATCCCCGTGTTATGAAGTTATGAGAAAACATTTGTGGTCGGGTGATTTCCTTTTGCCCTAGACAGCTGTCAAGAGCAGCAGAATGGCCCAAGGCAAAATCTGATGTGGGTGTAAGGAGTGGCTTAAGCCAATAAGTTAAAGTGATGGGTTAGAAAGCCTGGGGAAAAAAAAAAAAGCCAATAATTGCCAAAAAAATCTTCCTATTCTGCTAAGTTTATTTAGTCAAATTCAGTGGCCCCTCTCCAGGCTTTCAGCCTTCTCCACATGCCTTAGAAAAGAACCTTATTAATCATTTTGCTCCTATTGTTTAATTATCCTAAGCATCAGCAGTACAGACCAACGCTTGACTCTCGCAGAACAAATCCCAGTGGCTGCAGGAGGAGCGGGCACAGCTTTGGGGGCAGCACAGGCAAAGGAGGATTTAGGGCTCGGCGAGCACAGCACAGCGCTCAGCTCGGGACTGCACCACACGGACACTGGCTCCCCTGCCGCCCCCGCTGCAGGTTGCCTTTCAGGTACACAACAGCAGCCTTTTTGGAATGTATAGCTGTTTAGACATCCCAAAAGCGCTGCCACAAACTATATTTTAGGAACTGGAACATCAGCTGCTGCTTAAAATCCTCTGAGAGCTGAGAAACTTAATCAGATTTATAATAGGCCCCACAACCACTCCAGGTGAATCAAAGTGAAGATATTGCCTGTGTGTCATTTCGAGTAAAGAGGGATTAAAAAAGTATCTTTATTACACCCTACCAGTCTGCTAGGATTTTCTTTTAATGAGTAGTCTTCATTGGGAATGGACAAAAACTCTCCACCAACTGTTAAAGAAGGTGGTAAAATGGATTAGCGGCTCAGAGACAATTGTCACAGATTGTGTTTGTTCTTCTTGGGAAGAAAAAAAACACCTCAGTTTTAAGGAACAAATGCACATCTCCTCACCTCCCAGAATATTACTAACAGAAAGAAAATCTGTTCAGATTTTGACAACTTTCATAGGTATTTTTTTGGGGTGGAGAGGACTTCTGTTCGCCAAATTCCTGTCTGCAGGAGAGGAGAGAAGGCAGTGCTAGTATTTGGTTCAATTTGCTATTTTTACAAATAGCAGTTGCAGTCGAGATATGCCCTTAGCTCTGGACACTAGCATCATCCATTGCTGTGCACAAATACAAGCCCGCATCATTTGCAAACTACAGCTTTTGGATTGACGATTGCTGCTGTCCAGAGCTGCACTGGGTCCTGCCAGCACAGGATGGGACTGCACTTCTTCACGGAGCTGCCCAGGATGCAGTATGGGCTCTGCTTTTGCCCTCTGTGTCCCACCCTGAAGCACTCACAGCCTGCAGCTTTCCACTAGGTTTGGGCACCTGCCACAGTGCGCTTCATTTTGCTAAGCAAACATTTGCAACACAAATATAATTACCTTTCTCTCTGGTAGCCTTTGCGGTCCAAATATTTTCACTGGAATGCTTACTCTCATTCAATTAAAAACTTAAATTACCTTTATAGAAATACCAGATTATTATTATTATTTTTATAAAGACTTAAAATTCAACTTTTGCTTCTTCTGCCTAATGTTCAGAGATGTCTCCCTTTGGAGGTCTCACTCTGAGTCCTTCATGATGCATTCACGGGATATAGACTGGCTGGTTATCAGGTAATATTTTATACAAAGGCCAAACCTTTATTTAATAGTCAGTCTTCTATTGATTCATGCAGGCAGTAATGGTGACTAACAGAGCTGTGATTCATTGGCATCTATTGGTATCATGGGGCTGAGGTTTTTCTGCTCTTCACAACCTCTTCCCTCTGCTTCTCCTAAATCCATATATATACACCATTCTTTTGAAAATACAGAGGAATAAACTGAGAAGACTATTTTTTAGCAGTAGCTCTACACTTGTAGTAAAATTCACATCCTTCTACATGACATACCTACAGCTATTTTAGAGCCACATGCAATTTCCTAGAACCTCCCAAATTTACCTGCTATGCTGTTTCTTCATCTCATATTTCCTATCTAGCTGGAGAAGAAGTCAAGTATATGGGTTATAAGAAAACAGCAGATGATTCATGACAGCTACAATACTTAAAAATTAGCTATTCCTTGTCCATTTTATACAGGCACACACGCAGTACCTTGCCCAGAAGTGATCCATATTCTTCCCCTTGAAGTAAATAAATAAAGTCAGTCTTGTTCCTGGGTAGCTGCTTATAGTACCTTTGACTCAATCAGAGAAAAGAAATATGACAGCAAGAAGCTCCAAATTAACAAGAAGTATACCCATACACTTTCAGAGTATTTCAATTCTAAGTTTAAAAACACAAGCAGGTCACATGGTTTGCGGTAGTGAAGTTTTGGAGGCACTTCTGTCTCTACAAAGATCTTTCAGATTTTCACAGCAAGGACCAAGACCCCTCAGCAGCTCGGACTGCAGGCACCAGCCCTCTGGTTCACCTGGCTCCAGACTCATTGCTTGTTTTTACACAGAGAGGTGGCTGCATCTCTAGGACCGTAACAACTTGGAACAAGGCCACCCACACCACTGTTGGTGAACAAGCCTCTGCCAAACCCTCTCAGTTGTGCTCTCAGAGAAGCAGGCACAAATGCCTTCAAACTGTGTTCTTAGTGGTCTGAAATCATACCTTTAACCACAGGCCTTCCACTCTTCGATGACTCTTTGAGACCTACACAGCAGGCAACAAAACCCCCAGACCTTCTTCCTGCTAGAATCTCACTAACTCCTCATCTTTGCACTTCCACTTCCCATCATCATCATCCTACCCAATGAGAGCACGAGCACCAGTAATGAAATCTTGGCCTTGTTAAATCAAGTCTGACTTTTACCACTTGTGACAGTGAGGCCAGGACTTCATTACAGGCCCTCCTTCCCCAGGCCTAGGTAACGGCAGCCAGAGCTTCACCTGGGGTGAAGCTAGGCCGCTGCACGGTTTTGTTAATTAGTGGGTCATGAGTTGATGCTTGCAGACACACCATTGACTGCTTCTGAGGAACTCTGAGCCCAGTAAATCCCAAATGTTTGAAATTCAAGCTCTAAGGCCAGTCAGACAAAACCCACTATTTTTTCTTTTATTTCTTTATCTTCTGCCTCACAATCCACTGTAAAAATCTTTTCCCTCAGAGCCTGTCAAAACTGCCTCCCCAGGGCTCTGCCCTATTGTGCATGGCTTCATGCAGTCCCTTTGTAATACCCAAGCCATGCAGTTGATGCTCAGACTGAATTAGAAAGCAGGCCTGTGTCTGATCCGCAAACATACCTCCAGACTTACTTTCCTTCCCTTAATGTATTCCAGTCTATGCCTGGGTAGTTAAAATCTTCAATTCCTACCACTCTTTCCTTTTTACATGCCTGTTTTATTTGCACAATCATTTCACAGTCCAGTTGTTCTTTCTGGTCAGGTGGCCTATAAAATATTTCTATTACTAGTTTACTCTCTGAAACATCTCCAACTGCAGCCCGTAATGACATAGCAGGCCCATTCCAGCCTCTCTCAGATCCCCACTTTCAAAGGCTAATAAATCCTTTTTCTTCTCAAATAGCTCTCTCTTCTCTCATTCCTTTCTCTTCCTCCCCAAACAATCTAAACAATCTCTACTCTTTAATGTTAATACCTCTGTTATCTTCTAAGGAAACAGCAGTCGCATCCATACCTATTTCCCAATGGGCAATGCCTACGCGTACAGCTAAATTTCTAGCATCCGCAGCGCGAGGCAGCAATAAGCACCCCCCTCCTTCCATTCCCTGTACAAATATAACCTCTTCCCGACCGCATCTGGGACTGATGGCTTTGATGTTCCTGGTCAGGGTAAGCAGGGCTGGTTCTCATTTCTGTCCATCTTCCAGCAAGTCTCCGATTCCCCAACTGCTTCCAATTTGTCTGGGAGGGAGGATCTGGTTAGAGTCAAGGATTTCTACTTTTTAATGTCTCTTCTACTGTATCCCATAAATATATTTAACTAGCCTTTCCCACTCCCACTGCAAGAAACCATCCTTCTGCCTGTGTTGTGGTGTGGGCTGGCTGCAAACAGGAGTGTAAGACGAACCTAGTGCTTGGGGCTGAAATTGTCCTTGAGGTCTGTGCTGCATACCTTGACCTGCAATGCCTCGAATTCCTCCAACTGCATTTTGTTAGCATATGTTTCTGCTACAGTGGGAGAGTGACTGGTACCTCGGGAGGTTCTGCTCAGCCAGGACTCTGCAGCTGTTCCTGGTACTTGTAGCTTTACAGAGGCAGACACAGCTTTGGGCAAAGCCCTGAGCTCTCCCTCACCATACTCCCTAACCATGTGCCCCATGGGGAGGTGACACCAAATGCCTTCTCGTCCCCTATCATCCATCTGCGTGACGATGCAGGAGCACAGATGCAGCATGAGCTGTGCAATGCTCCTGCACATCTAGCCTGTCATGAGCACCACACACGGTGGCCTGAGCAACATTTTTTAGAGTAGCCAGATGAGGAGTTCATGGACAACTCAAAGTCTAGAGCCTCCCAAATCACACTCAGAACATCCCTGGAAGATGGGACGCCCACATTCTTTTGCCATCATTGACATGAGAAACTGTAAAAAACTGCAAATCTTACACTGAGGAAAAAGTCAGAGGAGTGGCTTAGGATTCACTCCCATGTGCCAACGGTTACTAGTGTGTTTTTAAGCACCAGGCCAAAGTTTGAGCAAATTTACTCTATACTAAACTTAAATATGCTAAAAAAGAAATCTGGCCCTGAAATGATTTGGTCCTATGGTGACTGTAAAACGGGATTTAAAACGTATTTCTATTAGTGATCTGGACAAGAGCTTGGGAGGGATGCAGAGGGACACAGCCAGCACAGTTCACAGCACCCAGCAATCCACCCTGCTCACTGCTCCAACTCCTTATTAGCCAAAAAGGAAGAGAAGAGCAATTTCCTTCTTTTCCTTTTTCACAGTCATGCTGCAGCCCTGTGACCAGGTTCTCCACAGAGCCTCACGTTGCTCCCTGGCACCCAGGGCATCAGCTGGATTCTGCACCACAGGAAAGCTTTATGTTTGTTAGCACTATGGGCATTACTCCCACAAATATCACAGTCATGCTACATACATCCAACCGGGCTGCCAAATGGTTTTGAGCCAAGCAGTGGTCTCGGAGCAAGTAATGTAGAGCCCTGGGAAATCCCTGAGAAGTCCAAAGGCAGAGCATCGACCACTCTAGTTTCCCGGCTGTTCAGTTCCCCAGCTACGAGCGGCACTGGCTTTGCAAGCCGTGCCACACCTGACCCCAACAGGCTGCCTACAAATGCACCCCAGGCCCACTTCTGACTGCGCAATGGTAGGAGAGCTGCTGGTAGCGGTGGAATCGCCATCGCCTTCCACGCTGGCCCAGCGAGCTGGTGATGCTTCCAGCAAGCACACGGCCGAGGTGGTACCTCCCGAAAACAGCCCTCCAGATCTCCGTGACACCCAGAGCCGAAGGACCTGGTCGGAGCAACTGCACTCCAGTGCTGCACCTGGAGAGAGCACTGGAATCACCAGCCTCTTAGCCCGCGTGAGTGGAGCTGGGAACATCCGGAGTACATATCTTCTTCTAATCTTGGAAGAGCTCCCATTGTGGTTTCCCAAACCCTGGTGTTGACACATCTTGTTGGGCCTTACAATACAGCAGTTGGACTTGGTCTGTACTGAGTCAGACGGATCCCGCTTTTTTTTTTAGCCTGAGACTATTAACATAACATTTTAGTCCCTCCCACTCCTCTTCCAAACTGACACCCGCTACAGCTGAAGTTCCTAAAAATCTAGGAACCTGTTTTTCCTTGTAAGCCCAAAAATTTTTAAAAAAGGTTTGGAAGAAGTTTCAGGAGTTTTCCTGGACAAGGTCTGATTCATTCCTCCCATGGACGCACGTGTTGCATTGGGGTCAAATATAAGACTTGGAGTCAAGAGCTGTTAAGGGTTTGGTCCTCCCACTGACTTTGTATGTGACCAAGGTGAATGAATTTTACCACTTTATCCATAACTTTTCTCATCTGGAAAATTGGCTACTAAAGATAACCCAAACCCATGCTCTTTTGTGAGATCAAATTTTCTGACAATCCTGCAGTATTCTCAGAAAAGAAAGGTGAGTTTATTAGGAGTTATCTGGTCACTCAATAAAATAGAATTATTCAAATGTGCTTTTTCTCTCCTAAACAAAAGTTTTTACCATTATTTACGAGAACAGAGACGATACGTCAGGAACGGTCACGAAGCACCAGTGCCTTACAGCATCCCCACAGCTATCTGCGACACAAGTACAGGAACTTGGGCTGTTACGCGGACACACCAGCTCCTTTCCCAGCTCATTGCACAGCCTGTCCTCATTCCAGAGTGCTGAACCAAGTCTCAGCGGCTGGAAGAAGTCACCCTAGGACACTGCCGGGAGGAGGTGCGGTGGCGCAGGGCAGAGCATCTCTGCCCACTGGCGCCCTGCTATTTGCCCTCTTCTTGTGCAAGCGGTACTTCGGCTGAAAAGAACATCAGCTAAATGGCAGGATCGGGTTCAGAGCAATGCTGGGAGGCTGTAGTTCTGTAGAGGGACCCCATCATCTATATTATATGCCATACAGACACAGTTTTGCTGGGTAAATGACACAGTTAAACAAGGTAAATCAACAATGAGAGAGACGATGAGAAAATTATATTGACTGTAATGTTTACAAACACTCGTCACCTTCCAACTCACTGATGAATTGGTAATTTTTTTGCAGGAAGAAAAGATCTCTCTTGCTTTAAAGAAAGCTATTTGATGAGGCACAAGGGAAACAATTAAACATTTAATTCAGTTTGACCTGCTCTGTCATTATAGCTCTTTGTTTCCCCATCTTTCTCTTTTACTCTGACCTTTAGGATTGGGTACTTCGTGGTGTATTTTTTTTTTTTGACCAGGTCAGATCAAACGGATCCTGTTTCCCAAAGATAACGTGAATGCAGAATATTAATGCAGCCTTCCCCTATTGTGTCCCTTCGCCTCCCTTCCCCCAGTTTCCCCCACACCCCATATGCCTCCCCCTGCCTGCAAGCTCATTTGCACAAAAGCACACCGAGTCCCCACTCAGCAGCCCACCTTGAACAAAACACTCCAGGACTCTTGAAACAGCAGAAGTGCTAATCAAGCAGGGCCCTGTGCTGTGTGCTTCTGCAGTGGTTGCCTGGCATAGAAATGGGCTGTCTGGCCGCAGCTATGAGGTAACGTCTGGCTTTTTTGCCAAGCTGCAGAACTAGTCAGACACTCCCTGGAACAACATTTCTTCAGGAAAAAAAAAAAAAAAAAGAAAGAAAGAAAAGTTAGGCAAGAAATGATCTTCCAGAAACTTCCTTGCATCTTTCTGTGTTCCCCCCCCCCCCCCCCCCCGGGATTTTTTTTTTTTTGGAAAAGTTATATAACCGAATTACTTAGAATGCAATGGGTTTCATCAGCTGATTTTGGGCAGTAATCTTATGAAACTGATTTCTCACACTAGTCACACTGGAAACTCGGAAAGGGGAATGAACACACACACACAAAATATAGACACACAGATGTACCCCACTCTTTTTCCTGCAACACAATCTAAATCTATCAGCTATTTTTGGATGCAAACTGAAATAGAGCGATACAAATTCAAGCAAGGCAGAGCTAACCTGCATCTGCAGCATCTTTTTTTCAGAGCCACTGATTAATCTAATTAACCAGTTAGAGGAATTTTTCCTTATGCTGCAGCAGCCCTTCTCTTTCCCCGAGAAATTCCTTATTTTCTGAGGTTGCATAGTACTCTGTATTCAGTCCATTCTGCTTTTTATAATATCCCTGACAGCTTTATTTTTTTTCTTCTTGGAGAAAAGAAAATACATAGTTCATTTTTCTGCAGGGAAGGCTGAAAAATAGTCTGATGAGACACGGCTGCTCCTTTGGAGATTAAAGCTCCCCGGCAAAACCTCTTGTATTAAATACGTGTATATACCTCAGTTAACAATTTAGGTTTGTCCCTGGGTGACACCCTTCGAAGAGTTAATTCCTGAGAAGCAGCATCTCTGAAAAGGTGCAAGAAGGAATGTCTTGTCCTCAGGGCAGGACCAGCCAATGGAGCCGGGTGCCGGTGATGTAATGCTTCAACCCGGTGCATCATTGGTTCCGGAGATGTCAGACTTGATAGGGTTTTGGAGAGTTTGGTGAAAGGAGCCTTAGCAGAAGAGCCTGTAAATTTCCCTGCACCAAGGACATTTCACTTCAATCCTCTAGTGTTCTTCAGCCGGAGCACGTCTAGCTGGGAGAAGTTTGCCCTGATGATAACACTTCTGCCTTGCGTCTTCTCGGTGCTGTTCAGCTATTCTGTATCCTGCTATCTGGGAGGCATTTCTCTGAAGTCAGACTGTGCTGGAATTACTTCTCCAGCCTGCCCATGAAATTGAAATGAATTTTTAATAAAAAGCAGTTGTTTTTTCTCTGACTCACCTCTGAACTCTTAATTGTTTCAGGCACCAACTTCCATTCCCCCAGCTTCTATTACCTTCCTAGGTTTTCATCTGCCCAGTCTTATTTCTTTAGCTGATTACTTCATGAGGAGATGGCTGATGATGTCTTAAATGAACCTCTCCAGTCTGGGCTTGCTCAGGAGGAAGCTGCTAGAACCACCAGCTCAGGAACACATAGCCCTTCGCACGCCAAGGTCCCAGGCTGCAGGATTTGCAGGAGAGCAGCTGCAGTCCCCGAAGCTGCCTGGCCACGGGTGCACTAAGTAGCTGCTTTGAACTTCAGCCATGATTCAGTCACAGAATCCTCTGAGATTCCCATCCCTTTCTTTTCACTCGTCTTAAATGAAATAAAGAGTCTTGTAAAACCTACAGGGGCGATTAAAGCTTGAGTCAAACCAGGGAGGAAACAGAAAGTGCAGAAGATGTTCGCAGACGTCTTCCGCGGGTCCCCTGGAGACGCCGGCACTGGTGATGCTGAGGTCAAGGCAGCGGCACACAAAGCCCCGGCCAGCCCACAGATCTCTGGAAGCTCCGAGCAGTTCAGTTTCCCGTACTTCCCCTGGGCACCCCGAGGAACCCTGCCAGTTGCCAGAGGCCAAAGATCACACAAGTGCTGCGGAGAGGAGAGCTGCTCCAAGATACAGACAGCTTAGCGCTGCTGAAGTTTGCTTTGTTTCCAAACAGGAATCTGAAATCGTGAAACTCCCTGAAAACTATGGAGTAAATATAATTTCTGCTCAGTTTTTAAATTTTATTTCAATAAAATCAAAATGTGTGTTTTGATGCAGACTTTTGAAAGAAGTACAAAAGATCTGATTTACTATTTATATAAAGAAAATTAAACTGAAATAATTCATTCCAGAAATGGAACTTCTCCTGTCACCTCCCACTTTTGTCTAAAGTAAAACAGTTTCAGTGAGACTGGCCCAGGTCAGCGGCCTGTTTGAATAGCAATGGAACGGCACCTTCCCTAGGCCTAACTGCCTCCGCTTGGTGCGATAAGGAGGGCATGAAGATGAACTAAAGGAAACTCTGCCCCTCCCCTCCTTGTGCTGTACAAAGGGATTAACCCTGGCAAACTTCTGCCTTCTCTGTGTGAGTAACACCATCTTAAAAACCTTTTAGAGAGTGAGATCTAAAACTAACCTAGAGAGTCTGTTCCACTCCCTACGTCTCCTAATAAGCAGAAAACTTTTCCTAATATCCAATCTAATTTTTTTTTTCCTTTACTGCAAATTAAGCTGATTTCTTTTTAAGCTGATATCCTGCCTCCAGTAGAAAAGGGAAATAACTAACCATCGTCCTCTTTGAATCAACCTACTCCACAGTACCAGGCTGCTGTCATGCCCTTCCTTATTCTCTTCTTCCCCAGACTAAACCAGTCCAGTTCTTTCAATCTTTTCTTCTCACTGATGGTATCTACATTTCAGATATTTCCTTTTGTCCCTTCCCTAGGATTTTGTCTCTACTTTTTTGAAGGTTTCCAAAACTGGACCTAGTGTGCTGTGTACTGCTCCTGACCAATGCACTGCTGCATCTTCTCACCCTGCTTACCAACACAGGCAAGGAGAACAGTCATTTCTTCTCAGAATAATGGCTGATAAAACCTAGAGAGGGGACTGTCAACCATGTAGGTCTCCTGCTTTGTGACATTTTGTTGAAAAAGTGTCTCTGCTTGAGTTGCTTTAAACAAAGAAAAAACAGTCATATTACACCTCCCCATCTTCCCAGAGGAGTAAGGATGCACAGTGTACCCTGAAGGGAATATTTCTGGTAACTTTGCCCAGTGTTTCCACAGCTCAGCGCTTAGCTGGACTTTCCGTGTGCTACCAGCTACCTATTCGTTTGTACTGACTTTCCAGTATTGTAAAGCCAGAATATCTCATAAATGCTGATGAGGTAATTGTCATTACTGGTAAAGGAGGGGGGGATTTAATAGCAAGCTGTTGAAACCTATGGAAAGGAAGACCACAGATCAGCCCCATTCCAGGGCGGCACATGCATTGGTTATGTGAAGTGTTATCAGTTAATTTCATTCTTCTGAATCTATGGGATGCAATCCATCCTGGGTCATCTTGCTCATCCTTTTCAGCTGAAACATCTGTCATCTGTATGGAGGTGGTGGAGGTTTGTTACCACCAGCGAGCCTTGACCTCTCATTTCTTTCTTTGCTCTATTGAGTAACATAAGGTTTTGTTCTACCTTGATGAAAAGAGCACATCATTTCACTACTACCTAAGTCGAGGTATTAAGATGAAGATACTGTACAAGCACACAAGACTGAGTTTAAAGCCCCACCACGTAATTTGTTTTAGCACTGTGTTCATGGATTGTGACGAAGAAGCCTGTGACAGTAGAATGTAATGACAAAGAAATGCATACCCACTGATTCTACAATTTTCTTTCCCAGCAACAGCAAGACCACCTTTTCTGTTCCAGACCTTTCTCACGCTTCAGGAGACATTTTGTGTTGGCTTTGGAGTTACAACAAATAAATGTGCTGTGCCCAGGCCCCTGCCCTCCCTGTGGATGCTGTATGTGGAGAAGTCAGGTATGGCTGTGCAGGGTGTTTGCTGTGTGGTTTATAGCAATGCATCTCATTTGTGACTCCAGCTAGCCGAGCGTCTCAACATTGCTGTAATAACAATGACAGCTGTGTTTGGAGTTGTTGTTTTTTCTGCGTGTGTGCTGCTTTGCTACAGGGAGTCTTTCCATTTACTTCAGGCAGTTTGAGAAAGGGCCTTTGCTCTAGCAAATATCTGCTGCCGCACAGACTTCCGTACAAGCCAGCCATTGAAGCAAACCACAGGGAATATGCATGTATGCAGGGAATAAAAACGAACAGGGAATTTGAAAATATGACTATTTCCAAATACCTTCTGATGTGACATGGAAGTGCAGCGGACAACCAAATGCACTACCAAGTACTCTGGCTTCCCACAGTGTTTGGAAATCTGTGCAACCTAAATGTGCAAAAATGTCAGCCTGCTCACAACCACTCCTCAGCCTTGTCCCCAAAGCTCCTATCGTGTTGATACTTTAAAAGTATCTGCAGATGCCTTGCTGCAGGGTGACATGCAAACCCTTTCTCTGGCAGTCCCCGGAGCACGGGCACTCAGCCTTGCAGCCAGCCCCATCTGACAAACTATTCCTGCTCCTTCAGGTGCAGACAGGCCCAAAGTGAGCCACACAGGCAAATAAAATTACTCACCCATGCCAGTGACTCCTGTAGGAGAACCCCCCAATTTAAGATGTTTGGATGTTTTACTGTCACCATGGTTTTTCATAAATTGCTTGCATTTGAGAGCCGAAAAAATTCCACTCCGCAGGAAATAAAGTGTCAATTTAAGTGTTAATTATATTTTCATATCAGAACATAAACTCCAGTTTGTAAGAACATGGGAGTCCTTAAAATATGTGGTAATAAAAAATTGAAAACAGCTAGTGTTCTTGAATCAATTTTCACATTTATAACTTTAAAGAATAGTTCCCTTTTTCTATCTCATTTTGTCAGCTCTCAAGTATGTATGGCTTTCTGCTTGCCTTGTCATTTCATCAAAATATGTCAGTCTGTAATTTGCAGCGTTTCTTTCAATTAAAACAAATGCCCCCCTCCCCAACAAAAACAGAAACAGAAACAAAAAAAGCAGAAGCAAAGTCTCAATAATATATTAAACTATTTGGGCATGGTAATCTGAAAGAGCATATATAATTTATTCTGTCAGCTATAGCAAAAACGGCAAACATTCAAGCTGTAATGTAAAGAAAATATCCTTCTACTGCTATTAATGGCTGCTGTCTGTGGTGTATACACCACTGGGAATTTTCATAGGTCATTCACATCATAAATGAACCACAAACAATCCTGTAGAAGATACTGTAGATACCAGACTTACCATAATATCTGAGGGCTTTCTTTGGAATCACAAAAATTGGACCTTCCATACATATGATTTACTTTATTTACTGGATTTCAAAATTTTAAATCTTTCCAAGGTCATTACAATAATGAGAAGCAGAAAGTTAAAAGATGCTGACTACAGAGTTTGCAGAACCTTTCCGATACCTTCTAAGCACTCATTTCTAATTCCTAAAACTACTGACTTCTTATTTTTAAGCTTCTCCAAACTCCTGCAAATCCCATGAGCCTGTAGCAGTCTTCTAAACCTCTAGCAGTACATTTACTTTCTGCCGAGTTAACTACTAGACCTAATTAAACAACACTGTCTCATCTGAGTGGATGATATTCTTACAGTCTGAATACAAATTAAAATTCCAATTCTGTTAACATTCAGGTCAGTTCATCAGAATAAACCTCTTTAAAACTGGAAGACTAAAGTGATTTCAAAGTCAATCATACTCAACTCATTTTTAAGGATGCCATTTGTGCTAGTCTCTATTGGTTCCCTTTAAATAATAATAATAAAAAGAACTAACAGTTCTCAGATCAGCCTAATTCAATGAAATAAAAATAGGGAATTTTACATGAAGGGTTGCTAAAGAGCTTCAGTTTCCAAAGGGCAGGCATGCAGTCCTGCGTGTTGAAAATTGCACAGACAGTTGCCAAAACAGCATGTGCAAATTAGACATCGTTCACATAATGAACTTGTTAGAAGACTAATTCAAGATTTGCATGTGGAAATCCGAATGTAGAGCTACATTATTCCTTGTGAATGCAGATGTATCTATTAGCGTGTGTATTTTAGCAGATGTTATTTTGAAAACAAGATCCCAAGTTCTCACAGTACCGAAATTAATAACCAGAGACTGCAATTTCTTGGAGCACTTTTCTCTTACATAGGACATGATACTAGACAATCTGAAATGTTGAGTTTTCAGCTCACCCTCATAATAGATTTTCTGTGTGAGCTCAGGGAAATTATATTACTTTTACCTACTTTTGTTTACCTATGAGTGAAATGGCTTTAATATTCCTTTTCTGCCATCAAATGCACACTGTCAGACTCAATTAGTGTTTGTAATTCTCTTTAAGCTCTGCAAATGATCACATGTTTTAGAACAGAATTAAAACTTGAATCGTTTAACCCAGCTATTTTCTTACTGCAAATGCTAATCATTTGGCAATAATTTTCTCATGTTAAAGAGGCGGAAAAAGAGTGAGAAGAAACAGACACAAATCCAGGTATATTGGCAACCTTGGGGGTAGGCTGGGCCGTCATAATTGGAGCTGGCATTTTAATAAATAAGTAGGCTTTAGATGAGGGTGTACAGAAGAGCGCAGAAAGCAGAAGCTGTGCTTTCACCCACCAAGCACGAGAAGGCTGCTTTTGGTTCAGTGTGGTAGGGAACCTACCCCTCCCACTAATTGCTTAAAATGGTGACTTTCAAAATGTGCACGCCATGGGTGATTGTTTTAGGGTTCAGCTGCACTGATGACAAATGCAGCCTTTGCTTAGCATTCGGTTTGCATATTGCTAAAATACATATACGTACCCAGGTTTTAGGCCCTGTAATAATTCTTTTAAAAGTGCAGTGCTATTTTCAGCATTATCTTCATTTTATTCTCATTGAAAATAATCGCTGCAATTTAGAGAGTGTCTAATGCCCTGTCGTTATCTCCAAATCTCTAGTAGTAGGTATGCTGGCATCCAGTAGTGAACCTAAAAGCTACGTAGCTTTTCAAGTTGCAGCATGTTAATCTCGTTTAGTATGTAGAATGATCTCTCTAATTGAAAAGATAAATGCAGCCTGGCCCTATCGGTACTGTTTGCATTTGAAGTCCAGTAAATGCTAGGAGAAGAGAAAAAACACACCAAACCCACAGAAGCAAAACTGATGCAAGTGTTGGTTTTGAACTCAATAACCACATATGATTTGGCCTGCCCACGTGTGCTCTCTCCACAAAAACTGAAGGTGAGTAGTATTCAAATCGCCTTGTAGAGAAAGAAATTTGCATTCAGGAAGACTCGAGTACAAGGCTAGTGAAATCTTGACTCTTTCTAACACATTAGCAAACCTCTTGCTGCCTTCATTAAGAGTAAGATACCACTGCCGGATGGTTTGTGCCTTAACCTGTTATACTGACACAGGGGATGTAAACCAGAGTGCTGATACTGACTTCAGTTTGCTTGAAAATTAACAAATCTTTGATTTCTGACTGGTCAATCAGTAACAAAAGCAAGAGGAAAATGTATTTTACAATAAAATCCATAGGACATGCTTTGTGTCTATCACTATTTTATCTGTTCCTTGTACCTGTTCAATAGGCCCTTCCTATGCTCCCCTCTCTCTCCCCTTCACAGAAGCTGATGTCTCCTGAAGGACACGACAAGAAAGCATGGACTAACTTTTCTTAAGTATCAGAGTATTAGCAAAAGAATTATACTCCTGCACAAGTAACCTGGCACAATGCAGCCATTAGTATATGCCATCCTCTGTAGTATGGCACGGCTACTTTGTGGAATAACCTGAGATGTCTGTATATGCCCACTGACTGCTGGTTCTCAAATCCAGACAGGGAGGAAACCTTCCTAAGAAATCTAGTCTAAGCACCAAAGGAAAAAGGCTATAATATGGATCCTGAATGTTTGCTGCACATCACACATTCATGTGGTTTCACTTACTCTGCTCCCACTCTTGCTTTCAGCTGGTTGGCAATACCCAAGGGTGTGGTTTGCGTGTGAGATTAGACAGGTTGAGAGGCAGGCTTTTATCATTGTTCCTGCAGTGCATGTGATTTTTTTTTATGTGTTCCTACTTGTAATTTTATCACTTGGTTATTATTTCACAGTGGTTTTTATTGCACTTTTTACTACAGGAGTCTTGTGGGTACTGGTGTTAGCTATTGGGGAGCAAGCTTCAGTCGCTGTAGTCTGCCTGTGAAAAACAGGTACTTAGGTGGCCAGCAGAAGTTGTTATTTTCTGTCTGCGAAGTCTGTATGTTGCGATGAAACCTCAAAAGATGCCAGGTTTAGTTTATTGAAAAAGCTGTCTGTGCTATTGCTTCATACACATCCCAAAGAAGTTTCTAACACTGTACAGCCCAGGCAGAAGAGTGCTTGAAAAAGCTTACAGGCAGGCAGGTGCTATTATCCGAATTGGGTCACTCATTCCTAATTATTTATAACCTCTATCTGCAGTGTATTGCACAGCATGATAAGTACTCTCTAACGGGAAGCTTCCTGGACATCCAGCTTCGACTGTTTTCTCTCACAAGGAATCCCTTTACAGAGTTCCCCTTGGGCTTGTAAGGCTGCTGCTCGTCTGCTGGGCCTCGGGGCAAGTCAGCATTGTGGATGTGCTCCCTCCTGACCTCCAGCCATCCTCAAGAATAACATTTGCAGACTCCTTGTAAAGCTTCCGATAATGAGGGCTCCCTCATTACAAAGTCTAATTATGAGAGTGTGATTGTAGGGGACACAACCTTAACATACAGGCTTCCGTGACCCTTTTCTTTCCCCAGTTTATCTGGATGCTGCACCAAGCTGGAACTGGCAGCACGCAGCTAACATCCTCGCTGAGCGTTCCCCTTCAGTCCCACACTTGCAGTCAGTTGCAATCAGTTTGATGAACCAGTGGGTCAGCAGGAGAGAAACGAGGCATATTAGTCTTTAAGCTCCTTAGATAAAATGTCCCAGTGAACTCTGGCAAGAAGAGGAATCGGAGTGGGACCCCGCAGTTAGGGGAGGGGAATTAATGTACGTTTGCTGGTTTTATTTTAAGGAAATCAATGGGTTTGCTGGAGACCGGGTGATGGAACACACAGCTGGTGGAATGGACAGCCAAAGATCACTATTTTCCTTTTAAGCAAATCAATGTGTTAATTGGGAGTCTGGTGGGATTCTGAAGCTGCTAATGGAGGTGGGGGCCAGTGGAGGATCATTAGTCTTTATTGTAAGCAGTACAGTTAGTTAATTGGGGTGTGATTGTGTTGTTGAAAGAGAGAACAGGCAAAGAATGAAAAGTGATTTTTAAAAGCTGTCACTTTAAGCTCTCCATAATGAAATGGATTTATTAAAAAAAGCTAAGGAAAGATATAATTTGTTTCTCCTTTAGGTCTTCGAACTAGGGGAGATCTTCATTTTGATGAGACCATTCACTTTTATAAGGCAGGTTTTTCCAGCTTTCCAACCCAGATTAGAAAGAAGTGAAGTCATCCTTGGAAAGTTAGTATTTTATTTATCTGAGCCTTATGAAGTTGGTGGCAAAGCTTCATTAGGCCAGATGAGATCAGATCTTCTCCAAACACCCATATAGACACAGCTCCATGTTTTATTTCAACTTGGATTCTTTTTTTAAATTTTTTTGATAGCCTGGGTAAAGATGCATGATTCCGCATAGATATTAGGGCTGTGCCTTAGAGATGATTTTCTGCCCACATTATGAAAACCTTCAGGATAGACTGTGCAAAGTCTAGATTTTGTGGAAAATCCTGCTTGTGATTTCATCCCTAGCTTATCTGACTGTGAGAAGTACTAAGCCTGTCCATGTTCAGACAGTAAGTCACTTAACTGAAGGGCATAAAGCCTGAGCAGGTTCATTCCAGCTCTCAGTCTGCCCTCAAGATACCAGCAGCCAGGACTGGTTTATTCTCTCTGAAATAAAACCTGAATCTCACTGAAAGAGAGAGAGGAGATTTCCCTTGGAGACCAAGTGGAGGAATGGAAGCTTCTGTGAATGCACTGAAGAGTTTCTCGTGAAGGGGAAGAGTTATTTGCAAAACTGCCCTAGAAAACTGTGTAAAATTCTTTTAGGGGAGATTCAAAAAGAAATTTCTCTCTCTCTCTCTTTTTTTTTTTTTCCTGTTTGGTTTAACGAAATGAAAATGTGAAGTATGAAACGAATCATTTAGGATGAGTAAAATATGTCACTTAGTTTGAAATAAGAAGTATCATTGCACTTGTAAGCATTTAAAAAAATAAAACCAGGTACATTTCTGAAAGGTGTAGTGTTTCATGTGAAATGTTGAAAGGGAACATTTTGACTTGCTTAAATTTTAAGAATGAAACAACTTGTTAAGTTGAACGTGAATTCATAAAATGTTGCAGTTGACCCAAATCTGTTTTCTTCAGAGCATAATGTTTTATCAAAATCTATCCCCCAGCATGAGCAGTAAATCCCAGAAATGCTCCATACACCGCACAGAATTAGGCTCAAGTTGTTCTTAAGCCACCTCTCTGATCCCAGCTCAGAGGCTCTTTTTGCTGCCTGTCAGATGTATAGTACTGTGCAATCACACCCGGACTTCTCACAGGTTCACAAGTTTCAGACCTGCTCTTCTCTTCCCACTCCTAACATGCAGTATCCACCTTTACCATAATGTGGTTCCCTAATCGTCTTGTTGAATGTTGAAAGGAAAGCCGGCAGACTTTCTGGTGTTGCTAAAAGCCCTCAGGCCAGGCTGGCAGATAACAGCCCTCTTATTTATTTGTCTAAATAAGCATATAGCATGATGGATAAGCTGTCAAGGAAAAATCAAATCAATGGGGACATAGCTTCGAGGGAATTACGCATTACCTCTCTGCCAGTTCTGCTGCACTCTTAAAAAATATAAAAATTAACATAGTTGGTGGCTAGTGCCAGAAACTACATTTCAAGAATAACAGTGATATTTTCAATAGGACATTTCAGCTGAAAGGATCCTGAACTATAGCATACAATAATCACAAAATTCATTTTAGAAAGGTATTTAGCCCAGAAGTGAAAGCAGAGTAGGCATGTGAAAATGCAAATGACGCCATGTATATGATTAAAAGGAGCTGAAGACTATTTACTTGTTCCAAATTTCCAATATTCTATATATATTTATTTTTTTATGATGTGTGTTTCTGAGAAGAAAGTGCAGGGGTTCCTGAGAACCTGAAAGCTTTTAGCAAACTCATAAAACCAGACACTGTAGGAAATGAACTTCATCCAAAAAAGAAAAGCTACTTTTAGAAATATAGCTCCATGTCTGGCCACAAAGTAATTAAGGTTCTTAAAGCTTTCCTGTCCAGATGAGTGACTGGCACAAAAATAATAATAACTATACAGTAATAACAGCAGTGACTTGTCACTGTAGGGAATAGTTAGCAGTAAACAACTTCCAGTAGAAGGGCCAAAGGAAAGGAGTGTGGAGGGGGCATGGTGAGGGGTAGTACGTGTGTGTGCCTCCGAGTGGGTAGGTGCTGGAGGAGATACAAGGGAGAACTGAGACTCCTTGCCAAAACAATGCAAAACATCTTGCTTTAGCGTTCAATTCATAAAAAGAATAAAACTGAGTCATATTCTTTCCACTATTCAGTGTGTGTGTGACACAAGATGCAAATCCCATGTGTGATTCATAGAGAAAGAAAGATGTCACTTTTTCAGAAGCCTACATGAATTTAAGAACTGTTTCATGTCCGAACTCTGCCATTGCAGGGGAACTGGCTTTTCTCTTCTACCTTGTCTTTCAGTATCCAAGGGCAGAACCCGGGGACCTGGCTCGGGCAGAGGTCACCCACCTCCTGCAGTTTGATTAGCACTTTCCATTCTTTCTAGCATGAGTGGAAGAAACTTGTCATGTTACAGAACCAGGCCTGCAAAACTCATCCAGTTCAACTGGAGTTTTCCATGAACACCAAAAGGCATTGGACCAAGCCACAGAGGACAAGAAAGGGTTCAAATATGAGCAAAACTCAATACATTGCAAAACATCTTTTCCCAAACATCCACCAAGTTCTTGATACCTTCATTTAGGAAGTACTTGTGCCACGTGACAAACTTAAAGTAGAAAATTCAGAAAAACTGCAAGTTCAAGTAAAGAGGCATCTCCTGAAGGTCCACTGTGTGGAACTGATGGTCCCTCAGCATAATTTTTTTCTGGACCGAAACTCACCTCAGAGTGACCTGCAGTACAGTTACACTGCTTCCTTTTTGCATTGGAGGGAAGTGAAAACCCAGGAACGATATCTACTGTCCTTGGAAAATAATGAGGAACATTTTGTTTGGCATTTTTATCAGTGTGTTCAGTTGAGCAATTCACCACACCAGTGTGCAATTCAGTGATTTAATACTTTCTTGGGCTGCCTTTGTATAAGATGTCATACTCTCAGATGAACACCCATTTGTTTTGAAAACTACGCCAGGTCTCTCTCTCTCTCTTTTTTCTTTCTTTTTTTTTTTTTAAGGAAAATTCCACTGGTAGCAAGAAAAAAGCAGATTTTTTTCTCAGTGAAATACAATTTAGGTTCTTCCTACCTATAAAGCTGATATTTTTTTTTTCTCAAGAATATTTCGATGAAAATAGAAATAACTCTTCTTTCATTCATATTTTCCATGCAAATATTAGTCTTTAAAGTTAAATAAACTCATGCACACATATATATGTTTGTTGGTTTGAACATGTATTCTGTCATTCCCTCTTCTCTATAATCCAAACTTGGCATGATATTCCACAACAGCGCTACACTGCTGGCATGACGAAGCAATTTCTCAAAATAAGTAGCAAACAGCTACACCCTATGTTAAAAAGGAAGTGATAATGCCCCACAAAACCCATTGCTTTGGCAGTTTTGTCCCTCCAAAAGTTGCTCTTTAGAGAAGGTGCTAATAAGGCCATATAGATTCGTTCAGTGTAGAAGCTGATGTAGAATAGAGGGATTCAAAAAACCCACACTGAGCACATGCGTTCACAGTCCCAGCCTAGGGCTGATAGTCTGCTGCATGTCTGAACATCCTTCTAAATGTTCAGAGGCCATGGATGTAGGACTGGAAGGTCCTCCAAAGCCATCAAGCTCATCTGCTGCTGCTGTAGCTGAGTACAAAAAGGTTCAAGAAGCACTTGAACCTCCCAGGCACTGCTGTGAGGCTGTTCTCTTTGGAAAGCTTGAGTTCATCTGGCTGGAATCACCAAGCAAACCTTCAAGGGGCCGTTTGCTTCCACAACTGCAAAGGAAACTATTTCAGGCTCAGCTCATGGACTGCATTTGTAAATGGCACCCTGCAGAGTTCACACATCCTGGAGAAGCTGATCCACTGCATTACTTCTCTCTCCTTTTGTTTTTTGGTCTTGCAGCCCTTGCCTGGTTATGATTCACTGTCACAGGAGGAAATGAAAGTGCAGCAACTGTTGACTTTTTAGCCAGGGAGACATACAGTTTATGGAGCAAAAAATCCAACAGGAACAGAAGTGGGCTGAACGATAAACCAATTTCAGATGGAATAAACAAAGGAACAAAACGATCAGCAGCTAAGAACAACAGCAACTCTGAGCTCCAGTTTCTTATTCAGCCATCGCAGGGGGTTACAAGCCAACGAGTGTTTATATGAGACCAAAGACACGCACTGCAATAAGGGCACAGCCAGGAAAATACCCCAATGGTATAAACTACTTGCATTTGCGTTTCACTTCAGTCTGTATCCAGGCATAACAAAGAGCATCTCCAAAAGTGAAAAAGGAACTAAATAAAAATTACAAAATGGATGCCTGTTGCAATCTATGACAGACCAGTAGAATACCAAAAGGGAATATGGCAAAATTTGAATGGGTGTGCGGCTTTTACCAGTGCCCTGAAATCTTTGTGTGTCTGTACAGGCTTTTTGTTTTGTCAACTTCAAATGGGGAATAGAGAATCAAGCATTTCTTACTGTGTATTTCCCCTTTCCCAAACTTTCATCAGGTTCTGATGCAATTGTTAACACACTGTGTCCCCTCAGGTGTAAATGCCACCATGGCACTGTTTTGAGATGCCAAGGAACGAGAGGCCAGCTTTCTTTTCACGAGGGTTACCAATTCAAAATAAGGCTGACAGAGATGAAAGATGTTTTGTCCATGACGGCTGTTTGGCAACAAGACTACCTGCCCATACACTGAGTAAACTGCCTATGGGCACTCGCTAGACAGCAAGCTATAGGGAACCTGAGCAGACAAAACAGCACAAGATGAATCAAACAAAATCACCTGCTGAGTTCGGATCAGCAGTCTCTACAGATCTAAAAAATACTGCCTCTGAGTGCCGAGATAAGGAAAGAATAACTTCGTGGGTGCCATCAACAGATACTTGCTTCTTAAAAAGCAATGCAATTTGCTATCAAACCAAAAACTGCCCCATAGACCTATCAGAAATATCCTGTACATGTTTAAATGCACCTAAAGCAAGGAGTGATGACCCCACATCTAACTCTGTCCAGTTCTGACATTGGCATCCAAGTGACAGCCGCCTTGTGGGGCTGAGTGAATTAGGGAATGTTGCCTGTCCCCACTCCTGAATTGTCCATGGCATCACAGGCAGACACTTGCTCTGATTCTTTATAAGCACGACCTTATGCTTTATTGCTTGTAACCCACTAGGAGCTACAGGCTCCAAATCCACCTCAGCCCTAGAGACCTGCACAAACATGTTGCCCATCTCTCAAATCTCCGGTGTAGACGTGCACAAAAAGGAGTACCTGCTCTTCTGGCTGCTAGGTCTGCGTACAAACCAGCTCATTCATCTCTCCCATGGAACGTGGGACATGCTACAGTTCCTAATGTCCCCTAATGGCACCACAGGGAAGTACAAAATCATCGTTTGCCCAGGTTTAGACACAGAGAACTGAAGCACCAGAGGACAAAGTGTCTGGTTGAGAGTCACATGGGAAGTCCCTGGCACACCAAACAGCTGAACCCATCTTCCACCTCCTCTCCTTATCTGACTGCTGGCCCACTCCTCATGCAGAGTGAGGCTGTCCCAAACCCACCCTGAAGGTCCCTGACAGACCTGAGGCTGGGATATATCTGACAGGAAAGTAAGCCCACAGTGGCCCACCCACATGGCTCCCCTGTTAACGTGAGCTGTGGCACCCTCCGCAGTGTCAGACAACACCAGGTGCATATTTGAGCCTGAATAGCAAAGGCGAAGAGAAGGATGGGATTTGTAATACAGCTGGGAATAGGATTCTGGGAGATGCCTCTAGCAGGAGACTTGTAAGTGCTACAGTAGAAGGTTAGCAGTTTATGTGGGTTGAAAACATACTAGGACCTTTAATTTTTATTTTTAGCATCCCTCCCACTTCCCACAGGTTCCGCTCCTTAAACCTCACTTTATTCCCTGCCTCAGTGGGAGACACCACTCAGTCACTGTCTCCAGCTCAGGAGTCACATGAGAAGCTTGGGTAGTTTTCTTCTTTGAACCTACTCATTCAGAATAAAAAGGATAGTGGAAAAGCTAGTAGCTGTAGGTCCACAAGCAAATCAGACAAAGTACTTCTCTATTCAGTTTGTATTTTGGAAAGTGCTCTCATTAGAATTACTACATTGATTGTAGCTATTTCAGGACACCTATGCAAATTCTATGAAAAAATAGAATTAGTAATGGAAAAGTACTAATAAAGAAACTCTTTCAGATCTAACTTGGCCTAAAATTTAGGCTTTGTAATAGCAAGCTGTAACAAAGCTTATATTTCCATGACATTTTGTTTTAAATTCCAATGGGGAGGCGGGAGAAATGTTTAAACAATGATTCTCTGTAGTCCTTGCTTTGTGAGGAACGATGTGAAGCCTGAGAAACACAGTCGGAGTTACTTAACGCCTATCCGGGCAGACACTGTCAGGAATTTCTGTTCATCTGAACATATGCTGCTTCCATGCTCTACGCAGTAGCCTTGCTAGCAAGCTGGTGTAAGGGCACTAATCTCTGCTGACCCAGCAGAGCACAAGAGCATAGAGCAAAAAGTTCTCAGAGCTTGGCCTGAAGGGTTAATGGCTGTTGTCTGGGCACGCTTGCCTGAACTCCGGCCATCTGACAGCCAGGTGGCCAAAAGCCAGGGTTCAAGCAGGGCCTTGGTGAACTCAACAGCGTCTGTATGAGGCCTACCTCATGTGGGTGGGTGCCTGGGTTAGGGTCATGAGACGGCCATTTTCTTCCTGGAAGAAAATGGCCGCTGAAGAATTGCTTTCAGTGCTATTCAGTAAATAACCAGGTATAGTTAACAGATGTAAGAAAACTGAGACCTGTCCTCCAGGCCTGAGCTGAAAGTCCTGAGAATTCATGTTCACCAAGAGCTTTCCCTTTGTGGGCCTATGACAGAATTTTGCCAGCTCAGAGCTGGTCCTCCGGCGCTCTGTGGAGGGCAGGCATAGCCCACCTACAGATAACAACATGCTGACTGGTGAACCAGGAGGGAGGGTTAGAAGCAGTTTTTTACCAGTGAGGCTGGGTGGATTTCCTTTCCTTGAATTTTTCAATTATCAAAAATATTTATGTATAAATATGGAGTTAAAGCAAAAACAAAACAAACAACAACAAAAAAAACACACACACAAAAAAGAAAAACTTGAGTATTTCTGTTGAACAGACAGCAACACGTGCACGTAAGAATGATGCTGTGGACCCTGACACAAATGCTTATGCCAGTTTTCATTGTAGCTCCCTTAGTTGGGCTAACTCTCCTACGCTCTGTGTTGAGGCAGTAAGAAGTGGAGAGTTACGTACGGCATGAGGCATTTATAAATCTTGGAAGATGAGGTCAGGCTGACTGATGCAATGAAATGGGAACACGAAACATCGAAACTACAGCTCCTACCACGCAGTGCATGTAGCATGCTCCAGACTGGGAGACTTAATTCTTCTAAGATATACAGATGTTTTCCGTAGTTTCTGCAGCCCTTGCAAAGAAAAACAGTTAATCCAAAACCCAATTTTCTGTCCCAAAAAGGGGATTGTGTGTGAAAGAGGAATTTCAACAAGTCCCAGACTGATCATTATTCTTACAGTCTAACACCACAGCAGGTACATTAGGAAATCAATACTGCTATTGAAGACTCAATGCAATACAACGTTATTTTATACTGAAAAGGAGTCCAGCTTTTCTGGAACTCCTCGTTATCTCCTGCTGAACCAAACTGAGAATCTCATGACAACAACTTGGTCGAGGCAGCTGGATGACCTTTTCACATAGAAAACATCCTCACATCTGAGTCCCCCAAAGGGCAACATCTTTACAGGTACTGCCATGAAATATATGGTCAAGGTATACGTTAGCAGTTTTACTTAACCTGAAGCACCATTTTAAAAGTATTTCCTAACATTTATTTGGCAGCAACATGAAAGGCTTCTGATAAGTGCCCATGTCTCCATTGTTCCGGGCATGGTACCACGTCGGTGGGAGGCAGAGCATGGGCCCCAGGTTGGCACTTAGTTTAGTCTGGGGTTGGACCATCCAAAACATGCGTGAATCTCCTAAGAGAACATTTCAAGGACACTTTTAGGCAGACTTTTAATCACAAGGGGAAAAAAAAAACCACCACAAACTATTTGAATTATTTATCCCTGACAGTGTATTTTTAGACAGAAGAGGTTAAAATAAACTTTATCTGTAGGAAGCCTTAGCCTGATTGAAAACCCCTCCATATATTTGGAGTCCTGTTTAATAAGCCATCCAGACAGAGGGAGCATTCTTCTGTAAAGCCCGTTTGGCACAGCAGCCTGCAGCAAGAGCTGAGCAGGCAAATCCCACGGCAGGGGAGAGACAGCACTTTTTGACCCAAACAATGTCTAGACAGCCTGAAAACAGATAAATTAACAGGCAAGCAGCAGCAGCATCACCCAGCAGCAAAGCGGTGGATATTTGTCACCTCAGTGATGGGTTAAACGAAGATTCAAGGCCCCGGTATAGTCTTTATGAAACACAATGTACTCCAGCTGTCTCCCTCCCTCCTCCTGAGCTATTTACTGTGTTAACAGCTCCATGCAGAAAGTTCACATTCAGTGACATGGTAAACATTTCCCATCTTTTACAGACTGCCCTAATGAGGCAGCAGGATCAGAACAAATTAGGGACAGAATTCCCCCATCCCCTTGCTCACGGTGTAGGAGCAAATGTCCTTTACTCCTTGCACACCCTGCAGAATCTGCACTTGGCTTCAAATGCAGCAGTTCATGGCAAACGAAGGGGGGTTGTACAGCCTAATGGGGTAACAATATTTTTTAATGCAAGTCCTGCTTGAGGATGCTGTATTCGTTTTCCAGTCTGGCTCTGCGGCTTGAGAAAAAACATGTTTTGCTATATTTAGTGGGGTTTGAAAAATAAATCCCATTACTAAAAGAAGCCCAAATAGTTTCAGATGACACTTTTGGTGGAAAAGATACGTGATTTCATTCACTGTGTTTACTGAAAATTATGCACACACAAATTACCTTAATGAGATGCAAACCTTGTCGTTTGCATTTAGTGCACCAGTAACAAAATTCCGGTAGCTGCAATGATAGTATATTTAACATACAGAAAATAAATAATTTGTTACATCAATGCTGTCAAAATGAAACAAGCCAAACTGTGATTAAAGCAGTTATCATTAAACCAGAGGCTGACTTCCAGAGCTGTTGTGAAAACAGCAAAAGAAGCAATTTTCCTAAGTGCATTTCAAGTGATTGAGTAAAAATTGAACTTATGGTAGACTATGTTATAGAATACTACTTAAAGTGTTTGGATGATGATACTTCATAACACAGAAGCCTTTATGCAGTACAATTTCAATCCTTTTTTTGTAGCTGAGCTTGAAAGCGTATTAAAGATTGAGAGACTTTCTGTCTGTGAGAATCAGCCCTTCCATTCTCAAATATGACAGCAAGGAAATTGTGTGAGATTCCTCGTGTATGTAGAAGGATGGAAGGGAGCAAGGCAGGACTTCTCATACCACGCAAGATGCATGTCCTGGCTCTTGCCAAGCAATATTCTGTGCATCTTCAGTATGGCAGAAGTTGTAAACATGTTGTATAATCGCATAACTGGGCTGTGACCCATTTGTTAGCAGCATAGGAAAAATACATCAAAGTCACAGATAGTCTCTTCAGACAGGCCTCGACAGATACCCATCTGGTAATAACCCCTGACTGAAGTATGGATGATTTATAAAGGTGTTAAGGAGCTCTGCTTTTTATACATATAAAAATCCCTGTTTAAACTCCATACTGATTAACTATGAAGTACCAGGAAAAGAAAAGGAAAAATAATGCATTGTTTTAGAAACAGTAAAGAATTGAGTGATGTGTAAGAAGAGATTGTAGCCATATGAGAGCCAAACACTGAGTTCTGGGAAGCCCTGACGATCTGCTATCCATTAAGCATATGTGAGGCTAAAGCATAGCAGCCCCAAACAATAACTGACCTTAACTGCCAGTCACTCTCTTGAATTTGACTGTGGCTGTCATCACAAGTGCCAAGAAAGGCAGTGACAAGCTATATTAGAAACCCTTTCCTTTCCTTTCCTTTCCTTTCCTTTCCTTTCCTTTCCTTTCCTTTCCTTTCCTTTCCTTTCCTTTCCTTTCCTTTCCTTTCCTTTCCTTTCCTTTCCTTTCCTTTCCTTTCCTTTCCTTTCCTTTCCTTTCCTTTCCTTTCCTTTCCTTTCCTTTCCTTTCCTTTCCTTTCCTTTCCTTTCCTTTCCTTTCCTTTCCTTTCCTTTCCTTTCCTTTCCTTTCCTTTCCTTTCCTTTCCTTTCCTTTCCTTTCCTTTCCTTTCCTTTCCTTTCCTTTCCTTTCCTTTCCTTTCCTTTCCTTTCCTTTCCTTTCCTTTCCTTTCTCTGGGGAGGATGCATCATTGTAGGTAGGTACCTTCTGTGGTCTAGACTTAGAAGTTCTTACTCTACTGTTATATTGCTCTGCTGGAAGGTTTGTAAGTCACACTACTTGTCAAAGTTATGAGGATGCTGAATCATTTTTATTAGGCATCAAAGTCTCCTCCCCACACCCTTTCATTTCTTTAACTGAAAGCTTCATTAGATTGCAAAATGGCACCTCTGTGCTCAGACAGGGCTGTGGGCAAATCAGGTTCTTTCCTTTGTTAAATCTGATTGATTTATTTCACATATAAAATGAGCAGTAAATGTTCAAGTTCTAAAAAGTTATTTAACGAGTGTCTGAGTAGAATGAAAATAGCTTTCTAAAATAGTGCAAATACTTATCATAAGCATATTAAAGAGACTCTTCCTTTTCAGACATTACCAAATGCCCATAAATTCTTAGATGTTCAAGTAGTCAGGCACCTGAGGAAGCTTGGGATAACAATTAATGATGAGACATGCTGCTCAAGCAGCTTTTTGTAACCCTGAGTTCTGCAACAATTTAGGAAGAAGGTAGGTACCATTTTGCTTATTATGTGGCAGAGAAACAAGGGGAAGACAATGGAGGGCTGGTGTGAGCTAAAATTTTATCTCAAGCCTCCCTCTGTCCAAGCCAGTAGACAGGCCATACGCCCCAGGCATTGTTGTACCTCCAGAGGACTCAGAAAGGAATGTACAGAGCCGCAGTCTGGTAGCAGACCCTTATTCAGGCAGTTTGTCAGTGGTATCACTCATACAGGACTGTGTTCCTCCTGTTTGGCCACTCGGCACTTAGTGACTCATAGAAGCTCGCTGAGCTTAATGGGAAGAGACAGACATTTCCCAAGAGCATCCCATCCCACCTGGAGGCATGTGTCCTTCTTCTGCAGGGTGCTGTCTCTCTCTCCACATGCCTGAGACGAGCTGTAGAAGTTCAGCTAAGTGTCTGCACTGAACCTGGACACAAGGTGAGATAGATTCCAGAGCAGGGAAACATCCTTCAAAAATGCAGGAAGATAGATGTATGTACCCCTTGGCCTCAGCAGCAGCCTAGAGGGAGGAGTGAAACGCTCATGGAGATGTAAGTCACAGCTTGTAAGTTAGCAGTCTGTGTCAAACAGAGGGTTAGAGTAAAAAACAAACATGAAGTTGCAGGTGAGCAAAGGCTAGTTCCTATTTCATGCTAATTTTGCTACAGACAGCTTGTCCCACAGTACAGCTTCAGGCTTACCGTGCTCATAACCAGTTACTTTTCTGGTTTCCTTTGACCATATAATAGGAGAAAAAAATAAAACAAAAAGGAGAGAAGTGTGTCAGAGAGGAGAAAGGACCAAGAGAAAGAAAAAAAATCAGTTGAGAGAAGGTGGCAGAGAGGATTTAGGGATTATGTTCCGTAAAAAAGCTATGAGCAGAGACTTTCATAGCAACTGAAGGGGGAAAAAAAAAAGAATAAATAAAAATAATAATAAAAAAACCTGTCTCCTGTGGTGAAACTTCAGTGAAATGCTATTAAGGATAAATCTTTTATTGCATTGTCCTGCAGGCAGTCTGGTAAAAACTGTATTCTCAGCATAAATGAACTCTCCTATTATAAAATAGGGAAAAATGTCTGCTTTCGGGACTGGCTCCACGTAATGGCTGCTGAGATACCCACAAGGGGGTATTTCAGAGCAGGAGCAAGTGGAAGTAGGTCCAGATATTTCCTGCTGAACTAAGAGGGTCTTCTGAATGAGCAGGCACATCAGATGTGTTTGCAGCCTGCTTCCCATGGGCTAGCAAAAGACTGCAGTTCACATAAAGGATCTAGCCCAGGGAGAGCATTCAGTGAGGAAATAACTCCCCCTTGCTCGGTGATTTGTCAGGATCTCTTTCAGTTGGTTCTCTGGCTGAGAGATAGGGAAAAACATGGGCCAAATAAGCCTTGGTGGAGCTCCAGCAAGGATAGCTTTGACCCCCAAGCTGTGGAAGAAAAAGAAAGGGTTTTCAAAGGGAAAGGGAAAAGAAAAGCTTTTAAAATGGTTGGTCCAGAATGGGGAGAGTCTATTTCAAAGAGACATTGATGTAGTGGGCTTCTGATTTAGCACATCTCCAACAATGATTACCTAGAATAGCCAGAAGCCACTGAGTCACTGTCTCTGCTGGAAGGTGACATAAGCAGGACGTGGACATGTGGATGAAGACTCAGACAAACAGCACATCTAGCCAAAGGCAGAACCATTTCAGCCACAAAATCTTGTTTTTTTCCCTTGCTTACATAGTCCTTACTGGCTTATTAAATTTCTGATGTAGCTTTGCCCGTAGAATTTGCATACATGTGTTGTAACCTCAGCAAAGCTCTCAACACCCAGCTAACTTGTAATTTTAAAAGAGATTTTGAGGCCAGATTTTAAGACAGTTTAGAGGTGCCATTATGTGCATAATGTGTGTGTGTGGTAAAACAGGCAACCATCAACTTGATAATGATACTGTTTGCATGCAAATCATGGTCACCAAGTACAGACACAGAGACACACACACACATCTGTTGTGTGTCAACCCTGGTTGCATTTGAAATAACAGGCTAGCTCACTACAGTATATCTACCCATGGAAATGAAAGCTCACATGAAAAAGCACAAAAAATGCAGTACCAAACTCACTAAAAATGCTGTGATACTGGGGAGATTCTGCTTCAGATTGGACCATTTTTCTGGAAACAACAAAGCAGCTAAATGGTGCCTTTTTGCCACTATACCCCAATTTTTGTTCCTTTGCCAAGTAACTACTCACACCTTCTAGGCTTCTCCCATTTCACCATTGTTTAATTCTTCTGAGAAAGTAGCTCCCTGAAAATTCTTCTACGTCGGTCCATCTATTACCAGCCCTGTTTTTAAGAGTAGCTACCAAATACCCATCCATATCACTTTGCTCCCGTGTTTTCCCCCTGATTTGGGCAATGGCCATATTTCAGGCAATCAGATGAGATTTTGGAGCCCATTTTACTGTGGCCATACATGGAAGATTTTTTTCTCAAATGACTTTCAGGAAGCAGAGACCAGCCTTGCTATCATGAGACAAATACGAGCTCGGTTCTGGGAACTCCAGGTAACTTTGATGATTGCTTCACATTCTCCCATAAGCTAGGGTTGAACCCTAACTGTAAAACGCACAGGCTTTGGCTGGCTACATTTCAGGTGGAGTTATTACAAGCAGTTATAAAGAATCCCTGCAGCTGAGTCATTAATCCAGCCATTCCCTTCCCCTCTAAGCATTATGAAAAATTCCCATCCTGCTTTCTTGGTGTGTTTTGAGATGGCAACTTCTCCTTGTTTTCTCTCATGTTTATTTTAGAAGAGCTGTCTAAAGCACAAGCAATATCTGAGGTTTCAATGTGGTCTGATAAAACTGCAGATTGCTCAGCTGAATTCATTATATATGGTTCACATATGGTGTATGGTTCCCATAAAATAGCGGTGTATGCAGCACCAAGCACTAAGGGATCATTTATTCCAGGCTACAGATAGGATTCAGCTAGAGGCATTACCAAGAATTTTTCTAGCGATAAGGGTGGGAGAAGTTAAGTCCCATGGTGCTGGAGGTATGATAAATTGAGAAATGATAGTAAAGCAAACTTCACTGCTGTAAGAACTTACGGCACAGAAACCAAATTGGCAACTTTCCTCTTACTCGGTCTGCTCTCAGGAAATCTTTTAGATACTTTCAGAGACACATTTGGTCCCTTCATGCTAAAGTGCTGCCAGAGCACACATTAGAGCCTTGGATTTACCCATAGCAACTGATGAAATCGCTATTAGGAAAATAAACTTTTCGGTTACGTCAGAATTAATTCATTGAAAAAAATCTGAGCTTAAATGGAAAACACAGGCTTGGATAGGTAGAATATCCTCTGAAAGTTAAGCAAGGGTATTTTTTTTTCCTCTACATACTTCTAACGTGGATTAACAGAGGCATATGGAGAAGATCAAATATACCTTGAAATAATGGATGTACAAATCTGCAGACTAAACCTCTTTTGAGTGCTGGACTTGAGGGGGAGAGAGAGAGAGAATGTAAAAATGTAGAGATCATTTACTGAGGGGATATAATACCGAAGAGCCAGAGTGGTTCTAGGATCTTCAATATTTTATAAGAGGAAGCTTAAAGTTATTATAATAAACCATGGAGGCCAGTTTTTCAAAAATGTAAATGTACAACTGTGCACAAAATTTGCATATGCAAATCACCACAATTGGGCAAGCAAATCAGATAATTGCATGCAAATATGCCTACTGACTCTGTGCCTGTGTCTACAATGGTAGTAACTGTGCATGCAAATTAGGTACACATTTTGTACACATAAAGGTGCAGCTTAAGTGGCATATGGCATGAAAATATGGCATATAATGTAACAAAAGAAGGAGAAGGAAATAGCAAAGGATACAGAGTTAGCTGTAAATAATTATATGGAGCGTACACAAACACACGCACACGAATCTATAAACATGGGATTAGAAAAAAAAGAAAATACATGGGTCTTTTGAGAGCTTAAGGAACTGAAATGGCACATGATGTGTGGAGTGGGCATCTGTCCAAAGCTAATACAGCTTCCCAGGAGACCAAGTGCCCATTCAAAACACAGGCTGATCATGGCTTTACAAAGCCACACCAACTTCTCACTTATTTGACCCAATGTCCTTCTCTTTGAAGAGAAGATGGAGTTCAATCTCTTCGGCTTACATGGGCTGAAGGCTCAGACACAACTGTCAGCAATGGTGCCAAGTGAACGTCAAAGGTGGTGGTGGTTTCTTGTGATACACGGACAGTTGTCTTCAAGGAAAAAGGCTTTGCAACTCTTTTGTCTCTCAAAAGTATTGATTTTGCTTCAACTCCCTTTCTTTCCACTTTGGAACTAACCAATATAACCTCATTGCCTTTCTCCATCAGGCTTATTTGCATTCAGACTGCGTTATAGCAAAACTGCTGGCAGATAGGATGCATGGATGGATGGATGGATGAATGGATGGATGGATGGATGGGATGAAAGGATTCTAAACTCAACTCTATCCTTGAACTTAAAATCTCTGTTATATTTTTAAAGCACTTAGACCTTTAACTTAGTTGTTAGTAGATTAATGAGATGCACAGACTGACATTTTATTTGAAGTTTTCCAGGCAGAGGAATATAAAGTGCTCAGCGTGAAGAGCAGACTGAGTTGCAATGACAGCAAGCCCCCTCAATCACTCCAGGCTTCAGCATGCTCACAGCTATGAAACAATGAGCACAAGTTGGAGAACAGAATTAAAATGTTGATTCAATTTTGATTCTGTCCCTTTTATGTATGCAATTCCACATTGATGCCACACTCAAATAGCCATAACATCAAATATCACTGACCACTCGGAGCCTTCAGTATTGGGCTTATGGTATTCGAGGCTTCGCAGACCTGTTTGGAGACAAACAGCACAAAAATGTCTTAATGATCCAGAGACAAGCTGGAATCACAAAAGTCAGACTGGCCCAAGAGCATCTGAAACATGTCTGCCTAGTGAACTGACATGGTTGCATAGAGGATTTGGATGGATTTCCAAAGACGCCCCTCTCCAGCTTTTTCAGTGTTCTTGTTCTCTGGCTTTCCTTTACTTTTCAGAAACCAAGGCAAGGTTTTGCTCTTACCCACAAAGCTCTACAAATTCACTGAACAGCCCCACCATGAGGATTTTTCTGGCTGTACTATTTCATGAACCCAGCACATGTCCCTGGAGCTGCCTGAGGAAGGCTGTAGAGGATGGCACTTCTGTAGGAAACACAGGTAATGAAAACGAGGGTATGGCTTGGGGAACGAGTTAAGCACCTTGCTTAACTGAAAATATTTAACACTGAGCTATATAAGTGTCGATTAGAAGTCAGGATGATCATGAAAAATTAGAAAAAGATAATTCTTTTTAGTAAAGTGCAAGATATTGCTACCACTTTAATAGCAATAACCAGGACCAGAAATAGTGGGACATAGCTGCAGCGATGACAGCACCAACTATCTGGGGTGGCAGAAAAGGCAACTGTTATTCCAGTGGACAGATAAACAGTGAATCCCCTCAGCACACAATGCAAACAAAGACTTCCACAGAAGTACAGTTTCCATGCATTAAGAGCAGCTTGGAAACTTGGAGCAGTTGGACAGAAGCCAGAAGAAAGCAATCACAATTAGTAGCCTTTAGGTCAGGGTCACTAGATCTCGGGCAGAACTTGAGGAATTCCATCCAAGAGGAAAAGATAGGAGTGAAAATTTACAAAAGACAGCTGCAGAGAACATGGGAAAAATCATACTGTCAAGAGAAGAAATCCTGGGCTTAAAGAGCAACAAGCAAAAACTTGCTGAATGTAAGAGCAGGGAAACATTTGATAAATTATCTGGAGTGGTTGTTGAGTTTTTGGTTTTGGAGATACTTAAGAAAGGCTGGACATAGATCTATCACAAGTGATGTAAGTAAAGCTGATCTAGTTATAGAGCAGAGGATTGGACTGAGTAACTCCTTGAGCCCCTGATCTTTTGCTGTTTGCGCAAGTGGAAAAAAATTTTTGGTCCTAACAGCCAAAGGTGAGCAGTTGGAAGCTAGAAGCGAACAGATTGCTTTTGGAATAGGACAGCCACAGGATCTCTGAAAAACATAGCTGGATAAACCATCTGATAGTCTTTGTAACCTTGGGAGATGATAATAATTATAATGATTAATAAAAAAAGAAGGTTGCAGTTAAGGCCAAGCACCAAAGTATGGTTGATGCTCTCTCTGTAGTATTTGCACAGCATTCTTGCCCAGTGGACAGAAGAGATTGGGATCAACTAACCTTCCTTATTCACCAGCATCTCTTAATTTTGATCTAAGCATGTGACAGACATCTGCAATGAAAAATATATGCGCACAGGCTCCAGAAGTAGCTGGGTGTATTCAGTGTCACCCAGTTATCGTAGATTTAATGAAATCTAGGTTAAATCCCCTAAGAGATTGGAGAACAATGCATTTTCTCTTCATCACAAATCTCAAGCTTGCTAGCAGAGTGAAAGATGAAGACTCGCATGCTTTACAGCCCATTCCAAGTCCTTGTGGGATTAGTTAATTATTCTTTGCAATAATTAAGGCACAAACAATTGATATAAGAATCTCAATTTGTTTATAGTGCGAGGATTCCCTTCCCCCCAAGGCTGCAAAAAGCTACAAATATATTTATATTCCAAAGCTGCTGTTCTCCAAAGGGAGATTGTTCTGCTTGGCTGAGAATGAAAGCCATCTCGTCGCCGTGGCAGGTATGGCTATATTAAGGCAGCAGTTGGGGGCCCTCAGGAGTTACCTGATTACATGTTGGAACAGCTTCATTCTTCAAGAGCTGGCATCAAGCCAATTAGTCCTATAGGAAGACTGATGTTTTAACTAGGCACATCCATCTACACTGCAGCTCGCTAAATACACTGTTTTCTAGGTACGGACAGCACGGGCATTTCTATTTCTCATTTTCTGCGAAGGTCAAGGGACACCTCTGATTTTTGTTCAAGGCAGGTTCCAGGAACCTGAAAAGCACGGCAGTGAAAATCAGACTTCATCTTTCATGTATTAATTACCTACAGCACTCACCGAGGGACATGTAGGATCTAAAATTATTCATTTGGCCTTCAACTGATAATCTATCATAGATTTTAGGGGCTAGAAGCAAAATAAGTGTAGCATCCTATAAGATCCTGCTCAGAAAATCTAGCCAGAAAAAAAGTAGCATCTTAGGAACCTGCAGGCAATGAGAAATGAGAGCAAAAATGTACAGTGGCCAAAGTAAGAAAACCAGCCGCCTCGCATAAAAGCCACATCCCTGAAGGCGTGACTCTGGGCACGTTGGTTGTAATGCCCTGGAGAGGGGAACTCACAGAGCTGGCTCTGCCCAGAGCTGCAGCTCCACCTCCCTCACTCGGAGCTCTGTGCCAAGGCCTCCGCCACGGCGCTGACACAGCCGCTGACTTGAGAGCTCCCAGCACGGGGACAGGCACGGCAAGAGAGATGCTGCCCTACCTACTGTGTGCCTGCTACTGCCACCATGCTGGGGGACTCATTTTGATGGCTTTCTCTCCGGAGGCCTTAGGTCTTTCCTTTCACCTTCCCACCCTTTCTATGGTCTGATACAAAACTCGTGTGCTGGGACAGGAGTTGGAGAGGCTGTTCTCCCTTTGTAGACTTGACTCACAGAGACTGTTCCAGCTAAATACCGCTCCAGGTTTACTGGGAATGGGATGTACAGAAGATTCCCAGCAGCACTTTGGCATGAAAGCTACCCTTGCCCATCTGCATCGCAGCCAGCAAATGGGAGGGAGCAACCCCAGGACCCTAGATTCTTCCTGACACACATTAGTTTTAAAGGAGAGCCTTCGTAGGTTCAGTCATTATGCAACCGAAGTTACAATAGAACAAACAAAAACAATGAATAATCACCAGAGCATCCCACAAATTTTTAGATCTACAGTAAATATGAGGAAGATAATTTTAAAATATTTTAATTGTTTTACAAAAAATAGTCCTCTTAGTACCAAGCTTATAGAAGCTGGCTACAGGTTGTAACTGAGCTTCAGTTTTATAAGTATTATGATAATTAAATCATCTACTTCCTCGGTGGCATTCTCTATCATCTCTTTGGTAATTAATTTCCCCATTAAGCTAGAGCCTCTGCTTCTTCAGAGAAGCACAAAGATGGTGGTGGGGACATGGTTCTGGTTCCTGCAATACACCAAGGCCATTCTGTAGAAGTTAGGAGGATGGTTGGCCATAATCTACCTCCAGCCCCAGCACATGAAAGGGTCAGCCAGGGCATCACACCCTGCCAGGCTCTGTGGTGGGAGAATGACGGGAGAGCTATGATTCCTCCCTCTAGCAGCAGTCTGAACACTCAGAAATCTTAAGAGGGCAACTGACGCTGACTCTCACACTATGCTGTTTTGGAGGTACAAAGCCCCCAAACCCACGCTGTGACATCAAGGCCATCGCACCCACACATCCCAGCCACTTCACTATTGAATGCTGAAAGAGAAGGGTCTCGTATGCATAGGCACCTAAGGAGGGTAAAAGCGCCTAATTTCAGATGGCTCCATCCGATCTGGTTGGCTGGACCTCCTTTATAGGCAACGGGCAATCACACTTGCAGAGTGAGATTCATCCAACCTCTGTTAGTAGCCAGCTGCAAGTGAAGGTGAACATCACCTTTAAAGTGCCCACTTCTCTGCACTGAGTACAACAGAAGTTGAGAGGGCTGTTTCACACAGGGATGCCTACATTGTGGACACCTCCGAACAGGCGAGGTGAATGCCAGCCAGAATGTGCAAGAGCATGGGGAAAACTGCAAAGCTGAGAAACTGCTGCAAAGCATTTAGCAGCACCCTATGAATTTATTTTTGTTACGTGTCTGCCATGTAATGATCAAACTACAATTGTGATGTAATCCTAATGTACTGCCTCTCTTCTGCTTTTAGTGCACTGTTTTACATTCCCACAAAACACTTTCTTCACATGATTACTGCTTCTTATTGGGTAAAATATAAAGGTGAAAAAAGAGGAGAGGGTATTATCAAACAAACTACTTTTTTGCAGTGTATGCAGTTAGATACAAAAGCTAATTTGTATCATAATAGCATGTCTTGGAAGAGGAGAAGGGAAAATTTATTCTTCTAGTTTTGCACAAATGCAAAGTCCTCAGTCATCCTGCAGCAATGTCTGATTTTTAAATTATTTAAATTTTCTCCCTTTGTGTGCAGCATTCTGTTACAGGAATTGCAGAACCACAGTGCTTATTCTCCAGATGTGTCATATGTTAGTTTGCTGCAAAAATTAAAAGAGCTACTCCCCGAGTGGCATTCTCTATCATCTCTTTGGTAATTAATTTCCCCATCAAATGTTGACCATGAGTTTACAATAAAAAAGCAATTTGGAGAAGAGAGCACCTGCAATGGTCGGATGAACTTTTGATCACCTTGTAATTGAAGGCCCTGCTACTTGCCAAAGGGTAGTTTGAGCGGCTTTCCAAAGGTGATGTCAACAAAACTTTCCCTGAAATGACTGCTGTCACGAAGAACAACCTCGTTAACCTTCAGTCCATCTCACGGCTGTCTAGAGTACTCGGCACAAAGAGCTGTCAGAATAGTGCCAAGCCATTTCCTACCTGTCACATCTCGAACGACTTAAGTCCCATGAGGACCATGTCTTCTAATTAGCCACTAGTTCCACTGTCAGGTATTTTGTTCACACAATGGTGTGAAGAAATGAGGATTAGCTCCTTTCCTCAAAAAGTAATGGCTAACCTTGATTCTGCTCCTCCTCTACTGTAATGACATGCCCAGAGGAGCCCCTGTTCCTCGTAGCACAAGGAAGCACCTTTCTAGAAAGGCTCACATCCTACTGACCTCTCCCTCACGCTTCAGTAAAGATGTTCACCTTTGTAGGGAAATGTGCCTGAACCCAAGACCATTCTCACATACACGTTCCCATTTGTCTTCACCTGCTTTTAAAGCACCAGCCTCTTGTTTACTCAGTGTTGTATCTCAACATGGGAAAATCCAAGGTTCAAAGCTCACCTTCAATTATTCATTTGCTGATATAAGTATTTCTTCCAGTGTTTACCCAGCTTATGTAAGCCCCTATAATTATGTTGGTATTACCTTACAAAATACAAGAAAGATGTTTTGTCTGCTCACATACGCTAAATGTTAAACAAAAAACATAACCTGCATGCTGTTGGAAAGCAAGAATGCAGGAAGCAGTAAGGCATGAACAGCACTGCCAGAAACAGGGGTATCGGCAGGACATCTTCTCTGTTCACGCTATGAGAGGTCCAGGTTAGCCTCAGATTAATTCTAATGCAGGCTGCAGACATGTCCTGCAAGCATCGAAAGTAAAAACCTCCCGTAGGAAGCCTGGGCCTCTGTGTAAGCTGGTTTTAGACTGCAGTACGATGTACTACCTTTGATCTTAGTGCTTAGTTCAAAGAGTAGAAGGAGGATACTATATACTAAATATGTAAATGGCTGCAGCAAAGGCAAAAGAAATAATTTGTTCTCTGGTGAGGAGGACAGGAAAGACTGGGCTATTGCTGCAACAGGTTAGGTATTAGGGAAACTTTCTGTGAGCAAGCTCAGAGATTCTGGCATTTCAGTCATAAAAAAGGATCAGACACTGGTGGAATAGTGCAGACTGTCTCGGGGCAGCTGATAGTACAGATATCATCTTTGTAGGAGGTACAAAATATTTTCTAATTACCATCTCACAAGAGAGCCAGAATTTGGTATATTCAAAACATGGAAGCACAGCAAATGTGCTTCTTGGGCAATGCAAAACTTGGTTTCAGGTTCACAAATGTGAAGGTCCCGTGGGGTTGTTCTGCTGCCTGAGCTTTGCCTCCTGCAGCAGGTTGGCTGTGCAGTCTCATGGAGAGCATCCTGCAGTGCATGAACTGTAGCAGGCAAAGCAAGGGACTCTGCTAACTTTTGCCCGCATAAGTTCACATGTGCTGCGCTGTGCTGCTGGCGTCCATTTATCAAGGTGCACTGTAAGGAAGATTGGAACTTGGGCCCTGATAGAAAAAATATTTTCTTAGTGTCATTGCTCCTGATTCTCAGCTCTTTTAAGTCAATGCAACTTACTCCAGGGATATTTTAATAACATGAGTTTCTTCAGCCTTCTAAGCACTCTCCAATTTAACAGCACTCCACATTCAATTGCAAGTCTCACGATATTTCACGGCTTTTCTTTTTTAAAGCCCCAGCTGCTAGATTCATGCATTGCAAAGAACTTTAATCTTTCATTTTTAAAAATTCTATTTCTGGTTCTCATGGTTGTGGAAAGAAGCCTGAAAACATGAAGTGCCAGTACCTTACAGCTCCAAAGAGAGAAGGCAAATAAAAGGAATTCAAAGTATATTGGTTTAAGCCAACCTCATGATTTTTTCCCCAAGGTCTGGCTCATGATTTTTGAGAACTGGCATTTAGAAATACTGGAAACATACAACTCTTAATAAGGAACAGGGGGAGTTACTAAGAAGCACGAGGAGAGAGAGAAGATTTGTTCACTACAGTAAAAATGTGAGCATTAAAGAATTGAAGAGGGAGACTTGTTAAAGGCTAGCAAAATTCTTTCTTTCTTTCTTTCTCAACAGGTCACCTACACAGTCACTGGCCACTTAACTCTGCATCTTTTTATTACAGTGTTTACCTTTAATAGCACTACTAACTTGATGGTTTAAACATGACAAAGTCATTTTGTTCATTGGAGAAAGTGGAGGGCATTTGGGGACTATAGAGAACTCGATACCTTTTAACAAAAATAAACAGGTCAAACAGAGGAGGGCAAGGAGAGTGTTCATGTTCTGGTTTGTTTTGGTCCTCTCCAGCATCCTTGTAGCATAAGTTGCTGTCAGAAACCATTTTTTTCCTAACTTGGGGAGAAGCATATTTTTATGATAAAGAAACAATTATGGAATTCATCTGTTTTTTTTTTTTTTTTAAACCTACCCTAAAGATGAACTTTTCTTATAGAAGTTCTTCTTTTTTAATGAGCTTGAATAGCAATAAATAAATAAATAAATAAATAAATAAAAGAAAAAATCACAAGACCTCTGTTGATCTACTTAAAGACGTCCAAATAAGCGTTGGCGCCAACAGAGCATAGAAATTAGATGATGTGGGACCATGACCCAGTCTCACCAAGGTCAAAGAATGCTCTGTCCCAGATGCAGTGAGGAGCAGCATGGATCCTGCCTGTTGCCAGTTTTGGCTCTTTTACAGACCATCGTGGGGAAATCAGCAACCAAAAAGCACCTCATTACAGATGCCCCAGACTAAAGCACTCAACCTCTACAGGATTTCCATGCAGAATCCCTAAAGCAGACTAAGAAATGCAGTGACATTTAGTCAGGAACAGAGAAGGCCTGGCTTGCTCACCTATGTTAGACTAAGGCACAGACACCACTCATGCACATTCAAACCCAAGAATGAAAAGTTACTGAGGCAACTGCCTGGGTCTGAAAGGCCCAACACAGCTACCAGAAGACTCAGAAAGTGAACCCAAGATTCCTTTACCCACAATCTTTCTATAAGGTGGGAGGCATTTGTATCCCTAAAACTGTCTGCCTAGCATTTTCAAATAGACTATGAAAAGTAAAGGAACATGTAGAAGAAAGCAGCCGACAATATATATTCTGTTTTGCACGCACAGCTGCCCCAGCAGTTTCCCCAGCAGTTTCCCCATCAGATGTGCTCCTGCATTTGTACATTTATGCTGAAGACAACAAAATGCAGAGGATTCAAATGAACACGTTTAAGAGGCTTTTAAGGGAAACGCTGCGACAACCTGGCCTGCACAGAGCGGCACTGCGCTTGACTACCTGAATTAGATTTAATCTGGCTCCCCCAGTGGTAATAATAATATAATATGCTGTAAAAAGGAGTCTCAAAATCTTAAATTGAATCTGTATGTTTACTATCAAAGTAGCTGTGTCGAGTGTACAGTACAAAATTTTAATATTTTCAGCAGGCAAGTAATACATCTTGTCTAGACACTGGAGAAATTTTCAGACACAAAATTATTTTAAATGCTAAAACAAATAATGCAGACTTTACCTCACATCCCTACCAGATTGTGGAATGTCATTTACTTTAAATTTGCAGCCAGACATCACATAGCTAGAGAAATTGCCTGTAAGAAAAATAGGCTGACACTTATCACTGCATTCCAGTGGGACCAGGCGGTGATGTCAGCTCTCTCTGTTTCTCCCAGACAATTGAGCTTCCTACAAATCAATAAAAACAAGGTTTATTGGTATGTTTGCTTTATCACAGTTGAGCCACTTTCATTGTGCTAGTGACAAAGTCTTCACAAATTGAATCATTAAACACAGTAATTGTGTTTCAAATACATTTTAGAGAGGAGGAAGGGAAGAGAGAGTGTAAAAGATTATTTGCCACAGTATTTATGGCTGCAGAATTTAGATTTGTAACAGTTTGCCATAACTATATTTTATTTTTCTAGATGGAAAAAGGAGCAGGGGAAGGGGGCGGAGGAGGGACTCCAGTAAGTGGAACAAACAGTTGCACTCAAATTCAGACCAGCTAAGCTTTTAATATTTCACTGAGGGAATGTTATATAAGGAATTTCTCAACAGTTCCTCACACAAAATGTCAAACTTATTTTAAAATTATTTTTTAAAAATAGATGGGTTTAGGAAAAAAAAATGCACCCTGGAGTCAGGATCTAAGGACTGTTACCATCCTTGTGGTTAAAATAATTCCTTCCTTGGTGTTGCTCAGTCCCTTACGCAAGCCTGTAAACTCATTTCGCCCCAGCACTCTTTAAATCTTTGTCGCTCTTTGCATATGTGGTTGCAATTTACATGCCACCCACATTTAAAGAGGTATTGACATTTTCAAGTCAGCTATTTTAGCCCCTGGATTTAAAACGGTATCAATCACACTTTATTTCTTCACTCAGGAGCTCAGGCCTGTATTTGTCGCACACCCACCTCTCTCACTGCAGCCCGAGAGGCGTTTAAAAGCCAGCCATTTGCATATTTATCAGCCCTTCAGCTCTCTCTCAGGCGTGGATTATTTAACCCTGGTAGGGATGGGGCTGGGTGCCCCAAATGATGGAGATTTTGGCCTCTCTGTTCTCACAGTTGCTATGCAAACTGAGTTTGGGGCTGTTCAGCGGACGGCCTAGCAAAATACAGGCACATTTCACAAAACTATCCAGCATTATTCAGCAAAATCGGGTGTGACTAGCGTTCTGGGCGCTGAAGAGGCCTTTGACGAAGTTGGCATGTAAATGGCATTGTTTTGTGCTGAATGGCGGTGACCTGTGCCGGGCAGGGTTAGGTCAGCGGCAGGCCAGGGCGAGAGAGCTCATAAAAGTCCCACATGCTCCGAGCCTGACTTGGAAGTAAATCGGGGATTCCTCTAGACAATGGCATTTACTCTTTTGTCTTAGCCAGCACCCCTCGAGAGCGGGGAGGGGAAGGAGGGAACAGGAGAGGCTCTGTTGTCAGAGCAGCCTGCCCTGCTGCAGCCACACAGCTACGGGTCTGTCTAAGGAGACACTGCACAGGTTAGCTCTGCGAACACCAGCCTTTCCCTTTTATTAGGTTTCCTGTGTGAATCAGAGAGCATTCCTCCCTCCCTTCTTTTTATCTTGTTGCATTTTTCTTACTCAATTAGCCTGAAATGGAACACGATCAAGCTCCTAGCTGTAGTTTCCTTCCAGCACGCTGGTATCAGACCTCTCCACACATTATACAAATTGTATTTTATCATTGAAAATTAAATCTAGAAGGCAATGATGGCCAAGTACAGAATACTGTAAGGATGTACAAGTGCTTCCTCTACTGCACTGGCTCTTAAGATGAATGGAGGAATGCCCGTCAGGAGCTGCAGCTCTTCCAGCAGCTCTAAGTCGTTCAGGGCCCTTTGCCCCATTACGCTGATGCTGTCAGGGAGCTCTCAGCAAGGCAGCGCGTTAGGGAAACACAGCAAACCACACTTAGTGCCCAGCACACCTCCCGCAGCAGGAGATCTCTGGGTAGTACTTGCAGTCTCTGTCCCATCTTGTCTAGCAGCACAACTACAGCTGTACTCTGATGGGATGCACACACCTGTTTGGCAGGGATTAATTCAAGCCTCCCTCACAGTATATGTAGCAAAGCTCCAGGAATTGCTGGTGTATCTTTTGCTTTTTATATAAAAAAGAAGAAAGATTTGAGCTACTTGCTCCCATCCCAAATCACAGCAGCAAGTCAAGTCTCAGCTAACCATTTTGGTAAGTGTACCTCAGCAAGGTAATACACGCCTGAGCAAGGCCTACCTGGGCTTTGCCACTCAACTGCTTCTTGGCAGACCTGGCAAACAGAGAACAAACACATTTGGCACCACTGCGCCTGCAGCTGCAGATTCTGTAATGGTCACCATCAGCCCGTACACACCTTGGTCTGGACTAAAGGAACAATTTCATGGTATCCTTGAGAAAAACATTCAGGTTTGGTTTTGCTGAAAGGACATTGCGCCTTCTCTGTTTTGATTCAGCCTGATTCCTTCTTCTTGCATTTTCTGGTTCAACCACTGAACTGTTACACACAATCGTTTGCTCTCATTGCTTTGCACACAAACATAGGATGCCAGAGGGCTGTTTGTCTTAGCGCATGGCTAAGAACAAAAATCTGGTGCTTTTCAATGACACTATTTCTTCTTATGAAGTATTGTCCTGCATGGAAACCATCTTGCACGTGTTCTGACAGAGTTATTTCTTTAAAGACATAAAATGGTTAGTGATCCACTTTGATCCTGCCAATTAAGTGTGGACAAGATTGATAGCCTTGCTTGGTGACCCTCCTCCCTTTCCCTTTCTGAGGTTATTGTTGAGGCAGGGAGAAGTTCACAGCATGTGTAAAGGAGATATGTTCCAGGGGCTCCCTAGAACCATTTCAAGAATCACATGTGTAAGGGAGAGTGGCCTGCATCCCTCCCTGCTTTCATCCAAAGCTGCTGATGTAGCCAGCAACTGCAGACCCACCTCTGTTTCTGCAGCTGGAGGAACAACAACAGAACAATTTTGTTGTCATACCACTAGTTCAGAACAAAATGCCACCCATTCACACTAACTACCATAAAAACCTTCATGAAACTTGGGGGGAAGGATATGCATATATTGTTCATGTGTGAGAAAAAAAAATAATAGAATCACCTACATCTGGGTCATTTCCTTTCATCATACCAAGTAAAGCAAACGTAGCAAGCAAACAATCCAGACGCATGGGCTTGCTGACAGTTAAACTTTGCATTTTAAAATGATTGTGGTGCAAATTAATTCAGTTGGCTGCATCACACACCATTTATCTTGGAGAAGGTCTGCTCCAAAATGAGTCTGGGTTTGGTAAGTCTGTCAGTGACGGCTCTATTTCCCACTATATATTTACACTCACATCAAACGTGGTGAGTGGGTTTGCTGTCGAATTCGCAAAGCGCAAACCTGACAGTTTGGTTTGAAGTTCCTTTCCCCACACTAGGGTCATACAGGAACACTGAATAGATGCATTTGCTATAGGTTATAGCAAACCTGACAGTAGTGAATGAATGACTGCTCCTAAAAAGTACATCTTGTTCTGACATTATCAGTTCATTGCATTCTAAAAGTGGCTAAAACAGAGACAACCTTCATCGTCTTTCCCCACCTCTGCTGCCATTCAGTATCTCTTCTGGTTCAGCAGTCTATATTTTCAGACTGTATTCAAGGAGTTATGGATTTACACCAGTGGGACATGATATACAGTGGTAGCATTTAAAGCATAACAACTGTACATTTTTTCAGAGAAGTGCTTATTGATGAACCAAAGTATTTCACCCTCTTGTGTGTCTAACCAGTCAATATTCCTATTTAATTGAGTAAAGTTCCCATAACCTGTTCCACTGGAACCTATTTCTATTATAACTGAAGGCAGGAAATGCCACTGACTTCCATGGGAGCAACATTTGCCTCACAAGTAACAATTGGTTAAGCATTACATAATTTACTAACTCCTGCCTGTAGGGAGGGACAGCCTGGCTGGAACAGCAGTGGTGGCAAAAATAAAACACTAAAACATAGATATGAAAAATGATGAATTGACTTTGTATGACTATTTATGCTTAAAATTAGGGCAGGCACTTGAGAACTTTGCTGAATCAGGGCCTTGATGATCGGTACCAGTAATGAATGCAGACATTTGGGAAGGTACGTTTCATTGCTGCCATCATACTTTATTTTTGGAAATGTTAAAGAAAGTTATAAAGAAGATATAAAACAAGTAATTAAATTCCTGTTTTGTGTAATGCAGAGCAAATATTTGCTTCAAGTTTTATGGCATCTTGCAAATCAAAATCATAAACGCAGATGAGCTTTTGTTTAAAAAAGGCAATCTGATGGATCAGCAGAAAAGAATAAGAGAGTTTGGTTTTGGAAGAAAAAAATAAAGCCCTGACATGAACCACAAATGCATTTGATTAGGTGACACTCAAGATTAGAAGCTAATTAAAATTAAAGGAAATGCATTGAGGAGGAGAGGGGTTGTCAGGTACCCTCAATAACAGCAAACATCCTGTCTTCCAAGTTTGTGTGGAAGACAAGAACATGGACTTACTTAAGATAAGATATTTGATTTGTGTTTTCTCAGGAAAGTGCTCTGACAGCTTAGCTAAGAGGAATTTGTATTTCAGTAAAACTTGGACAAGGTAACAATCAAGAGAATACCAGTGCTGGAATGGAATCAGCATTAGACAAGCATTAGACAATGGAAAAATGTTGGTGAACAAGTCACTGTGGAATATTTGCTGAAGCACATTCTTTCTAGTATGAACCTTGCAGAAAGTGAAATTTGAAATGCCAAAACCGCCTGTTTTGGACACAGTAAAATTTCATTTTCCAAAGAATCCAAATCCATTTTCTTTCTTCTTTCTTTCACTTTTATTTTTATTAACACTCTCAAACTGCTGTAAATGTTACTTTGACCTAGTCAGAAACCAAGGAAAACAAAACAGTTTTTATAGTTTTCGATATATTTTTATGTTCAGGGGAAGAGAGGAGGAAGAAGAAATACTTGGGTCCAGTACAGCCAGCGCAGTCATGTGGCCTAGAGTTTGCAGTCGTGAGGCCTAGCGTTTTCAGTCATGAGGCCTAGTGCTTGCAGTCATGAGGCCTAGCGTTTTATCCTCCTCTCTCTGCTGAGCTCCAAGTACTGTAATTTACAGTTAGGCCTTTCTCATAGAAAAAGGAAGCACAGCCTGTGGTGGAGGTGCGTGGTTTTGAGGCATGTGGCAGCCCAGCCAGAGAACCAGGCCCACAGAGGATTCTGGAAGCATAAATCAAGAGCTTACAACTTCCCATCAGGCACTGCAGGCATTTTATAAAATAAAGGACTTGTTGCAAAAGAATGTTTGAGATGGAAACTTTTTAATCTGTCCTGTTCACATTAGTTTTTCACCTCTCTGTTGACAGTCCCAAAGCAGCAACCTAGGCTGGTATCAGTCCATATTTTACATACAGTTAGGTTCACAAGTAAGATATTTTGAGCATCAAATTCTTCCCATTCTCAGACAAATTAACCCCATGGCGAAGTACTTTTAAAAGATCACCCCTTTGTCTTTGCCTCTTAATTTAGTACTTTAGATGACAAAGAGAAGGTGAGCTGTGTAAGAAGAGACAGAACTTTATTAATCAGAGTAGCTAATACAATTAAAGCAAACAAAACCAGATTAGCTCTGGTATACACAAGCCCTTCCAATAGCAGAAAAAATGAGATGCAAGTCAAAGTAACGCAAATCCTTCGCTATCTAATCAGAAAGAAGAGGCAGATAATCACTGCTCTGCTGGCTAGAAAAGATTGGTCTTACCCATATTTAGAGCAACTAACAGATAACATTATAATATATTTTCTGCTGTTTCATTAACAGACAGGGTTTAAATGATGAACTAGCATAGTAATGCACCGAGCAGAGAGTTATTAATAACTTAAGCACCATCCTTTACCTTGCTGCATGAGCTGCACTGACATTGTCTTATAAACCTATTCGGCTGCAGATTTCCTCTAATATATCACACCGCCATCAAGTAACAAGTCTGTCCCATTAAGCATTCCTCTACTACCACATGAAATACTCTTTTGACCCTGCACTGTGTGTAGGTAAGACTCTTTGCTGTAATGTCTTTTAGCATATGGTCAATGGAGAGAATCTGGGAGGGTTCCAAAGAAATTTGTATTTCCCTGGCTTTTGTCATTTGTAACACTGTAGTACTGTGCCCTGAGGGTAAATAATCAGCCCCATTTTCCTAATGAGGAAATTTGTCCAAGGTCACACGGTAGGTTAGTGGTGCTGCAAGGAATGAAAATCAGGTCACGGGCAGGAATCACCTACTGACTTCTCTGCAGCTTAATCACATTCCAGAAACTACGTTTATTTGGTAAGATAATAAACCATCATCTGTTGTAACAAGACAATAAAAGAACAGCAACCAAAAAGAGGCAGAAACATGTTGAAGAAATGTGGTAAGCACAAGTAACTAATGGCAACTATAATAAGGCTAGGGAATTAGACAGTAGCTAAGAATATTTCTGGAAAAGAGTATTAATGGTAAAGTACTACTGATCAAAGCCTGTAGGCCCTAATCCTGCAAGTGCTTTCTTATATGTAGAATCATCTTAGCAGAGTCCCATCAAATTCAGTTTAGTCACAAATTACAAGGTTATACGTAGTCTTCCTAAACTGCACTAGTTACAAACAGAAAGTTACCCGAGGGGTAAGTGGTCTGCAGTAGAGACAAGCACTGAGCTTGCATAAAATCAGCTATTCCTTTTCCTTATTTGTACTTTTTTCACCTGTCATTGATACTAAACTTGGTAGAAGGTGCAGGTGATCGATCTTTCTCCAATTTATTACTTTGTGCTTATATTTCTCTTATAAAAATGTATGTAATATGAGACTGTTTAACTTCTGAAACTTGACTGTAATAAAAGATCATCAAAGGTATCACATATTTAAATGAAATGTTCTCCCCTTGCCTCCATGCACATAATGAGCATCGGTTTTCTGCAACATAATACAGAAAAAGAAATCAAATAGGACAATTCATGTTGGAAGGCACCTCAGGAAGTCATACAGGCCAGCCAGCCGCAGGAAGCAGGGTCACTTTTGAGCTCAGCCCACACTGCTCAAGGTTTTATCCAGTCTGGTCTTGAACACCCATTTGACCCCATTAAAGCCTTTCTCTATCAAGTATTTGCTTAACAAGATAATGTTTCCCCATTACACCTGATTTCATGCTTCCTGATAGCTCTTTTTCCTCTTATATATAGGAAATATAAGGAAATATATAAGGAAATAGTTTATATTGTTGTTAGTTACATGGGGCCAAGCTCTTAAGATCCACACATACAGATCTCATTGATTTCAGTGAGAACCCCATCCAAACTTCCTCTCCACACAGGAGATATTAGCGACATGAAAGCTCCAGAAGTGAGTAGTTTTTCCTCCTTCATATTTTCGTGTTGCGTTAAACATAGGGGAAATCAAAATTCTGAAACAAGCAAGCATTTGTATTTTACTGACAACTGTCCTATCCACATATTTTGCAAGTAATTGCTGTGGCCCTAACTGGATTCAGTGTTTTTTAAATATACAATTAAGTTTAATGTGATATGAAAACTAACTGCATCTAATTAGGTTGTTCTATTACAGAAGGACTAAGGAAGTTACAAAAATTCAGAAGTGATATACTAAACCATAAAAGTATTGTGGTCAAGATATGAATAAGTCAATTTTCTGAGCCTTGAACAATGTAGAGAACAATAGTTCTACACAGTGATCCTTCTTCCTGCTCCCTCCCTTCCCATACACACCAAAAACACACTCCTAATAGTCATAGTTCCTTTTCCATGTAATTGTTATTATTCCTTTTTTTTTTTTCCTCCTGTAATTTTTACTCACTGGGTAATCTTCCTTTAAGATGTTTCCTTACAGTTTCAAGCACTGTAGTGTTGAAGGTGACTTTAATACTCAAGGCTACATAAACAAATGAGGGACATTCTTTTCCAGACCGATTAAGACATCAGTAGGAAGCTCAGTCCAACGAGATATCAGAGATAAAAGAACTCAACTATATTAGTCAGATATTTTCTATATGTCGTCAAGCCTAGTTTAATATCCACTCTGATATTTTTCAATAACTTGTTTAGGCATCACTAATCTTGTATAAATTTAGTTAACCTTCTGACATAGCTTAAATGATGATACAGCCGTTTGTATGAAGGATAAACACTCATCCAGCTACCTCTTTAAAAAGCTTACACCTTTTAAGTACACTACATTTGCTGCTATTTGTATTGACATTCCCCACCCCCTCATTTCTGTGAATTTACGCCTGGATTTATAATACATTTTATTCTTATTCTTAGATATGTTGGCAATAAACACTGTGAAAAACAGAATTTGGATATCCATACTTGACAAGAAAATGCAAAAGCATGATATAATAAGAATAAATTTAAGCATCCTCTGGAACTTCTGATGGTATTCATGCACACACAACTGACGCTTTCTTTGCAACTATTTATGAAGCCAATAAGACAACCAGCCACAATAATTTCAGATATAGAAAAACAAATCCTGAATGTTCTTTGTCCTCCCAGATCAAGGCATATTAAACATCAGAGATACTCTGTCTGTTTTAAATGCATTTTGCTGTTTTTACAGAACCTGGTTACCTAGAAAAATGTAATTTAGTAGTCTGAGCTGAAAGTTTTTGTGTCACATTTATTTTTTGGAGTTAGTATTTTTGTATCCTAGTGGGGAAACACCTCCCCAGCCCCCAGCTCAAAAAAGAGAACCCAGCAATCCCTATTCTTTGTGTCTAGCCCCAAGTAGGCTATGTTTCTAGGTTTCCCCTCATGTACTGACTCTGGTGCCTGGAATGATCTTTCAGGCTGCAGGTATAGCTACATTTAGCTCATGACCCTGCTCTACTCAGAGTCTTAGTTTATTAATATGTCTATTCTTCTCTCTCACACTGGCCTTATTGATTTCTCCTTACTGTGAAGCACTGAGGTTATTTTCAAACCTGTCTTACACGAAAAAGCTTGAGTTCTCCCACTTGAACTTTACCATGACAGATTTGAAAGTATGATATGAATAAAACAAAAAGACATACTGAACCAATAAATAGAAAAGCAAATATCTCATTATACAACATATCTTCTAAAGAAAAATTGTAAAGTAGAAAGCATACTAGGTTTGTTTTCTAGCTCTTGCTCTCACTTGATTATAATGTCGCACTATAAAAGGAATTTAGCATCACTGCAAGTGATTCCAAATAAAGGGTGTTTTTTGCTGTTGTTGCCATTGTTTTGCTTTGGTTTTAATGAGAACAGACTGCACATGCTTGTAATTGCATGGAACAGAGTGGGCAACAAGATCTTCTGAACGGGCCTTGCCATCGAAAGTAGACAGACGCAGGATCATCCCTGTCTATTGGGTCAAAACTTCTGAAAAAACGCAGGCACGTACAGAATTTCTGCAGGCCCAGCTCACACGTTACGGAGAAGTGAGAAGTCTAAACAGCCTCTCCCGCAGGCATTCCAGTACCAATCTTTAATCACTTCAGCCACCTATGCATGTACTAAAGGTGCACACCAAGCAACAAGTCACAGAGACATCAGTGGACTTTCTTCATATTTTTACTGTTTTAAGATAAAGAAACATGAAGGAAAGGCTATTGCCAAAGGAGATGTTTGAACATGGAGCAGGAGTCACGTGGGAAATGAAGAGAAGTGCTTATGTGCTGGTGATTGGGATAGAAAAACAGGTGTAAGACTTATACATATGGATTAGAAAGTTGGAAGGCATTTTTGCTGCAGTTATCAAACAAAGGCTGCCAAGTTGTTTTCTCCTGAGTAAAATAGCCCACAGAGCTGAGATCATGGCTGTCTAAGCAATATTGCAGTTACCACTGATATTAAGCTCACTGTTTCACAATACAAAGCAATGCCCTACACCACCCGATACGGACTTTCAGAGAACAGCCTCTCTTCTTTCCATTTGCCACTACAAAAATACCACCTGAGCACTCTTACTGGTTTCAGCAGGAGATGGTTTGAATGGCTTTGGCCAGCTGCAGTTTATCACTCACAACCCATTCTTGTCCTCCTCTCTCCATTACCTTTGACTCGAAGGCAAAGTAGGGTGAGCAGACCTTACTACTTTTACAATGTGTTTTCATACATGCCTTTCTTTTTAGGATCACAGAAGAAATTGTTCTTTAAGGGATCTGTGAAAGATGTTTTTGTTTCCAGAACCTTTTCTTTTTTTCTGTGACAGGAAAACACTGCCATTTGGCATTGAGTCCCGGAGAGCAATTCAGGGCAATGCGAGGCCAAGTTCAGGCAAAGTGTGACCAGTACGTGTCCCACGGGATGGAGGGATGCCAAATGGAAGCTGGTGGGTGTTAGTGACAGGGAGCCAGCCGGTGGATGGAGCACAAGCCTGACCTCAGTGCCAAGTGGACGTGGCAGCAGTTTGTTAACACTCATCAATTCGCATCTGCAAGAGGCCACCTCGCAGGACTTCATCCAGCAAAGAGAAACAACTAGAAAAGTGCAAGAAAAACTGCTGATGGCAACTGAGATTGCTCACGCAGACATTTATACAAATGTCTAAGCGCTTCCTGGAATTAAGGCATTCCTGACCTGGGACCACCCTAAGGTTTTCCTACATAGTAAAATAAAGATAGCCATGTACTTGACTGAATAAGGTGGGAGCCACTGCAAAAGGCTAGTGAACTGGCCACTGAATGTTTACACTTGATGGGTAGGAAGCTCTGGATATGTTAAATGTAAAATCATGACAGAAAAACGCAAAAGACATGTAGAAATTAGGGTGTGAAATATTAACAGTTCAGCAGATTTTAGTTATCCTGCTGTTAAGCTTGTTACAAGCTGCACCCCCAACCAAAATAACTGGATGGAGATAAAGGTACCAGTTTCGTGATGGAATGAGACGGGATGAGGGGCACCAGATGCTCCCACCCAGAGGTTCAGCTCATGGTAATCCTGGCCAACTGCAAAATTGGTTCTGAACAGAATTAATCAGTCCAAAATAAATACACACGATATAAAGGCTTTATTTAAAAGGGCTGTCCTTGTGCTGGCATTAGTTTATATTCAAAATCCCTCTGTCTCCAAGAAGAGCTCATCAGGCTTTTAGAAACAACATGCAGTTGGAAAACTGCTATCAAAGGTGCAGAATCTCATCATTCTCAAAACAACTGGCATATTCCTGGGGACTTTTCCATGGTAGCACAGATCACTGCTGCAGGAGGCCTCTAAGATGAAATGCCATTGCTAGCTTTATTGCCTGCTTTAAGCTTGAATTTCACAGAACTCTTTGTTTTGGTTGTATCCCACCTGCTCCTGCTGGTATATTTTGTTCCTAATCATAAGGAAACTTGCAGCACATTAACCTTCCAGAGGGAAAGTATTTCATCTTTCAGTACTGCATCAGCAATAAGACTTGTGAGTTACATAATTTCTCTATCAAAAAGAACTAAAAGCAGTGGTATGGATTTTTAAAGGTGGAATAATTGCAGAAGAGCCATTATTGTTACCATTTGTAGCAATAAAAGTCACTTGAATAGGGAATGCTAATTGATTAATTATGATTAAATAAAGTAGTAACATTCCCTAGAATACTGTTGCTATTGTGCGGACTGCTCATCTACCTGCATTAAACCTGTCCTCAGAAACCTATTCTCAGCTCACAGCATGCTGCAGTCCCGACCAGCAGTCAGATTTAGCCACAGATATCAGGCCAGCTTTGCTTTGATCTGTCCTCTAAGACCCCTAGGGATCCACCAGGAAAATCCTCCCTCGGCACTGGCTGGGCACACAGAGCCCCTTGCAAAGTGCAAAGGCTGCATGAGATGGATGCAGGCGGAGTGCGACCGCCCCGAGCAATGACTTCATCCAGAGCCCCGCCGGAGCAAGTGAAGGTTACTGCAGCAGTCTTTAAAACCAAAGCCCATTAAACTGCTGAGGCTATTCAGCATTTTTATTAAACGTAGCATTTATTTTACTTATTTTTTCTTCATTTTTAGGTTACTGATTGTATTTTTTTTTTCCTTTTCCATTTGTTATTTTGACATCTGCAGTTCTTTACTGCGGTTCAAGAAAGAGACGGGAAGCTCGGACCCCTGGGCTCTCCCTGCTGTGCCTCTGTCTGTCTGGCTGGCTATTTATAGCCTTTCTCTCACTGAATTGCAGAAGTGTTGAGAGTTTTGCAACTACATTTTGGGGACAGAATCCTGAAGTGTTTACTGCCAGACAAAATAAAATGAGTTAGTGAGATTTTTGCCTCATTAAGACTATATTTGACAATAAATCAAGCTTAAAATTATTTTTATTAAATTCTAAGGCACCTTAGCTTCATTCTAGGAGGAAGTATATTTTCAGAGGAAGACACTTGCCATTCTCCTGCTGTTTAAGGGCAATCACTAACCCCACATCTAACAGTTTAGGGGACATGATCCATAGGGTTTGCAACTGTAGATGGTAACTACATGTCCCTTTCCATACTGCTAAGCAAGGAGGAGGCTTACAATGTAGGAGAAGCTGAAGACAGCTGGCAGTTAAAACTAATTCTATATTATCCACACCTCCCATTGTAGATGTTATATCTATAATCAGAGAGTTTATTTTCCTTAGCTCCACTTTGATATTATTCAAATCCAAAGAAATCTGCAGTTTTAAATAACAGGGAGGACAAGTTGTGCTTTCCGAGAGAGGGAATTGGTACTCCTGCTTGAACAGATGTTAAGAATGTTTCTGAGTGTGCTAGACTCATTTACGAGTCTTTTTCACACATTTGAATCTTGGGGACATCAGCAGTTTGTTCAATATTTTCAGCCTCCTTCCTAAATGCCACACTGGGAAAACGAGAGGAGAAAAAAATGGAAAGAGAAAAAGAAAAAAAAAGGAAAAAAACCCACACAGCTAATCTTCCACCAGTGTGACAGTGTAAGCAAGAATCACAGCAAAATAATGAAGGCAAGGAAGGCACAGATTGTTAGGAAGATAGAATCAGTCTGGAAAAATAATGCAAGATGATAATTTTAACATACAATTAAACCCAGTCACCTTCTGCACTGCAATCCTGAGGTGAGTCTGCAAAACATAAGGTCCTTCCTCCTAAGGGAGGACTGAACTGGCTGGCTCAGCACTAGGGAGTCAGTCTCTGTGGACTCTGCAGTCCTGGCATAAAAAGCAGCACCTTTGAGCTCTGATTCTTTCTCCTAGCATGGTTTCATCACCTTTAGAGATGCTCTGAGGTTTCCTGGACTGGAATAGGAATGGCAAGTATGATTTTATACTGTTTGTACGGTGCCCAGAAGCACAGGGCTCAGCTGTGTTTGGCACGCTGGGTGCTACATGAAAACATTTAATGACAATGAACCAGGTTTGAACCAAATGGACGATCACTCCTGGCTGATGATGAAACAGCCACTTAGGCTTGCCAAAGCACGTTGATAGGCACATCTCTTGAATGGGCTAACTAAGCAATAAAAAGGTTTTCCTGTTGTAAAAAATACCAAAAGGAAGGAAAAGAGATCTCTATGGAGACTCTGGTTTTGCAAGACTCGGTGTCTTTCCTGTGCTGCCTCTTCTTCTGTCCTTAGTTGGTGCAAGTAGTTAGACTTGTAAAAGGTTTAATATTAGCAGTTGTTATGGAATTCCTCATCAGATTACTATATATCCCAAAAGACTAGCTGCACTTCGTTGTTTCAATTTGCAATATCGGCTGAGTAGACCACAAGCCATCAGCACTAGCAAAGCCATGAGTCTTTATACTTGCTTTGAGCGGTACGGTGGCTCAGCAGAGAGAACAGTTCTCTGGGAATAAGAAAACCTTCTTAATATTCCTAATCAGTTACCGACTTGCCATACAATTTTGGAAAAGTCACTGCATTCCTCCTTGCTTTGTTTCCTCTCTCATCTTCAGTGCATCTTGTTTCCATCTTGTTTCTAGACTACAAATTCTGTGGGGCAAGTATGGTCTCTCCCCCCATGTTCTTACAGAAGTGACAGTTCTGGTTTGCTTCTATACTGAGTTAATAAACAATGATCAATACTTCTAATCAAGCATCTTGCTTTCCTCTCATACGTTCTGAAACTATTAAAAGTTTCCTGGTATTGCTAATTTCAGAGGTCTGAAGCTGGTGTATGCAATCAAAGGGACACTATCAGATATTTTACTCTCCCTCCTACATTGACAAAATATAACACCAGTTTTGTTTGCGTGTGATTGCTTGTTTTCAGCTGGAAGCACTTCACCAAAGTTAGAAGACATGCAAAACAAAAAAAACTACAACAAATATTTTGGTTTGGGTAGGAGGTTACTTGTCCCTGGTGATTTTCCATCATACTCCGAAGGCCAACCCCTGAGCAGTGTATTATCAGTGACAATGCAGACACAGTGGTTGTGGATAATGGGGCCAATTTTGCTCTCAGGCAACCCCAGTGACTTCATTGTCTGGTTTATCTGATGATAGGGTATAAGCTGGTAGAATGACTCATCAAGAAAAAAAAAGAAATTGGAAAAAAAAAAAAAGCAAAGGCAGCCAAGTAAAGACACAAGGCTGTCTCCTAAGGATAATTTTAATAGGAAGACAGCAAGAGAGCTTCAAAATGCAGCAAGGGAGCCAGAAGTCTCTGCAGTATGGGGTTGAGCCCAGAGCTACGATTCCGAGCTTAGAGCCTAGGGGGGAGCTTGGGACTTTTTTTGGGGGGGGGGGGGGGGGGGGGGGGATTTTTCTTTTCTCCCCCCTTTCTCTTTTTAATTAAGGCCATTTTTTCTTTCTTACCTCCCAATAGCCATTTTCTCCTCTTTACTGTGAGGAAACAGGCCAGGAAAAGGGAGCTGAAGCTAGCCCCCTTTTCTCTTTGTGTATGCTAACTTGGAGCAAGAGCAGCTCTTCATAATCACTACATTTGTCAGATACAAGCTTTTTAAAAATGTTGCTTCAACATATAATGAGTCTATTATATTATTACTTCATCCTCAGAAATATGGAGGGCCCCAAACAAGGTCAGGATCCCTCATGCAATGCACTGTACAAGCTCCTGCTGAGAAAGAGTCCCAGTTCTTACAGCATTTAAATAGATACATCAATCAAAGAGAGGAATAAAATGGCTGACGGCCAAATTAGATGAGCAAGAAGTTTAAATTCCCAGAGCTCCGAGTCTCCTGCCCAGCTCACTTGGTTCCAGCCCCTCTCCTTCTGCAGAGGTACAAGGCAACCCAGCGGGGGAAGCAGCCCAGTGCACACTGCTCCGCTGTCTGTTTGAGAACCAGAAGTCTTTAGCCAGAGCAGGCTGGGAGACTTCTGGTGACTAAAAGCAGCAGGAAACTTAGGGAGAAAAGCTGCATTATTTGTCCCTGTGACTGGGAAAAATTTTTGCAGGTCTTAGGTTTTCTCAGCTCATTACACTGCATCTATTTGCTCAACTCATGAAGATTTGAGGGAACTTGAGTAAAGGACTGGAAAATTATGTTTAAAAAAAAAGGATTTTATTGAGGACATAGACAAAAATGTTTAGAGATCAGCAATGGAACGTATATAGGGGATAAAGTCTGGTCCCAAAGTGTTTGAGGAGTCATGCTGTAATGTATGAGACGCTTGAGAACATACTGTGGGTATTCTGGAGTTATTTAGATAGTGTTATGATTGTAGTTTGAAGTCAGTAATAACATGCCATATGTTTCCTTTTTCTAAAAAATTATTCTTTATTAATTCTATCAGAGCTACTCTATGAATTCTAAGGCAAAAAAGCACGTTAACTGTTCCTATGGCATTTCAGTAAATTCTGTTTTACTTTAAAGGTCAGGTAATACTATACGGTCTCTTCAGGATATTACTTATTATGAAGCTATTTGATACATCTCCAGACTGTTCCCTTTATACACCAGTAACAGATATGCAAACCTGCCTTGATTTTACCTGAATGGAGGTTTGAATCTATGGAATCCTGCTTAAAAAGGAGACAAACAATACATGAAACCATTTTCTCCTGCCAAACCAAAACCTTATCGATTGGTTTTGAGATGTATATTAAATACCAGAGCTGAGAGTCCATCTGTCCTTTACCTTGGCTTTTGAATGCAGACAGGAAGGATTCTGCAGAAAAAGGATCTGAAACTCAAATACCTGAATTTGGTTCAGTAGCACTGCCATCTTAGACTGGAAGGCTGCATGCAGTTCTTGTGGACATAAAACAGGGACAGCCCATGCAGAAGGTATTTCTAAGTCTCTTTCCAAATCAGCAATTCGCATTGAGAAAGGACCAGGTTAAATAGTTTGCAATACCTCATCTCACATCAAGAAAACAGAAATCTGGTATAGTTAACTAGATTCAATCAGAAATTTAGTTCCTTCAAAGAGAGAAAAATACCATGTAAAAATGCAGTACTTTGCTATAATCCTTCTCTAATCATCAAGGACACTTACAGTTTGAAAAGTCTTGCATACCCAAATTAATGATCCATACGGGACAGAGACCCAATGTTCTCAGTGCGGTATAAGACAATGCTGAACAAATAATAATAGTTACTATCAAGTCTTATGCACCACTGCACTTTGTAATACTGCCTTGAAGTGAAAATGACAAGATGGTGTGATAAGCTAAGCTGTTCCCAGGCTATTGCCCTCTCTAATAGAATCCCCCAAATCCAGAAATCTCAAACAAAAACTTGGTTGAGGGATGTTCCATACTTGTTCCTCGGTAAATTAATTTCAGATTGGTTTCAGATAAGTAACCCTGCACATAAATCTGGTTCACATGGTAAACAACACGGAAGGTGGGATTGCAACAACTTTCACATTTCAGATACCAATTTGTTCTGAATCTTCGGAGACAAGGACAGTGAGACACAACATGGGGGAACTACAGCGTTGTTCATTAGCCGTTGTCTGGTTATATTATAACCTTTATGTTATTTTAACGTAAGTTGATTTTGCTAAAAGCATACCTAACTATTGTATGTTACATTATAACTGACATTACAGGAGCTCCTGAACAGTCCAAACACTCATGATGAAGAATTAGAACTGAGAATCTGTAGACTCAACTTGGTTTCCAATCTGGTGACTACTGTAAGTGGTTGATTCCTCACAGGAAAATATTAATTGATTGCATCACTTAGACCAGAGCCTCCTGGAAGAAGACTTAAAAGAATTCAGGAGGGAGTAACTCCTTCCTCCTCTCCAAATGGAAAAGAGCTAGTGTCAGTAACACAGCTACATTTCAGATGAAGCAGTTAGGACAAAAATTTTGTTAAGAGCCATTGTGCCAGGAAGGCTATTCTGCTGGTCAGCTGCTCAAAGATTCCTTGTTTGTGAATGCTGAAAAATACGCTACTACTGTAAAACCAGTTTGAATATCCACGAGTTCAGTATTTCCAAAGACTTCTTATCCCCCCCCTTTGCAGCAGAAACAGAATTGGAGAAGCGTCCTTTAATTAGAAGGCACTACACGCCTAAAAATTAAGGATGTAGTGCAGTAAATACACAATACAGGAAGGCAAAGCTCTATCCCCCAAACCAGGGGGTAGGAAATAGTCATGCTTAACACCAGTTTGCCAGTGGAAAATCAAGTCACAGATTAAGTGATTTCGTAAGCCGAAGGCTGGGCTTGAAACCAATGACCTCCTTAGTCCTCCCTGAGTATCTGAGACAGGTGATTGTCTTTCTCTGCTGAGATTTCTCCCACAATGCCAGTCTAATTAGGTTTACCTCTCTCTAGCAAAGGGAAAATCCATCCTGAAAATTAATCTGAAATTTTATCCCACACAACCCTTAATAAAAATGACAGGCTATGGGTAGAGCATCATACAATATTACATTAAAAATGATTATGGCAGCACGGCACTGACACACACAACTGTCAGTTATTTACAGGATAGCAAAGAAATTTTATTCTGCCTTTTTGAAAATCCCCTCAAAATACTCAGGATGCAACAAAACCAAACGCATCTATTCTATCACCACGGGGTTATTGAACTATCTGGTACCTTTTAATAGAAAGCAAATTGTGGGTCTAGTGTTGTAAAATCTATATTGACTACACGTAAAACTATCAGATCCATTCGGTGATTTAGCTTCTAACAGAACATCTTATCTGGTTCCAAGTACTACAATGTGCTTTGTTCTGGGGATCCTACGGAGTCAGCTGTTTGACACTGCTTACGCACAGACACGGATGGACAGGCAGCAGAGGGGCAACAACTGGGTGCAGCCTCACAAGGGATGTGAGGGATCGGGGTGATGCTGTGCAGTCACGGCGAGATGGCATGGGACACATCACGCTGCAGAGTGACACTGACGGTAACGAGTGGCGAGTGCAAGCGGCGGAGACAGAAATCCAAACAGCCACGCATTTGGCAGCTCGCAGTGGCTGGGTGCAGATTAGCGTCAAGGTCAAATAAACATCATAAAACATTGCTTAAGCTGTCAATTAAAGAACAAACAAGCTCATCATAATTATACAAGATAATTGTTATCTGCTGGGTGTTAATTAGATACATTTTATCAGATCTGCTGTCACTGAATGGAGAGTAAAACTGGTCAAAGTTTTTTTTATTGTAATGATTTCATAACTAGCTTTGCTCTCCCTTATTTTCCCTGGTTATGTTTTCTTGACTTCATTTCTTCTTTTAAGAAGTTTTAAATTTTCAGAATGAAATTATCTTTCTGTTTAACTAGGCCCACCAAAGAAAAGCATGTGTGGAGAAAGATCTAAAAATAAAATTTGTAAGAGATTTTCACTTTAAAATGGAAATTAAAAAAAAAGACTTCTCTCTGTACTGTTTCAAAAACTAAAATGTTCGATTTTATTAATTTTGAATTAATTAAATGGAAATTTCAACCCACTCTGAATCATAAATAAGGACTCAGATGCCTGAAAGACTGAAATTAGCATATAGGTCTTGAGTAAGCAGTGGTGGAGTTGGCCAATTATCTAAGGCAAGTACTTTACTTATACCTGGAGATAGGCAAATACATCAGATAGGCTTTGGATAATGTCCTGAATGGAAGTGAGAAAGACAGGATGGTCTCAGAGTGCTGCAGCCTCCAGCATCCACTCCTACCCGTGAGAACAAGGATGTGGAATGATCTCAGAGGCACACAAGGATGGAGTAAGTGCTAAAAAAAATACAAATGTGGGAGTTCTGTGCAGTCTGATGAATAAGGTATCATGCTGAAATAAAAACAAAAGGAGGGGAAGAGAGGAAGAACGTTACACGGTCACACACTTGCATCCCGTTACCCCTCCATTACAGCAAGCCCCCATCCATGCTGCAGTCGTTCCACCCTCACAACTCGCTGTTTATCTGCCCAAGTAACAGTTGTCTTAATGTATCACTTTCTGGCAAGAAAATAGAAACGTCCAGTATTTATCTAATCAATAGAAATATCCAAACTTTCAGCCTTTGGGGCAGGGCCCTTTCGTTCTGTATTTGTGCATCACCAAACACATAGCAGGAACTTCCTACACTATGGTACCAAACAACAGGGATGAAAAAGGAGGGCTAGTAGGCCAGTAGAAATACCAAACTTCAAGCTCCATTTCAATTCAGGATTTTCTCATTTAAAAAGATAATCAACATTTATTTCATAAGCTACAGAGCTTGATATAATTTGTATTGGTTTTAGCACAGAAAGAAAATACCAGAATATTTTTTTTTGAGGAGAACAGTGGCACAAAGGTTTACCACACAGGGCCTAAAATAGTGTGAGAAAGGAACTGACTTCAGCTTGAATAATAGTCATTAAATCAAAACACTGGAAAATGCATTCCTTGTAAGAACATAGCCACTGGAGGTTTGCCCAGTCCTAAACAAAGAGTAGCAGTTCACAGCTGTAGGGGACATACTGTGGGTATACACTAATCTGAGGTTTAAAATATACTTGTGGTCTGCAGCAAACTCGGGGATTCCAGCGACCGTTGCAAAAAGGCAGCTCAGGTTGCATTCATTCCTGTACTTGATAATAGCATTTCTCTGGAGTTTTTATCTTCTCTACCTAAATTACTGGAACAGCTATGTGTATCAGCTTTATCCTAAAAAGAAGTAAGAATGAAGAACTTCCAGAGTTATATGTGCACAAAAATGTAAATCCACTCTCAGAATATTTCAAGCAATAGGGTGTGCTTTCATGGCAAAAATGTTGTGGACATTTTCCAAGCACTCCTCCAATATAGTGACAAAGTTCAATGTGACTCATGTGTGCAGGTAATTGATATTATTAACACAAACAGAAAATTTGAGGTCACTACTGGCAAGCAGTATAAAAATCATGTTTGTTTTCTAAGAACATTGTAAAGGGATTACAAGAAAGGCAAACTGAACAAAGATCGAGTTAAATATTTAATATATACATGTATATTTGATGTTCATCTAACAATACCTCATTCATAGCTTATGCAGCCTAAATGGACACAGGTTGAAGATATTTCCTCTTGTTTCACAAGTTAAGCGCTATAATACAATGTCCTTTTTCCTTCCTTTCTATATTAAATGTCTGTGCTACTGGTTAGTAATAGAGACGGCTGATACTTAGGTGAAGATGTGAGACCTTTCATATCTGTAGAGTTCAGAGAACTCAGAAAAGCTGGATATGTACTTGGAGTAGAGACTGTAAACCCTGATAGACCCTTTGAACCTTGCAGTTCAAGCTTTGTGAGCCAAAGCGTAAATGAAGCTGAAGGAATGATCCAAAGACTACTGAAAGCAACGAGGACCTCTCTCGATGGATGTTAGGAGGTTTTGCATCAGCAAAATGAGAAGCAATCATACTCTCAAATTAAAAAATAATCTAGAAAGAAGAGAGCAGAGGAGGAAATAGAAGCAACAGTCAGCAGAGCCTGTTAACTTCGCAGATTCTTTAGAAGTTTGTGTAAGATGGAAGAATTGTTCCCTTGCACTTGAGCTTTTTGCAAAGGAGCTTTTCAGAAAGAAGTCTGAGATAAGAGTAGGCAGGCATCTATCACAAGTCACCTTCAGCAGTTCTAGGATGCATCATTGATAAAAAGCCTGAAAATATTCATTTTCAAAAAACACCACCAAGAATGGAGGAAGTTAAAGCAGGATTTGTTGATACTTCTGCCTCCTCTTTTTTGACCGTCTGCCAACAAAAGTTATATTTAAAATGCCCTTTCTGCTTAGAAATCAGCAGATGTGTAACCTGGAATTCCATGTTAATTTTCATGAGTTTTTGTCTCCCAGTGCCACAGGTGCACAAATATAGAAGCAAGCCACACAACTGAGGGAGACAAGATTCTCACCTGCTCTGTTAAAGGAAACCTTCACCCATGACCTGAAGGAATAAAATTTGACTGTATTACTCATATTCCCAGAGATGCGAGTTTTATGGAAAACAAATGGAACAGAAGTTACCCAATATCAGAACATACAGCAACCTGGGAAGCAACAGCTTTTCAAACAAGGCCGTCAGGTGCAAGCATCTGCCTGCTGCAGAAATCAGCAGGGACAGGGAGATTCAAACGTCCACAGTTTCTTTCCAAAACACAGAGTCCAGAAGACATTTGTATTGGAATAGCCAAGGGGCATAACCCAGCATCCTCAACAACAGTGTTTCACACCCTGCCTGATAAAATTTTGTCAGTATTGTGTGCATGTGCTGCAATAACTGAATTACATGACGATTATTTAACAGTAATAAATAGCTCATCTGTCAAAATCCCACATTAGAATGAGAACCGAAGTCCCTCAAAATTAGCAGCTTGAGAAACCTCACACTAAAGGCTCGGAAGCACACCTGCAGCCATGCCTTCACAGACAGGAGCTGACAGGCAGAGCACTTGCCTCTAAGGGCTGCTCACTGCTGCGTTTAGCATCGCGGCTCCTAGCACCGAGCTCTCCTCGCATGCTTGTTCCTCTCACCCACACCAGACCTTAACAATCATCCATCTGACCCACTTTTGGTGTCATATGTAGGGCAAGCAAGGGAATTTGCTTTCATATCTGGAATGATTCAGATTTTGTTTTCTTTTGTCTCTGAGGGCAGGGACACACACCAAAGAGCATATTTTGCAGAACTGCTACTCTGCACGTCAAGCAAGGCATATACCTCACTGCTGCTTTCCTGATGACAACTGAGCTCTGTTAGTTTTCATGTTCCAATGCATAACAAACAAAAGAAAATAAAATCAACCAAATTAAATTGATTTGATTGCAAATTGTTACTTTGATATTATGATTTCCTTGAGTTGCATATTTTACAGCAAAAGGGTGTAAGGGTACAACCTTTCATCTTAAACTGACTGGAGTTCACAGGAACAATGGGCTGAAGACAACTAGAACTGGCAGAAGGATTTGCAAAACAAATGGGTCATAAGCTCTTTTCCTTCTAAACAACAAGCTCAGGCAAAGCAATTTCCATCTTCTCCCTGAGAAACAGCCAGTTTGGTACTGGAAATCTCAAGAAGCTCTCCCACTGTTAGACACCACTCTTCCAGTGAGACCCATTGTGATATGCACAAAGCAACTAAAGGGTTTGTCTACCTTCTTTACAGAGTGGTATGTTATATGGAGATGGGTATATTCTCTCAGGAGAATGCTTTGTACTCAAAAAATACTTTAAGGGCTGCCTTGGAAGACGTGCTTTGTATTTTATATTACAGTTGGAACAATCCAGGCAACTGAATTAATTGCTTTCTAATAGGAGTCAGTCTTTTTTTTGCAGTGGCAATTTCTCCCTTCTCCTCCTGTTATAAAATTCCTGACTGCCTTTAAATGCTGCCTTTTTAACCCACACAAGGAGAGGTCAGTTGTCCTGCTGTTCTGAGAATACATTTGTGCCAGACTTACACAAGTTCTGTGGTCTTGCAGTGTTGGGCAGAGTCAAAGCGAGAAGAACATATTACGTTCATATACACCATTTATTCAACATACACATATACAACATAGCATATACACCATTTATTCAACCTGCGCCTTAATATTTTTGTCCACTGTCTAACATAACACCTGCTCCATACTACACTGATTACAAGTTGATTCACACCACTGCCTTCATATCCAATCAGCATCAGTGCCATTAATGCAACCTTTAGAGATCAAAACAGCAATTAGGCAATCACTGTTATTCTTGAATGCTACTGGAAGGTTTCCCCACCTAGCATGTATTTTCTGCACAAAGATGGCAGCGATGACAGCAATCCAGAGAAGGAATCACTGATCAGAAGGTGAATAAACCAGTCTTTCGGTACCCTTGTTAAATCTGATGTTTCTTCATTAGTGGTTTCAAGTCCCAGAAGGGAACATGCAGGAAATATCCCCAGTTTTGCCCAGGTTATTATTATATAATGGTACTGCATGAATGCATTCTCATAGGATCGCTGACCACACAACTTATAATTGTTGTTGCAACCTAATGAAAACCATGTGTCTTGTATACCAGAAAGAATACACTGCCCATTTTGTGTAAAGGGCACCTACTGACTCATTTAAATATTTGTTGGGGATTTTTGTTTTATGTAAATGTAGCTTTGTTAAGTTTACAGACTTAATTGAGCATTTGTATGAACAAGAATCCAAAGCACTGTACAATAGGTATTGTTTAGTCTAGTACACTGATTTACATTCAAGTGGGATACAATCTACATTTCATCTTCTGTTAGAACTTCCTGAATCCTGCCAAAAACTACTACTAGGAACAAAAAGGAACATTTCTTCTCATGTTAGCAATTCTTTTTATTCTGTTCAATAACATTATCTGAGTACTTCAGTTTAATATTTTATATTTTTAGTAACATTGACAGAAAACTCAAATAAGCTTCTCCAGTATCTCATTATGTTTGCTTTGGGAATGATTTCTGATTGTCTTTATGATTTTCTTCATTTCTTCATAAAAGCTACAATTAACAGGCATGGAATAAAAAAAAAGAACAACCATATGGCTAAGATAGCTAACTAAACATCATAAAACAGGCAAATGTGAAGGGTTCCTGACCAGCCCAGTGATTTAAGTACATCTGCATCAAGTGTATGCCAAACAATTTGACAGAAACTAAGAACATTTGGTCGTGGGAAATCCAAAGGCAGAAAAGGGATGGAGCTTTTGAATAAAGTATTTAATATCCAGTTCTTCCAGTTCTTCTTCTTCCTTATCCAGAAGGAAGGCCCATTCAGATACTCTGAATATGAAACATCTTTTATGAAATCTTTAACATTACATGTTTACTTTAAAAAAATTACACTGAGAAACAGATCACTTTCCTACTCACTAGCAAATGTACTGTGGAATGTGGATTAATAGGATGCAGGTGTAAAAGGCGAGGTTATTTTAAGTCTATGCAGGAGATTTAGCTCAACCTGGAGGCAAAATAATGCATGTGAGTTAGGAAAACCCAGATTCGTCCCTTACATTCTCCCACACCTCTGCCTGTTTGCATAGGAAGCAAAAATAACAAGCTTGTGGGCTGCTACAAAACAGATATTAAAGATTAATGATTTCTCTAAATCCAACCCCCAAGAAGACATCGTGATAACCTAGAAACAACTTTTGGAAGGCTCATTGTTTTAGAGAGGGATTCAACATGCAGAATTTGTATTAGACTTGTCATTTCTAGAAAGCATCTGAGGCACTACTCAAAGCTTTGGGCCTGATTTGTGGTCTCCTAATTGTGAACAAAGCCAAATTTAAGTGTCGGTTACTCCACTGGTGAACGAATCCCTTTATTATGATAAATAAGCTGCATATATGCATCTTCCTCATATGCTGAGAGAAACTCAATGTTGAGAAAAAGGTCAGTTTAATCCAAGAGTTTTGTGCATTCTCCTGGCTTCAGCTTTGTCCTTAGTCCTGGTTGGTCCAAAAGCAAAAAGGATGTTTTCTGAATCATAGCCAAACATCCTTCCCATGGGAGAGGGAAAAAGAGGGGATTCTCATCACTTGATGGGGTGAGTTACAAGAATTATGTGAATAGATGGGAGAATTTCTTTTTGAAGAAGACCCACTTTCTCCATTCCTCCCGAAGGAACAAAGACATGCAAGAGCACATTTCTTTGTGCTGTTGCCAAATAGTGGATATTTATCATCATAATTAAAGAAACAAATTGCCAAAAACAAATATTATTTGCAGATGGATTCCTCTGTCTTCTGTGAAAATTGTTTACATTTCAAATGAGTGGAAAAATAAGATTATACATTTGAAAAGCCCCAGGCCAGCTATTAGGAGAGATAGGGGAGCTCTGAACTTTCTCCTGCAAAACACACCTGAAAGACTTTCTAATTTCTCAGCATGTTGACATTATTTAAATTCCTGTCTTACTGAAATATAGCCAAAGCTGAAGCTCTAGCCTCCAAAAAATAAACTCTTGTTTAATCATGTGATGGGTAAATGTATCCAGGAAATGTCACAAAATAAATCTGAGACAAATTAAACAAAACTTGACTTCCTTTCTTATGTCAGATGCCTCTAATTTTAGCAGCTTGGGGTAACAAAGAAAAAGCAAGCACTTAGAAATGAAAATGTCTGTTTAGCATCAGAGCTGTAAAGAAAAAGTAGCACGTTTCCAAATCTGTAACAACATATAACATATGACCTGGGTCCTCTAACTACACTGTACATAAACCTCTCATTGCCTTCAGTCAGAAGCACATTATTTCTCTTTATTTACAATGTTGGCTGTTGTTTTAGGAATTTGGGTGCAGTCGGGCTATGCGTCAGAGTACGCTAGAGGTTGTATTTCACCCATCCCATACAGTGCTAGATAATCTTCCACTCCTTGACTTTCAAGATGACAGTTCCCTATAAACCATCTGTTGAAATAAAGTGTCAGGATAGAAGTCTAACTGCCACCAACACAAGACATGTGGAGTTACAGATCATGAAAGTTACTAAAATACTGGTAGACATGGAGAATTGGCAATCAAGGCTTATGCAGGTTGATAAATAGCCATGTAAAATAAAACAAATTAATATAATACATGGGGAAAAGGAAAAACACAGGCATTTAATATGAAGGAAGGGTATTTAGGGGTCAAAGCAAAACATGGAAAAATTGAGATTACAGTCTGTGATAACCAAACTTCTGCTCCTTCCTTCATTAAGCACCTGGCTCACCCCTTCACTTCCTCCTCAGCAGAGCTGCATTCTTTCGCAGGGTGCTCTCCAACACAGGATTACACAGACTTTCAGCAGGGCTGACTGCCATCAGAGCACAAGAGGTAGGATTTGCAGGCTGCTACCTGAGCCTGTCACCCTTTACAGATGAGCTACCCAGCTGGCTGAGCAGATGCTGGCTGAAATAAGGAAACAATTACCTTTGCACCTGGCTGAGTCCTTTAGATCTTTGTAAGAGATAGATGACCAACCATGAAAATATGCCAAGTAGTGGCCAAGAATATTTAAGAGATTAAATATAAAATTTGCTTAAGTCTTGTAGGTAGAGGTGTTTTTGTTTTTTGCCAGATTCTCTCTGGATATCTGGAAGATGCCATTCCAACTTTACTCATTGCTCTGGATTGGGGCTGCTTTTCTCTACAGCACCAGATGCTACTCTGATTACAAAGTCACATGCCCTTGTGAGTAAGCCACCCTTCACAATATATTTTGGATGGAGGTGGAAAAAAATCTGTCAAATGAGAAGGTAAGTGGGAATTAAAGAACAGATCTAACCATCGAAACAAAACAGCATAAAAAAGATCTCTTGACCAACCTTTACCTTTCTAGAGATGTAAAGAATATGGTTTGTGTTATTTATTGCATTTGAATTGCCCATTTTCTAGAAAAAAAAAAGGTTATTCCAAGCCTTTTCCCCACTTACTGCTTTCCTCTAATCTCTTTCTGAGCCTCCATACTTAGTGTCTCTCTGGGAGCATATAGGTAACACTGAATGCTAATGAAATACCTGCTGCAGCCCTGGACCACCAGGGTGTAATTTCATCCGTTAAAAGCAACCAGCAGACAGGTACTTCATCAGGCACTAAGCAGTTCTGGTTGTCCTGCCATTGTTAACTCATCCCATGGGCAGTCTAGAGGTAGTACATCCACAGCTCAAACTGGGGGGCTTCTTCACCAATACCTTAAACACAGCCATATGTAATAACAACACAGACAGCAACAAGTGTAAGAACAGTCCTTCCAGCAGATTACTCAGGGGGGAAAAAAAGTCTCTAAAGTAGCATCAACTTCCCCTACAAAGAAATCAGTTATAGGGAGATGCTTTGTTCTCCCATAGAACCCTCCATCTGGTAGGAGATTTACAGAAACTCCACATTTTCACAACAGCCTTTGAGAAAGGAAATGTCACCTTCTTCACATGGATGATAAAAACAAGGGGCAAAGAATGATGTCCTCGGGATCATACAGAATGGAACAAAGACTAAAGAAAAACACCCAGGATGTGCTTGTTCAGCACTGGAAGAGTTCTTGGAAGCTTGAGACCGTTCCACATATTATGATCACAGAGCATCACATGGTGTGAAGGAGGGGATGGGAAAGTCTCGCTGCTTCCCACAGAAAACCCCACAGTAATAAGTCTTCCCAGAAGACTTCTTCCCACATCACTTATTTGAGAGGGTGGGACTTCAAACCTCAAAATATGCAGCTTGACCTGACATACTTGTTTTTTTGCACAGTATGGCTCAGACAGACAAGGCAGCAACATGCTAGAAGCATTGTTACTGCCATACAATTCAGGAAGGGTTTTTTGGAGGGTTTTCTTAGCCAGCTATCTCCATACCAATCTGCCTGCATCTTGTTACAGGAGAACTAGGGTGAGTAAGCTTTCCAAAGGCAGAAAACCCTGAAGGCCTAGTTAGTGGGAGACACTGCATGGTTCCTTCCTTTGTGGGAAGAGAGGAATGCAGCCTGCCTTATGCTCCAAAAGTAGAGTCCTGAGGGCCAGGTATTCTGCAGTGTTTATCCTCCAGTTGGCACCACCTGACACCCTCTTGCAGTAGACAAATCACTGTTCCTCGGTGCCTCAGTTTCCTCCTTATCACCTCACTGAGCTGCTTCACTGCTATGAAGCAACACAAGACCGAAAGTGGTAGAGGCCATTCAGAATGAAAAAGCATTATTCATTTTTCTGCAGTTTCTGTACAGCTTTACAGTTGCCCTAGGTAGGTCACTAAATGCCTGTTTCTCAAAGCAATTGAAATAAGGAAATTCCTCATTTCTTTCGTGAGTAATGACACCAATAGATGCTACGCCACTATGTACTAAATCAGCATAACCCTTCACAGCTCATATGTCTTGAAAGTGTTTATTCAACTTGTTTTTAACTGAAGAGGACTGCAACACACTGGGGAAAAAGGAAGGAGGAAGAGGCAGAGAGACCAAACAAGCCTGTCTTACTGTTACAAATAACTCCTGTAATCTCATAATGATAAGAAATTTCTGAAGATAGCTGTTTGCTTGTACATTACTGGGAGCCTATGTGGCTCCCAATAAAAGCCCGAAACTTTGAAAGGAGGGGGGTGCTTATATGAATGCATGAATTTTAAAGCCCAAGTGCAGAACAGAAATAAGGCAACTTCAGCCTCCAGAGAAATAACCTTCAAATCACAATTTGACAAACAATATCAAAAACTATCAGAGAAGCAAGCGATCTAGCTGACTGCAGTGTTTTCATTCCCTTCTCAGCAGTGTGACCTCATCACAGTCGCACTTGCACAGAATCCTATTACTGCTGCCTCAGCTGCAGAGCTGCAAGACAAAGGAAGGTTACAGACATCACTCCCCTCTGTGCCGTGCTAATCAATAGTTTTTATCTAATTTCTTTGCTTCAAGATACAGGAAAACAAGGTGCTGCATCTGAAATGGAAGGCTGGGAATAACTGAGCTTTGAGGGAATCAATACAAAATAGAATAGCTGACAATGTCATTCACCTGAATCACTATGAGGACAGATTTGAAGTTCTTCTAATTATCTAGATGTTTGTACTTTTAATCACTGATTTAGTGTCTGCCTAAAAAATTGTCTTTATTTAATATTCACTGTGGTTTCAGAACTTTCTGACCTACTGGCAAGTCTGCTCAATTTCCTTATGCTTTTATTCTAGCTGAAAGTTTACCTTTTGGTGTCGGTTTAGGGCTCAGCACAAAGTAGCTCTGTTAGCTTGTTGGACTCAGGTAGATAATTTACACGTGATAACACAGGGGCCGAACCCTAGCTAGCAGGGATCAACACGCCTCAGCTGATGGACTGTTACTGCAATGGACACCTTTTCTTCCTTCAAATGCTAGATTAAAAAAAAAAAACCACACTCACACACATACACAAAAAAAACAACACAGTATATTGTTTCTTTAAATTAGCTAACAAGAAACATAAAAGCCCAGCACTACTTAAAGTAGAACCAACAGAGTTAAGAATAATAGTAAAAGAAGTAGTCTTCAGATGCCTAACTCAGAATGCAGCAATAAATCAACATTAAGAGAGGAAAAATCATCATCAGCTATGCTCCATTATAAAATGGAATCATCAATTTTAAGCATACTCTGTCTCTTCCTGAGCACTGAAAGGCTTCTCTCAACTAAAGCACATAAGAGAAAGTTGAAAAGAAGGCTGCACAGCCCACTCCACTTGCCTTAGTGCCTCTCCAGAGAGCCTTTCACATAGGCTATCAACACCAGCTCAAACCCACTCCTTTCCCCATCTCAAACTCTTATAGTGTTCCTGTGGGAAGTCATTAATTCCTTACAGCTGGTGGGTCTCTGCACTCATGATGGGCAGCTTTGTTACTGCATCTTCCCTGTCCCTCCAAGGGTGAATTAACACTTTCCCAACAGCCCCTTCACTGAACAAACATGCACTACTACACGTCCCCTCACTTTTTCCAGCATATTATGTCCAGATCCAAAAGAGACATCGATGGACATCCATCCAGATACTGCTCACCAGAACCCCTTTTTGAATGCCTTCCACCTTCAAAGTTAAAAGGCAGGAGCTTCCAAGTGTCTACAGCTTTGCTGCTGAATGTGTGCATCAGTTTCTGTAAGACTGAGAAACAGGTCACCTATCACCCAGGCTACCTTGGGATTCTGAACTGACCCAGATCTCACTGATCTGACTGATCCTTTACTTGCTTCCCCTAGGTTTTCTCAGTGAGTGCCTGCCATGTTGCAAAATGCAGAGGCAACTAGTTCTTTCTATTTGAAACAAGGGCAGAACAGTCCCCTTCATCCAACGGCTTAGTGGTTGGCTTGGTCAGGATGAACATTGGATTTTTGCTTTTGTTTGGAGGGATTCAAACTCACCTTCCCAGAGGTAACGATCCTCACCACTGGGCTGCTGCAGAAAAAGAACAGTTCCCAGATCCCCCTCGCATTGGAAAGGATAGCATGGGTCCTGCTTTATTATAAGGGGAAAAAGGGGGGGACTGGAGAACTTATCTTTAAAAGTGTTCCAGGCAGCTAATCCCACGAGGAAGGAGATGCGAGCCAGCAGCACAGATCAAAGAGCCTGGGTCAGGGCTGAATGCACCCCTTCCCCTTAGCTGTGGCTGCTTTAAGCAGCCTCCTCCCAGCGCGCTGCCTCATCTGGCTGCCATTCTGAGACTCCTCGCTCGGGGCTGTGGGTCCCACCAAAGGGGCAGCTAGAGCTCAGCACTCTGGCACCCACATAATACTTCGGGTGTTGGTCTGAGGTGCGCTTATTTTTCCCTGGCAGAGTTTTCTTTCATCTTATGCTGCTGATATAACAGCATCGTCTTAGGCTTACGCCGAAGAAATTGTGAAATGAAGTGAATGCAAAATTCTTTCTGTTGCAAAAAAGTAGTTCTCGCATAGGAACTGTAACTGCCTCACAGCTGAGACTTCTCAGCTAGAGTAAAACATTATTTTTCAGTAAACCATAAGATTTAATTTTTTTATAATTATGTATAATTAATATGGTTGGCATATAGCATCTACAACATCCCAAAAATGCAGTGCAAGCACCAAGTACTTCAAGGCGCTCCTTCATTGCAGCTTGTAATCCTGTTTTGGAATGCTGTCAGTTTGGTCTAGAAGGGGTTGTTTTAATTTAAGAATGTAACTATAACAATCTATAAAACTCATTCAGAATTATGGACTTGCTTCTGTTTAATGGATAAGCCATTTTTTAAGAAATGAACTTTCATAAATCTGCCACTAGCCAAGTTTTTAAGTAAAAATATCAGTTTAATGCAAGGGAAAACTACTCATTAAACAGTAATCAGTTCTCTCATTTTCTTTCTTTGCGGACCATAGAACTGCTTGCAGAGTTGGTAGCTGCAGACTGTAAAGTGCAAGAGTGAAGACAGATAGATAACCACCACCAAGTCCAAAGCTGATTTGCAGTAAAGACAAGAACTGCTCTATAAAATAAATTTGTACAGTTGCTTGGCTGATGTTTTAATGCCAACCTGGCAGAAAGATCAGCTGCTTACCCAGGGAAAACTACCAAGGCAAGCAATTCTTATTTTCTAGACAAATAGTAAATTCAATTTAATTTTGGTTAAGTTTCAGATCAAAAAAAAGGGAGACATTTTTCAAAATGTCAAAACATTTCATGTTGACATTTTTTATCTGAAATGTTTGTCTCAGAAATGCCAAAAAGTTTCATTTTGACATTTTCACAATTGAAAGCTTTTTCAAATTGGCATTTTTCATTCAAAAGTACAGGTAATATTGAAAAAAAAAAAGTGGGGAAAAACCCTTTTGTATGGAAAGTTAAATAGCTCAAAAATTAAATGAAATATTTCATTTCAGGATAAATAAAATATTTCTCATTGATCAAATAAAACTTTAACATTTCCTTGAAAAGCTCAGTTTTGTTTGAACACACAACAATTTTAATCTTGCCTTTTAATATAAAACAAAAGAGAAGTCTTGTCTAAATTTAAAACCATCATATTGGTGTTTAATACAGTTCTTGTTTTGGTTTTCATAAGTCTTATAGTCAGGTTCACAAGTGGGGTTCTTGCATCTTAATAGATGATTATTCATCATCTGAACAATTTTAGATAACCAGGTGTACCTTAAAGGCAGTCCCACAAATATAAGATAAAATGTTTAATTTAAGCTTCTTTAGCTAATGTTTAGGCCAATGGGTTTTATTTTGTATTTGTGGTCTAAAATTTTTGTTTAAAATCATTCGCCACCAGAGGGTTCAATGCACACATATATGACTTGGTTTTGGCTGGGGAATGGCCATGGTTTTCTATTTATGAAGTTATATTAAAATTTAGGAAAAGCATAAATATTGTTCCTGAAATAACATCAGCCAAACAGAGCTACAAGCTAGAAATCTGGAGAAGGATTAAATCAATTACTAGATGAGCTAGGGCAATGCATTGTTTCATTCCCTAGTGGTGAAATCTCAGGCTACAGAACAGTAGAGATACAGTTAAATGCTTCATATACAGTGTCTGATTTATTTTATACCAGGGTACGTTCAGAACTGGCTAAAGAGATTTGAGAACTGTGAGTAGGTTTCACGGAGATATTGCCCTCTATGGAGAGTAGATCAAGTTGCAGATGTTTGAAAATGGTCAAGCCTAACATCTAGTCTTTAAATAGGACCCGGGGCAGGGGAACAGGGCAAGAGCCAGGAAATAAGAAATCACTCATCCTGAATTGCCAGAGAAGTATTACAATGAACTACCAAATATAATTGCATAAGTATCTAAGTTGAAAAAGAAGATGAGTGTGAAAACTAACCTGATTCAGGGATTTGTCAGCATCAAAGCAGGAGCTCCTCCTCCCTTCACTGCATTTCTACTGCTTATTTTATATGGGGTCCATCTGTTATTGATGGATCAGCTCTGCTCCAGATAAGGAAAAATGTGTAGATTCCATATTTATTGACATTAATAACTTCACTGTTTCATATGGTACCTCAAAACTAGGTGGGGAAAATATAGTTTAGATCTATAAAATGAATGAAATTACTGGTCATAATGTCTTCTGTGGGTAGTAAGGATTAGTGGTCCACTGGAAGGATATATTAAGTGGGGTGTAATCATTCATCTGTTACTAGACAATATTTTCACTGCAGATTTTGTGCCATAAGAGTATTAGAAATTCAAGTGCATGAGAAAATCTTGATGGACCATAGATTGCTTAGGGTTGAGAGGAAGAAATAGAGGAAGATGTGAAAGCAGTCCACACAAAATTAGATTTGTAGGAGACAACCTTCTTCATGTCCACTTTTAGTTGGACAAGTACAGAACTTAAATTGCAGCAAGGCACATGTCACATGAATGTAAACTATTATTAATTAATTACCATTATTAATTTATTAGTACTATACAGTGTGTCTGCCAACATGCTGCTAAACATTGCCAGGCTGTGGGCACTTATGGTTAGTTACCACTAATAAAGTTCACCCCAGAGACCAATTCTGGAGATCAGCCAGCTGCTGTAGTCTGTCTTTTGTTTTAAAAGTTGTCTTACTTGCTCAGACCTATGAAGGAAGGCATTCTACATGTTTAACGTTGAACTAGCATTTTTATGTCCCTTTAGGTGTTTATTTCCCAAAGGAGGAGAAGAGACACGACAGCTGTAGAATTCTTCAGTAGTTTGGTTCAGTTGTTTGGGTGCAACTTGGCCAAAAGAAGCAACAGAATACGGCTCAGGATTTGGGCTCTGCTGCAGCAGTAGAGCAGTGACAGCTCTTTTAAACCACAACTTGATTGATTACAGCTAGCAGATATTCATAATAATTAATGGGGAATCTCAGTAGAGTTAAGTTTTATTTTACCAAAGACCACTAGTTAAATAAAAATTGTTTATAAATAATTGTCTCAGTGCCATTTGGGCCAGATCAGAAATTCAGTCTGGGGACACAGTGTGTCAGAAGCCTGCTTAAGTCTCAGGCCAATTTCATTAGTAGTTTTGAGCTCAGGAAGAAGAAAAAACATGAAGCAAAATCCAGGAGTTGCACAAACATTTTAATGTATCATGCAATTAACCTGTGGCATGCTCTGACTCAAGAAGTCAAGGGATTAAGAGCCTAGGTAGTGTAAGAGCAAACTAGAGAGTCAGATGGATAATGCAAACATTAGTCAGGATCAACATCTGTAAGGAATGTCTGTTCCCTACTCTGATTATTTGCACCTTTCTCCCAAGCACCATTCTATCTAGAAACACAATATTCAGAGTAAGAATTTTTTTCATGTCCAATCTTATTTTCTTTGTAAAGGAAGAATTCAGCAGTAATGAAACATTGATTTTTTTTTTAAAAAAAATGTTTCATTTTAAACAGAACTTAAGATCATTACAAATTTCTATAAGAAACAGTCCTTTTCTTTTTGATTGAGGTCAGTTTGTGCTTTAGAGCTTTTAAATATTGGTTTAAAATTGAAGTTTTACTTAGCCATAAGTAGAATATCAAAACAACACTCTCCAAAAAACTGAAAGCTTAAAAATTTCATATCGGTGAAAATTTGAAAAAATGTTTTCAAAATATCACTGAATTTCATTTCATTCGTTTCCCATTCAAGTATTGCTAGGGAACCAACAACACTGGATTTCCACCATCTCTAAAAATATTGGAGGAAACTCTGTGGCTGTGATTCATTAAGGCAATACCCAAGCTGTGGGTAGAACTTACCTCAACTAGTCTGAGACATCTACAGTGTCGAAATCCCAGTCTGAGCTAGTCATCACAACCTCCTTTAATGACAGTGTGCTTGTGTGATACAACATTATGTTACGGTAGGCATCTTAAATAGGTCAGATGCATCCTATTTCTCTCTATTGACAATAAAGGGAATCTAGTTCAGGTGGAGATTTCTGCCTGGCTGATGTCTTAAGCTAAGCATTCATGTTTCTATATAAATGAAGCAGATATAACTTTAGGAGTCAGACTCAAAAGATATCACTCAGCATATGTTAAGACAAGCAAAAGGAAGACAATGTCTACAAGAGGTGTAATTCATCACAGAATGGATTCTCTTCACCACCTACCAAATGTGACCTGGAGGATCTTCTCCAGGGCACTTGCAAGGCCATCTGCTTTCTCTTCTGTTGTGTCTGCTTTTCATTTGTTGCTCAAGGCAGGGATATGTAGGTGTCTTTGATAGCTTTGTTTTCTGTAGCCCCAAGGAGTTCAGAAATGAGATTTCACTTAGATACTGAAAAGATAGAAAATGTGTGAAAAATTGTAATGATGCTCTCAAGGTTGTTGGATTAACTTCCTGTTGCTATCACTGACAATGATTTATCCTCGTTGTTTAAATTCTGCTGGTAACCATGATGCAGTGAGGTCAACTATGCTCTCATTGTGCCGAGACAGAATTTTCCAAAGCCAAGCGCAGATCTTTTACTTTCTCTTACTGCTCTGCTGCTGAAGTTTTCAGTAACATGCACAAGGGAAATAAAATCTTTACCCTTGCTACTTAGACATCTTCATGTAGGTCATTTACTGTTTCACTGTAGTTCTCTGTTGTAACTGTGTAAGCTTCCTAAGAATCACAATTGGCAGAAATTAGCTAGTGCATATGAAGTAGTACCTCCACTTCATAGATGTGGGCTAGTGACACAGCATTGCTTGCGCTCTTCCACCTCAACCTCATTTACTCAACAGAGTGTAAGTGTTCTGGCTTTCCAAGCAAGTAAGGCTCTGTCCTCTGAATTTAGCAGCCAGTAACATGAAGTATGTGAAGCCAATACTTAGGATCTAGGAACAAATGATTTCAAACTAAATGAAGAAAATTTCTTTTCTTTTTTTTTTTTTTTTTCTCTCATCTGATGGATGGTGCTGGATATAGTGAAAGCAATGAAAAGACAGTGAACTGGTCTACAAATGTACACTGTAAGGATGTAATGACAGAAAGAATATGGTCAGTGATGGAGTGGTGAAAGCCATTGGTTAGCTTTGGAGCAGGTCAGTGGTTCCATGCAGCAGAATCCAGTACAAATGTGGTTGTTGTGCTGCAGAATTAATTAATTCTGGCATACGGTAGTGCTAAAGAATCTGAGAGATGGGTCAGAGCTTGTGTTCTATAAAGGCACAGAGCAAAATGACAAACGTGCTCCAAATAAGGTAAGTACTGGAAGGTTTCTCTGAGGAAGCATCCATCTTCAGTTCAAGCCAACAGGATTATCCAGGTCTCAGAGACTGTTTCTTTGAGACGCATTAGTCCACTTCAGGTTCACTATGGGAGCTATCAGTGAGACAATAAACTCTACCCACAGAGCAATTCCTGCATGCTCCTTCCTGGTCCTGTGCAAGGCGAAAGGATCCTGTCCCTCTGTGACTGTGATTCTTTGCAACATGGAATACCTGCATGATCCCTGGAAGCACAGGGACAGAGTCTGGTTCACCTCCAATTGTGCTCTTCCCTGTAAGATAATACAGCTGGTGAAGAATCCATCTCCCAGTAAGACAAGCTGTGTTCGCCCTTTGTCCTGCCTGGCTATTCAGTTCATGGATCAGGTCAGGATCAATGAATTGACTCAATGAAGACATCCGAGAGGGCAGGGGTGTGAAGGAAAAGGGAGGAAATCCTTGCAACAAGAAAGGGGAGAGTCTGTAGTAAACCAGTGCACTGGTGGCCAAGTGAACCAGACCCATGTCTTGGGCTGTTCAAGGTCAAAAGAAAGGGAGAAGCTGCCTCCTACACTTTCACAGCCAGAATCCAGGAGGGATTTTTCCCTCTTTGGTGAATTATAAAGGATGTCTGGGCATCACTCAGAGCAGGAACAAGCCTAATACATACATTCCTTCAGCCAAATCTGCCAGCCGTCACATCACATGAATTTGCATTGAAGCTTAGTTGCCTGGGATTTTTTTAATGGAGAGCATGCTCTGCTCACTATATATTCTCATTGTGTAACCATCTATCCATCATCTAGTATATGCACGGCTATAAAAGCACAAACCAGATCGTCATTGTTATTTTTTGAGAAAACATTCCTTTGTTCAAGTGCAAAGCTTTGTCTCCTTCAGTTGTACTGGGGTTTAGTTATTCTAAAATCTGACTTTATAAAAACCTTCTGCAAAAGCAGATAAAATGAAGGCTCTCTCTGTGTAGGAGTGATTAGTATTCTGTAGTGTTGCAGTACATTTTCATACTGATTTTTGTGTGTTTTTCCCCCTTCAGAATAGTACATTTGTGGGCTCTACATATCTTAAAATAGACTGAAGATAACATTTTTAAAAATCCATACTTGGGTGCTTTAATTATCCAAGTTTTTTGCAACTTTTTAAGGAGGATTATTCATTTTAGGAAATCAAAATGTGGGCAACTACACTTCTGGGGCCAAAATCAAACGTAACAGAGTTTGGAAAGAAGGCTGAAAATATTTGGATCCTATGTACTTTCCCTTAATACAGGTGCAGAATTCCTTGGGAATGTAAGCACTGTATAGTTCAATTATTTCTGAAATGCATTTGTGGAAAATAGGTATTTCCTAATGATATAAAATTAGCATAATGACAAGGACACAGCTTTGCAGCAAGCTCCACATCTCCTCAGAAGTGCTGAGCACTCACTGCCGTTCTCATTGCAGTCTGTGGGAGTTGCAGTTGCTCAGCATACTGGAGAATTGGGTCTTAATTGACTTGCAGTTCATAAAAATTCACAAAAGATATATGAGACTGTTGCAAAGCCTGGGCCTCACATACGTCACTGGAGCACTCGAGTGAGATATGGCATCAAGACCTGAGCAAACATTTAAAACAGAAACAACTCAAAGCAAGTGCACAAACCAATCAATGGGACATTCAGGTTGGCCCAACGCCAAATGTCAGGGAAATAAATTTGGAAAGAAAATAACACCAAAAAGCCAAAAGCCATTGTATTGACCCTCGCTTTTGAATCAGGCCCCTCTAAAACAAAGAATCAGATTTTTTTTTTCTCTTCCTTTCCTACGTGTTTTATTGTATAATTTAAAATATTCACCTACCCTAATTCTTTTTGCACTTGAAGGGCACTTTCCTTTCTTGGTTTCTGTATGGATATTGCATACTTAACCAACTGCCTTTAACTCCAGTATCATTCCATTGACTTCAGCAGTGTTGCTAATATGCTTAGAGTTAGGCACATGCTTAATTACTCAGTAGAAAAGGGACCTTAAATAATTCCCTGATACGGGAAGGAAGGCTGTTTTAGGTTAACTACAAATGTGATTTGCCTTGTGGGAATCTTTGTCTCGCTTTCATGATTGAGGGCAAACCATAATGGAGTAATGGACAGATAATAAACTTAACTCCACTTTTTAAAACAATATTTTATTGATTTAACTGAAAATCTCAAGTCCGTAGATTTGCTCTCTATAATGCCAGCCAATAACTGTATTAAAAGAAAATGAAGGAAGGGAAAGTGGTGGGGGAACACCGATGCTTCACTTTGAAATTTTAACCCTTTCAAGTTTTTCTTTTTTCTTTTTAAAACTCTTTTTTTTCAAAAGATGGCATAAAACAAAGCTAGAAGCATTTCTTTGGCAGACCAATTGGAAACATAGATAGAGAAGAAAGGCAAACAGGGACAGCCCAATTTATGTCACAGCTCACTACATTAGAGCATGTCTGAGCCCTGAATTTTTTTTCTGTTCGTGCCAGCACTCCTTTGATGATTACTTTATCTGAAAAAGATAAGACATTATGAATTTGATTATGGCATCACTCCATGTGGTTTGACAGGGCCTCAAGCACATCGGTAAATTGCTGTCTGAGCAGTTCCATTATTATTGCATAGCATGGCTCAGAGTTAAGGACTAAGCTGGAATAAATATAGAATTAAAAAAAAAAAAGATAACAGTCACTCTTAGCCTTCATAGAAATTACTCTTTTAAAGTTACAGTGTCTTCCCATTACTTGCAGTGTCATTCAGTTAAACATCAGTAATTGCTGGCCTGTGTATCACCTGCAAGTTCAAAGCAATCCCAGAGCCCAAGTCTACAATGCTGAAATGTCATTTCTGGCCATCTTTGAAGAATTTAATCAGTACTTAAAGCGTACAGGACTGACAGGGAGAACTGTTGACGGCAGTTTCTTTGAGACTGATCATATAATTTTCAAGCTGAATTTTATGACTGTGCAGTATTTTAAGTAGGAGAACAGTACAGCAACTGTAATTTTAACAAGAGGAGCATTTTATGGTTTTTTTTTTTTTCTTTGCACTAGTCTGGAATTTATGCACTTAATAGTCTTAGTTTAAGGAGTTCAGTCTCAGTACAAAGAGAACTACCATACACTACAATTCAGGGTAGGCCATCGGAAGACCAAACACATACATCACTTCATCGCCACTCTAAGTTCAGAAAACCAATTACGTATTCTTATTATGCCCTAAAAATACAGGACTATAGTCAGAGGGAAGTCTAAGGAATTCTGAACTGGGATCAGTTAAATTCCTTTTAATTTCTTCCTTCTGCAAAGTCCCTACAAGCAAAGAGGAGGGAGAAAGTTTGTGGAAGACCTTACATGTTAAATTGAAGACATCCCACCCAAAGAAAGAAAGCTCTTTGTGGACACAGTTAATCTCGACTGGTAAGTATGCAGTAATCCATTTGAAAAAGAATGAATTCTAGCCCTTCAGCTAGGATGTGGTCGCTAGAACAGCATGTTTGTTATCAGCCACATCTGGGAAAGCAGAAACTTGCAGGATGTAGCAGGGGCTGAGAGGAATGGAAGGGCAGAACTTTAAGAGTAAAATGTCTTATTCTTTTTTCAAAATTATCTCTGGTAAAGCAGTTACTGCCTTCAGCTACCATGATCAGTGCAAGTGCTGTCAAGAATCCAGGATGGAACCTGACCCAAGCTAGGGGATACATTTGGGAGAGCAGAAGCTGCAGCTTCATCAGTGGGAAGCAGAAAATTGAATTCACGAGGACAGAAACCTCATGGAGTGATGCACAGAAAGAGTGACTGCTCCCTTCTATACCATAAGATACTTGAAAAAGGCTAAATCCTTCTTTAACTGGCAAATCGTGTCCTTATTTTGCTTAATTTAAGACAAAGTAGAAACCTCCCACAATGTCTCAAAAGGTGCTAAAATATGGTCATATATCTCAGGTGGACTCGTACTTGCAGCCCAGCTGGTCTGGGCAGCAGTTTAGAAGTAAAGCAAAAGAAGTACTGACAAAAAAAAGAGTAAAAGAACTTCCCTCCCAAAGGATATGCACACAACAGCTGACAGTGGCGGAGCAGCCACAAGCACAGACATATGTAACTGTGTGTGAGCATGTGTGATTGCATGTACGCCTTTCCCTTCTCAGGACTGAAACCTACTTCATTTTCCTGAGAAGTCCCCCATGATGGATCCAGGTGTAAAGCAAGTTACAAGTGATAACAGGTCTCGGTCTGTTCCTGTTTCCCAAAGCTGAAAGCTCGTGGAGTGAGTCAGAGGCACTGCAGCAGCCTGCCAGTGAGGTCCAGTTCTGCAAAGGCAGAAATTGTTTGTAACTGCAAATTCCTTGGGCCTGCTTTTGTGTACCTGGTTTGCATTCCCCAAGCTGGGGCTGTCTGCAGAACTCGCTTCCTCCTCAGCTGACATGGTGTGCATTAAGCCAAAGCAAAGAGGCCCCCCTGCTTTGATGTGCCTCGCTAGAATCCAAGGAAAGTGTACAGAGAATATTTTAATAATTAAGAATTATGATATGAAAGCAAAGCTGTTAGCATTGCCAAGTTCGACCATAGTCTTTGAAAAGAACTCTGTCAAAATGCGTTTCTAAGAAGAAATTATGTTATAAATTATTTTTATGGAATGTTCCAATGTTAAATGAATATTTAGGTTGCAGTTCATGAAAACCTCCCTCTTTTGAAAAAAAAAATGTTTTCATTTTTTAGATTTCTCTTTGTCAGCATTTCTAACAGTAAAAATGACAAACTTTCATGGGTAGGTGCCAATGGAGACAGCTGTATTTTATTATTGAATACTTCTGGTGCTTAGTTTGGCACCAGTCCTGTTTATATTGCTAGTAAGATTTCATGCAAGCCTTTGCAAGGTCTTGTGTTTAAACTTAAATGTCTGATACGGTTTGTAATTGATTCCACCCAGTTCCTTCCCTCCTCCTTCTCAGTCCATTTTGTAAAAGAGAATTTATCACTGTGTGGGGAACACAAACCTTCCAGTCCTGCAAATTCAAAGACAAAAATTCCATAGCAAGATCCTAGAAACCTCTGGTGCTATTATGATTCTCTTCAACTGCTAAGAGAATGTATTAATCCCTGCTGTTCCTGCTCTTGGATTCTTATTTTTGGTGTGTTTTGAATAAGTAACTTTTCTCAAGGTTAAATCAAACCAACCCATGTGCTTCCCATCTCAGAGCAGAAATCTAGCTGTTGGCTGTACCTCCCAATCCCTTGGTTTTTCTGTTCCTTGTAACCTCTATGCTCACTGTTGATATACCAGGCAGTTTACTACATGCTTGCATGAGAGGCCGTGAATATCAAAAAGCAACTTCATAATGATATTCCTTGAACAGGAAGATGGATTTACTTTGGTGCTTATATGCAAAACACCGAAGGGGTGAACTTCGCTGCTGTCGGGGCTCACATTACATGAATGTGAAGTCACTAAGGTCAGAGGATTTGTTTTATGCAAGTGAACTTCAGAAAAGGTTTTTCTTTAACTCATCCCCTAGAGCTCCACCATGGTAAACAAGGTAAACATCTGCCTTGGTGTGGTCTACACAGGGGCAAATATAAACCAAGAATAAAATGCGCACTGGCCAATTTAACTTGTAATGAGATACTCCTGATGAGTAGCTAATCAGTGAACTGCACTTGGCCTTGCAAATCACTTGTCATTGACAAGACCTCTATGGCAGCCGGGCTGATCACACCTCCTCTGCCACTGCCCTATCTTGTAGCAGATACTCCTGGGCCTGAGATGCTCTTTTTGGCATTTGCCAGTACAGTAAGTATTACAACATCCATGTCTCTGGCTGGGGTTTTGAGCATTACTGCACTACAAGAACTGACAGTGTGCCATATTTTGCAGCATTCTGATCTTGTCCTTATCAGATCATGCACAGAATTTCACAATATTTAAAATTAGGTTTTGCTTTTGCCTTGTTTTATATCAAAACAGCCTCCACTCCACGCCTTTTAAAACTCATTCCCTATGCACTGCTGATAACTATTATGCAGAGAGATAAAATGGGTTATTCACAAGCAACTCAGATTCCCATGTTACTCTGTATTCTGTGGTGGGCCCCTGTTAAAACTGTAAACATCCTCCCTTACCTCATTACTTTATATTTTGTTACAGTGTGCTGCATGCGCAGCTTATCTTAGCATAACAAATTTCTGCATAGCCATAGCTGGGATGACAATGTGTTTCTGTAGAGGAAGAAAAACTATATGGGGCTTTAAAAGTCAATGTTTCTCTCCCACCCACCATAAAAAATGGCTGGAAGCTTCCTGTAGCCATAAAACTCAGAAGATAGTTGCACAGGGTATGATTGGCCATCAAGAGAAATGTGAGAATATTGTATAAATTTCAATATGGAAAGAAGGTTATAACTGCATGCTCTGCAGATATCATTCATGACAGAATTACAACAAATATTTTGTGCCACTAACTCAGACTAAGAGCTGTGGTGTTTAGCTAATCCCTCTCTCATGGGGTGAACAGAAGACGGTGCATCAGTAAATTGGCACCAGAGTCTAATTAGTGTTCTCATTCAGCCTACTAAGTAGGAAGAGATGGCAGAAGAAGTAGATAATATTCGACAAGCAGATCTGGATTAATATAAATTGCAGACCCGAGGATCTCTAGAGAGTGCAAAACAGAAGCTAACATTTTATCCAGCTTCATCACATTAGAATGCAAAACAGGGCTCAAAACATCTTTTGCCACCATGAGTATGTAGCTAAATGAACCCGTGTTTCCTCTAAGTGTTTGTTTCACCTTCTATTATGCAGGAAGGAGGGAAGTAGGGCTAGGGCTAGGATAATAACTCATCCTGAAACATTTTTTGAGCTAGAGGTCAGGTAAAGTTCCAGGAGAGGCGAGTTCCAGAGGAATGTAACTCAGTAAGAATTCCCACATCCAGCTCCCACTCCCATCCTGATGGGGGTGATTAGCTGAAGTTTCCTGATGAATGTAGGTGTTTGTAACAAGTCAGAGAGAGAGAAGTGATATATTAGGTCATTTAGCCTAGTCTAGCACCACTGTGTGGATAGATCAGCACTTCAGATTTCACACAGGACACTTAGGCAGCGTGAAGCATATCACACAAGCATAATGAAGTTCTCTTCCACTTGGAAGGTGGACAGCTTTGCTATGATTCAGCATTCATCAAAGTTGCTGGACAGTATTCAAGATTCTTCCCTGGTACAAAAGCTTCACTACAGGCCTGCCTGGAAGCAGATAAGCCTTTTGATTTTAACATCTGAGGATAGGAAAAACATGTCAATTCTTGACTAGGGGCAGATAAAACAACCGTTTTGCTGAACCGGGATACCATTTCAGGCTCCTGGACTGCAGGCTCATCTAGCAGAACCTGGACGTGATACACGTTACGACAAGAGGCAGGTTTATTGATTGAACACCACTCAGGTAAATAGAGCTTGCTGAGAATCAACTCTGGTAAACAGAGCTTGCTCCAGTGCCTGGCAAGCCCGTGTTATAATCAATTTGATTTTATGATGCTAATAATTTGCATTAGATTTAGCATCCATTTAAGTTGGACTTTATGGCTTAGAATTTTCTATTTAAGAGAAAAGCTGCAAGAACCATAAAATCATTAAGTACCAAGATAAAGAACACCAGTTGGAGAAACTCTAGCAAAAATCACAATTTTCCTTGCCCACAGAAACACAGACCTTTTCTTCATCACTCCATTGACTGAATCCTATTGACAGTATCCTACAGTGGAAGAAATGAGAGGTAGCATTTACTAAGAACCTTCAAAAAAGGCTGGAAGTGTGCTTCTGGGGCTCCCACCATACCAAGTCTCTTTCCATCACTTCAAAGTGAGTATAAAATTTTGAAGCTCTGCTTTTGGCTTCCATAGGGGCAGGGTTTGACTCTTGAGATAGAAACTTGCACTCTTCATACACAAGCCACTGGCAAATGATTTAAAGAAACGCATTGTCTTTCCCCAACCACGTGAAATTAGACAGGTTGTGAAGTTCTAGAGTGCACACAGAGAGCCCTAATACACATTATAAAGTCTAAAGATGTCTAAAATACAATCAAATCCATGTTTGTCAACAACAAAGGTCAATGTAGTCCACCAGATCTTTAAGGAAATTGACCCTTCTAGAAAACATGACTCCTCATGAAGTGATGAAGCTGATCATTGAAGATATATTGAATACATATATTGAAGCCATAGCTTTTCTATATACCTTGAACAGAATGAGCTTCCACACCACCTTTCTAGTCTAGATCGTAAGAAGCGGCAGTTTAGTCAGGTGTCTTTGTAAACTCCAGATTAAACGGTCCTCAAAGGCTGCTGGTGACAGATTGGCACAATGTAACATTTTAGGGACTCAACAGCACAGTTTTCACATGCGATTAGACATATTACTTCAATTATTAGGCCTGGCAGAAATGTTTTTATTAGGTTTCATCTGAAAATATAAATGGAAAAATATTAGACTTTGGATAATAAAATCAATATCAGAAGACTAGGTTGGATCAAGCAGCAGGACCTTTGAGTTTAGAAGCAGAAAATAAGTATTAGTATTAAAGGCCAGACCTGAATTTCATTGACATGTGAGCAGGTGGACCTAAAAAGACCTAAAAACAACAAAACCCAAATCTGGTTCAGCCCAGAAAATGACTTAAGAAGCTCAAATCATCCCTGCCTGTTGTTTCTTTCCTCGCTTTCTCACTTTCACTTTTTTCAACTGTTTCTTTTTTCATTTGTAGAAACAAAAATTAAGGGGAAAAAGAAAAAAAAAAAAGGAAAAAAATATATCCAGTGCAAAACTGACCTTCTGGACACTTAGCTCTGGTCTAGATCCACTAGATAAGTAAGACTACACAGCCATTTAAAAAAATAAGGTTTTTAATTAAGAGACTTGTGCAATGACACATTTGAGCCAGCCTCTGGAAAAAAAATCAGAGTTGCACATTTCAGCAGAAATGCATCTGTTGTCACAGTACAGAATATAAGAGGTGCCATCCTTCAGCCTGCTTATTTAAGAAAGAGAATGCAAGAGAGAAAGACATAACAATTTTAATATCTCCCACTGAGAATACTCAGTGTCAAGGAATGTAATGGGTCCAGTTCTTATTTACCCCAATGGGAAACTAAAGAAGAAGCCTTTCCCTCAGTCTTAAGATAAGGATATAATTTTTAACAATTATTTGAATAACACGGCTTCAGAAACACAAGGGAAAAAAATGTCTTTGACTTGCTTCAGGGCTTTAGCAGTTTAAAAAGACTCCCAAATTTATTATCATTATTTTTTTCATTCAACTGTTTATCACTGATTTATATAATTCCCCACCAAAATGGTTTCTTATAATTTTCATTTGGGCAAACATGACAGCACTCTTCACCTTTTGTGTTATTTTCCTCACTGCCTCCTCTTGCTTCCAAGAGATTTACTGCTCTACTGACATAAGTTTTCAAAATCCACGGTACACAGCATGAAAGCTGTAAGGGCTCTTAATTCATTTGGCAAAACCCATTAAGATTTTGTGAGTGTTGTAGAAGTTTAACAACCTTCCCGAGGGAGGCGTTCAGCAGGAGCGATGACTCAGAGGACAACAAACTGCCACGCACCGGTTTGTTGTTAAAGATGAATGCTGTTCTTTGCTGCATTGAAGGAAGGCTCTTAAAAGCACGTCAGGCTGGTTGGATTCTTGACTTTGCCCCAGACTTTCTGTGTGACCTTGAGCATGACGTGCAGCTTGCTTCTGCGATTCAGTGAGACCGAGGGCGGGTGGCACTCAGCAGATCGGGACAACAACTGCCTGTGGCCTCATCATTCACTAACACATGCCGTGTACTCTACCCACTTACAAAATCAGCGGCTGATCCAGCTCATCACAGTGAATCTACTATGAGGGAAAGCCTCCGAAGTGAATGCAAACTCTAGGTTTACTTCAGCAACAACTCTGCCTTAAGAAAAAATAAAAATAAAAAATTGCTAAGGTCTCTGGGTCTAAGAAACAACTCCAAATCATCCCAGCTGGAGAAGCCTCCCAGTCCTGCACAAGGCACCATTATTTAGATCATAGGACAGGTTTAGATGTTTGACTCAGCTGTTACTCAAACCAATTGATTTTGGAAACCTGCATAATTCCTACGCAGCATCCCTATATCTTCTGTGCACCCATCAGTGGAAATTCCTGATGATATTTTAGCTTTAATTTCCTTAAAAAAAAGGTAATGGTTTCACAAAAACACAGGACAGTTTTCAAGATCCCAGAAGCTCCCTTTCTGGTTTAAGCTGCTTGGATACTCTAAACTTTGTAGCGAATGTCAAACAGCACAAAATTAAACAAAAGTCCCAATGTTTGAGGCAAGATGTAAACGCACTTCAGTTTTCCTAGCATGCTGAAACAGAGCTCTGCATTTTAACTTCTCTGATGCCTAAATTAAGCCTAGCAAAATATTCACTGGTTTATAAAACTGTATTAATTAAGAAAGTGCCTGATTTAATTTCTATGAGTAGGTTCAAAATGACAGATTTGAAGGGAAAGAGTCATCGGATTTTTATTTTAACAAGTTAAAAAACCTGATGACTGAAATGATATGTAACCCGCAAATTACCAGCCCAGAACCTGAGTGCCCAAGCCCAGATACCAATGTAGAAAAGAACCAGCAGTGTTTTAATTGCATGCAATAGGCTTAGGTTATCAGTGCTTCATGTGTTTACAAAATTTTCAGACCCTGGTGACTGATAGAGAATAATTAAAGTGCCTAATGAAGTGTTGCAATATCTTGTCCAAAACTTGTAAGAGAAACAATGTTTTATTACAGCTTTATAAAAAAGATATATGATGCCCTATCTATTTCTGCATTTTCTTTCCTTCATAAAGGTTGTACTTTAAAAGATCTCTGAGTTTCCTACTACAAACACAGTGGTAACATCTGTGTAGACAGGTTAATTGTTTCAGCTGCGGCTATGAATTTGGAAGCATCAGGGGTGAATCCTAGGCATACTACCTGGGGGCCTTTATCACTGCCCACTGCATGCAGGCCTTCTTGCTGTGTCCCAGGGCAGGGTCTGTCATGACACCATCATCCTTCTTCTCTTTCTCCCGTTCCCAGGTACTGGGACTGGCCAGAAAAGACAAAGTCATGAAACACACCATGGACCACAGCAGACAAGGCTGAAAGTGAGCGGAGACATTCCCTGCACGTCTGCTGTGCAGCTTCACATGAAATGACCTGTGCTATCAACACTCCCTCTGGGACCTCAAACATCTTCCATGGAATAGAGGAGATATTTGCAGGACAGAAAAAGCCTTGTTCAGTTGTTTCAGAAAGAGCGAGAAATTAACTGTGCAAAGGAAACTTTTTATCCAGCATGATGCCATCTCATTCTTTTCTTGAAGGCAGACATTTCTGCAAATCTGTATTAAGAAATGGTCAGTACCAGTGTGACTACCACCAGGACTGTGCACAGAGAAATTCAAATATTCCAAAGCCGTGTGCGAGAGAAAAAATTCTCCACCACCCCCAATCTTATATTTTTTCTAAGGCATGGGAAATACTCTCATCCCAATTTAGATTTTTTTTCTAAAGATGTCAGCCTACTAAGTGTTTACAAAAGAATCAGTAATTCTCTACTGGAAAGTTAAAGCTCCCCAGACAGAGTCCTTAGTTAAACAGATTATGTGGTTTCCACCTACTAGACAGAAGACCACATCACATTACACTTTGAATAATCCTGCCATTAAAATGGCAATTCCTTTTTCAGAGTGGGGATGGAGACTGTTTGCCTATGAAACACCCTCTACCAGGTGGCCTCCCAAAGGTTTGTAGGCCCAAACCTACAGGACAGAGCAGAGGAGTGTACTTTGAGGCTTTGTGCCTGAGAAAGGTACTGTCAGCATTGAAAAGGAAAGCCCACAAGTAAACAGAAAATTTGGTTTCTCACTGTTGCCAGTTCTTTGGACTCTGCAAACACAAATATCCACCGCAGAAAAGAAGTACATGAAAGAAAGATACTGTAGGCTGCTTGGAGTTACTGCTTCCATGCCACCCACTGTACTAACTCTTAAAAATAGAAAAGTAATTTCTACACATTTCCTTTACATAATGGTGGTTGAACACTGGCACCCAAATGCCCGTCCCTCTTCCATGGCATTCTGTTTTAAATTATAGCCACTTAATGTTAATTTTCAGCCCTAGCAATTACTGAATAACTTCTGTGTTTTATAGGAGACGTAAGAGAAATATTCCTCTTGGGGTGAATCAATATCAGCTTATGCCAAGAAAGAGAGTATTTTACAGTATATAGTTACTCTGATCTTTTTTGGTTGTTTGTTTTATTTTCTTTTTCTTTTTTTCTTTTTCTGCCTAATAGAGAGTTGTTAATCCTGTGGGTGATTCTAATATTAAGTGTACATGCATGTGGTAAGTGGGTGGCAAAGACAGTTATTGATTATTATATGGACATATCCGCCAAAGCTCATGCTTATGAAATTAGAAACCCATAGCAATGAACACTGAACTATGCACATAGCTTAATAATAGTCTTTGGAATAGTTCTTTATAACGAGTGTAACAGAGGAGATAACCACGGAGAACGAAGATCTCCGCTTACACAAGCCGGGGTGTAGAATAACCAGTGGCAGAGCAAAGCAGTGTACAGTACCACACAGGTATAAAGCACTGAGGTTCTGCTTATTTATTTAGACAAATCTGCTAAAAACTCTGTAGGGGAGTGGACGGATATCACCCAAAATATTCTCCCGGAGTAATGGCCTAAAAAGATAAAGAGGCAAATTAAATCTATGACAGTTTCTCTCTGCTTTGACTGCTCTCGACGTCAATATTTACCATTTTGTGAAGACCACTTGAACTCAAGAGCAATAAAGATCTACTGAATGCAGAAGAAAGGGCTTCACCGCATGGGACATTAAAATCTGTCCGAGAATTAATTTTCTGATATTGTGACTTGAGGCTACTTACGGTTAGAAGGTCCCTGTTTTGTTACAAGTTTCTAAGCCTGCCTGTCTCCTTTGTTATTGGCAATTAATTACAAGTTTTGTGGCTGCAACAGTAGGATCAGAGAGGTGCCATAACAAAGAAGAAGAAGGCATTGCCATTCCCAGACATCACCAGTACATTTTCCTACCTGCAGTTTAGAAATCATCCCAATTTCAAAGACTGAGGTGAAAACCTGCAGTTGTGTGAATGATAAGCACACTTGGACGAGAGCTTGGATTGTGACAGCTCTGAGAATTTCTCCACTGGAAAGCAAAAATGAGCCTAAGCTGTCTGGTTTGTAATGAACATTTCTACGAATCACAGACCATTTCTTTTCTACAGAAATTTCTAGTCTACAGAAATCCTGCAAGTTGCTAACCCCTTCTTGGAACCACTGATCAACTCCAATTTCTACTACTTTTGGCAGATGTTCAGGGTGCTACGCATCTCACAAGGATTTTACCTTGAATCTCACCAGAACAGAGCTGCTAATTTAACCGAAACAAAATTAATTTAGTGTGCTGCAGTCTGTGGCAGCAACCAGCTCATGAGAGAGAATCAAACCTATAAAGAATAGCTACGAATGTGGAAATTGGGTATCCTCAGGACATATCAGCATGACGAAACAAGGATACAAAGTGCAAGATTTGCAAATTAAAATGCTTAAATTACCAGTAGGTATCCAGGTACATGCAGTAACCAAGAAACTCATATTTGAAGTTCTAATTAACTCTGAATAGGAATCTGAGAAATTGCCTCAATATTGTTGATGAAAATGTTGACAAAAGGATATAGCTGTCTACAATGAGATTTGTAATGAATAAAAGCCTGGTAACCAGGTTATTGACTTCTATAATTCTAACATTGGATTACTTTGTAAATCCAGGTGAATTTCTGTAGGCAAAATTTTAAAAGGGGGCACCTGCTCTGCTAAGTCTACTTTCTAAACATTTAGCATTCATGGTTGAAAATAGTAAATTCAACTTGTCTCTGCCACTTGTAAAACAGATGCTGTTACCCAACAAACAACATCACTGAGCAGCTCTGAGAACTGGTCAATCTTTTATATCCAGAATACCTTTGGAAAGAAAATTGCTTTTCCACATTCTGTTTTTTGGGAAAACCTGTCTGTTGGATTTTATTTAAAAATGAATGAGAAAATGAAAGTGGCAAATATTTCTATTTTCCATGGTAGAGAATTGAATGAAAAAATGAAAAATTGTATTTTTATAGCATATAAATCTAAGTCATAGCTTCTCTGAAGGAATATAAGTTGCCCTGAAATTTTGAGCAGAAATAAAACCACAATTAGTTTGTATGCTAGCAAAATGTTTTGAAATCCATAGAGACAGAGCCATATCCTGATACCCTTCTTCCTGCTCTGTGTCACACAGACGGCCCTGAGCATGAGCAAGGGCAGGAGCATCTAGCACAAAAATTACAAATGGCTACATGTGCACTTTTAATTAATGAACTGGTGACCTGACAATGCAGTATTCAGGAAACACCAGCTGGTAAAACTCTGTACAACAAAATGAGGCTAAGCAACTGGAAAATCACTAACAGCTCAGTGCCTTTATGCAACATTCCAGATAAAGAAATCCATGAACTTTAGAAAGAAACACAAAACTGAATGTTTAAATAAAATGTATGATATAAACATCTTTGCTCTCAGTATTTCTCTTGTAAGAAATATTGCTAAATTACTACACAGAGTTTAATTGCATTAGTAACAGTGTAAGAAATGGCTCCAAAGCAGTTAAGAGCAATAACGCATTAAGGCTGATCAAACTCCTTACAGAGGAGAAAAGTGAGTCTGAAGAGACCAAAGAGTTAGTTCTATGTCAATGCTAATATCAAAACCCAGTATTTCCCAGTCTTTCATTTTTACACTCAAATACTGGTATTTCTGAGTAGATCAATTTAAAATGTGATTGTAATGTATTAAACTTAAAACTGGAGTTTAAATTATTAAAATTACTTCTATTAGCATTAAGCACTATGGCTCTGGTTTAAGCAAATGAATTAAGCACATGCTTAAGTACATTTCTAGTGCGTTAAGCTGTTTAGCAAATGCGTTCCCTGAAGACCTGCTGAAGCCAAAAGCATGTAAGCATATGCAAAATTTGGGGATATACTTAACTGCATGACTTTAATAGAGGTGCCGCACTGAATTTGAGATTAATCTTGGATGCAAGATTCCACTTTGTACGAACAAATGAGCGGCTGCATGGCTCTGTTTTGGTTTTGCTCTTTATCACACAGAAAAAATACAGTTGGTAAAGAAAAGAATAATTACAACTCCTTTCGAAGTATTTATGGAAAGGTAAATTCTAGGAATGATTAATGAGGTGGTACCAGAGGCAAACAGACTCCAAACCAAGGGAGAAAAAAAAGCCCACAAGCACTAGATCAATCCATCCTCTGTCAGTGCATAATAAACACTGTGGTCTTCCAGCCTATAATTCACCAGATTCAATATTAGGTCATTTAAGAATCCCTGTGTGACACAAATAGAAAAGCAAGTTAGCAGCAGAAATATAATGATTAATTTTACATGTAGCAAAGAGATCTGCATGCCTATTCAACTCCTCAGAAGCCCCTTGACAGCCGATTTTTTATTTTTACTTTTTTCTTTTTAGTCTACAATTGACACAGTGTTCCTGATGACTTGAAATGAGGTTGTCAGAAGGAATGAATATCACTTATGAGGAGGTTTGACTGCTGATGGGCTTTAAACCAGCAGCAACACTGTCCTGCAAAAATGAATGAAATTAGTAGCTCCCTTTGTATTGGTGCAGGGCAATATATATAAATAAACAGGAAAGCATGAAGCTAAATGATCATTTATAACAGCACAAAGACTGCTCTAGTCCCAGCATCTGCATATTTATTAGTTGCTGTGATACGGCCGAATGCTAGAACCTAAATTACAATGAGATTCAACACCCAACTGAGAATAGGTAGACTGAATTAAACGAACATGATGCTGGTTGTTCCCTTTCAGCTGGAAAAATGATAATATGGTACACACATTTCAGTAAATACGCAGTGATGATACTGTTAGGAATTGGAATAGCTGTCGAGTCATAGGACTAATTAGCAGCTTTATGACTGATAAGTGAAAGAAAATGTCATATAACTTACTGAATTGCTTTACATAATCACACAGTCCCAATGAATATTTGCAGAAACACCTTGGGAACAGCAGCAATAGGCCCAACCCTGTATGCGGTCACAGTGATGGGAAAATCCCCACTGAATAAGGAACAGTTCAACAATTGATAGCAAAAGATCGCCATGTTGTAAAAAGTTATGTAAATATACAAAAGTCCATTTTGTTCTAAGAGTTATTTATAATAGCTGTAGTGTAAGCTGACCACAGTCAAATGAGGAAACACTTCGATGGGATTGCAGAGTTTGGATAACATAAAATTATCATGTGAATGACATATTTGCAACATTTTCTGTTGGGTCCCTCATTAATACTTTCCAGACCAGTATTTATGAAAATTATTTGAAGCAGTGAATAATTATGTTTCAAAAGAAAAAAAAAAAAAAAAAAAAGAATTTCATAATCTTAATTTTACAGAAAATGTCCAGGATGTCCAGGACAACTAGTATCCTGTATTCCACTGCTCAGGACGGTGGGACTAGCTAGTTTAAGATATTTTAGATATTTCCTAATATATTTTAGTTATTTCCTAATCAAGACTATCAAAGCTACTAATTAGCTGGATGAAATCAAGTGGCAAATGGACATCTTCTTTCAAGGAGGCAGTTGTACAGCTTTGGGGAAATGAACTCCCTTCTCTGCTGAAGACGGATCGAAGGGTCACCAAGACGTGGCAGCACAGAGCACGTCACACGAACTTTCAGGTTTGCTGCCCTCTAGCCACTGCTCCACATTGCCTTACACCAAAGTGTTAGCTTAGGCACAGACTAATATGCAAGAATTTGAATCACAGCAATTGCAATGTCATTGTTCAAGAGCAGCCTCTAGTAGTGTTCTGTAACTCAAGGGGGAGAACTGTCTGGTTCATGCCCACAGGTTTGTTCTGCATGTCCAGTTTTGTTCTGGATGTCAAAGATCCCCAGTTGTAAACAGTCTTGACATGTTTCTATTATTTATTTCACTGAGGTGGATGATGGATTAATTGTTAATTATAGTTTAGAGCTGGACAATGGAACTACAGTGAAAAGCCTCATCAGCTACAGAATTTATAACATTCAGCAGCAGTGGAGGTACTTTCTCCAGAACCATTTACAGAATTTTATCCATCTTCCAGTAGATAAAATTCTTCTTTCTCTTTTTATTTAGCATTCTTCCCCTCTCTGATCTGAAAACCTTTTCCCCAAGATCATGTCAGACAGCTGTCCATCCAATGTTAAGACTTTTATGAAGGTGGAGTCCCTGATTCCAACTTGTATTTGAGCTTGCAGTTTCCAGAGGAGCCCTACATTCCCCAGAAAGAGGCCTGCTTTAATTTATAATCTTTACCTTGCATTATAAAATAAATGCCAGAATGATGGAGAGTGGCCTTTCTAGGTCAAACAATTGGAGAAAAGTCAGGGAGAGGCTGGAGGGGAAATGCCTGTTCAATCAAGAAAGTTCACTAATGATTTCTAAAATGTCTTAATTGCTTCAGCACAATCTACAGGCATCCCTTTCATGCCTCAGACAGGACAAATAACTCAGTATAATATTTCAGAATTAGCAACTTACTGAAGTAACCAGACTATAATCTTCCTAGTCATGGGTTAGAATTTTTGAGGTCTCATCAGCACACCACAGCTTCTTTCTTTAAGTGTTTTGTGTAACTGCAGGCTTATCTTCAAAGAGCAGATGTATGAACTATCATTTTTGATTAAAGCCATCCAGTTGGAATAAAAAAAAAAAAAAAGTCATCTGTTCACTGCAGTTAGAATCATCTATTTTAAATACATTTACATATTCCCTTAGCTGTCCAACTATTTTTTCCCCACTTTCTCTTCTTTTTGCAGCTTGGAATCCTGCCACATTTATATTTTGCACTAACTACTCAGGGTCCTAATTAGCAGAAATGGGATGTCAGCAGGGTACCAGCCAGCAAGGGAGGCTTTTTGCTTCATTGGGAAGATGTGCAGCATGTGGCATGGATCAAAATCTTTGTATCCCATGCAGAGAACAGCATGACGTGAATTGCAGAGCAAGGTAGATGGGAGAATTTGGGCATCTTGGAAATTTGTGAATTGGCAAAAGCTGCTGATTCACACGTTCTAGCTATAGGCAAAATGAAGGGGGTTTTGCCAGCAGTATTGTAAATTAATCCAAAATTTAGAATTTGAGTATGTGATACTCAAAAAGAATCTGCAGTTCTGGCTTCTGAGCCCACAGCTGTTCTGCACAGCCCAGTCCCACTGACATCTAGGGCTAGAGATTTAGATGTGACAACAGATATTCCAAAGTCTCACTTTAGGTGCCTGGCCCCCTTGAGAATTCCAGCATCCTCCAGAACAGACAGATTATCTACAGAGCACGGGGAGAACTAACTGCCTCCAATAAGGTCCAAAATGAGCACGACTATGATCTTTTGTGAGATCTTCTGTGGACCTTTGGGAGAGAAGGAACATGTGGGGTGTTCTCCACAAATGGTACTGAAATGGCTCCTTATCAGGAGAACTGAATTCAATGTACAGAAATCTCACACAGAGTAAATCTCATTGATCTCATATATATAAGTGAAAGGTTTTTTTTGCTATATACATATATATATACATATAAAACAAGCAAGTTTATGTATATATGTACATAAATATATATTATCTTGTTTATAACTAGCCTTCTGGTTTAAAAATCTGTTCTGCTACCAGAATTTATTTTATTTCTATCTGCTGCTAGTTTGTTATTCTTCACATCTGCTTAGAACATAACTCCATCACAGTCTTCAATCTTGAATAAAGGGACAGTGTGCTGTTTGTTCAGCAGGCATAAGCCAACAGCTCAGATCCTGCCCAGCTCCTGGATGGAGCTCAGAAGGCCACAGCCTCCTTCTGTCGGTGTTCAAGGACAGAAGGGACACAACTACCGAGTCTGGCTGTCTGCATCGTAAGCCAGAGCACATCACCTAGTGCTTCCTGCAGCATGAGCTACCTGAACTCTGCTTTCAGAAGAGCACCTCATCTTGTAGTAACAACTTTGCGAGGTTATGTCAGTGGTTAATTACCTTCATAGCATGAGTAGATGTTGATTTTCATAGCAGGTCATGGAGAATAGGGAGATGTTTTTTCAAGAGTTTAAGTGGAAGGTATTTGTCGAAATCATCCAGACTCAGTGGAAAACTGAGTGGCTTTAACCATTGGTCAAGACTGGTGGCTTTGGTGGAATTTGCTCATACACTGTCAGAGGGAAATCTGATCCCTGGAATTACAGGAATGGTCCTTTGAAGTTACAAACGTGGTGCTGGCAGTGACTTTCCAAAGGAATGTTCAGCGCTGCTAACTAATGAAACATGAGTTATGATAATGGTTGGTAATGGCAATTGTTAATATGCTAACGACATATCAAGTATTAAAATCTTATCTATGCACTGTAAGGCACTAAAAGGTGTCAGACTGCAGGGATGAGGCTTTAATCTGTAGTGAAGTCTTCTTTAGTTGTAGATCCAAGGGTAAAGAAAGAGAAGGCAGCACTCTGCTGACAATAAATACAGTAAAAATTTTGGTTTTGCTTTAAAATCTCTTGCTTTCACTTTTCTCTTTTTTTACCATTTAACTTCAGAGTTTACGAAGTGACAGAAGCTTCTTTTGTCTTTTCCCATTAGACAAATGTTGCATCTGTTTTGAAATGTATGAAGTGGCATAGAACAGAGAAATGAATGACAAAATACTTTGCACTCACTCTTCCTTTGTGTGCAGAGACAAACATGGGTGAAAGGAGGGAAGCAAAATTGAAAACAGAAACTAAAACTTTGAGATTTCTGAATTTGAAGGAAAATCCCGGAGAATTAAAAAAATTAAAGAGGAGACTCCTCAGTTTTCAAAATGTGGCCTTTTTCCAGTTTCATTTGTAAAACTGCCACAAGTGCTATTCCACCTTTGCAAGCCAGACAGTCCTTTGTGTCAGAATGATGCAATATCAGGAGGCAGTTGTTTACACTCTGTGCAAGGGTAATGGTTATTCTGAGTGCAGAGGAGTGGAGAATCAGTTGTGTGGGTCAGAACTATGAAAGGAACAAATTAATGATCCTCTGGAAGCAACAATATTTCAATTAAAAACTGCAAATGATATTAAAGCCAAGATTTATCTACATGAAACACAGACAGTAGTCAGTCGAAAGGATCTATTGACCCAGTTGTATTAGGTTTGCTTCACTCACTTCTCTTTGGTGTTGTGTTGACAAGATATTGTTATCTCCAGACACAAAGTTCCATGTGATGGGTGAGGTGATGAAACACTGCTTCATATCTGCTGTATATATACAGGGTAACCCCACCTACGTCAGACTGCAAACACGATAAGACAAGTACATACACAGAGGAGATTCTGTGCTCTCTTTATGACTTTCTTCGCAGTGACTCTGGAACAGTGAGAGAACTAGCTATAAACATTTCTCTTCTCAGAGGCATGAAGTTTCTGACCAATTCAGAACTCTGAGGCAATTGTTTTTATCTGTCTAGTGCAGCTATTTGTTCCCAGTACTGAGTAATCTCAGCCAACCTCTGTTTTCTGAGTGTTGTAGGAGGTTAGATACTATTATGCTGTCATTACTCCGCATCACAGCAAAGCTGAAATCTCTTGTGACTTTCTTCATGGAAAAGTTTCTGTGTGGCAAGGGAAACATCTTTGGCAGTGTGGGATAATCCTATGAATGAGTAAAAATCTCAATAGGGTGAAAACGGACAAAGCCAAAAAAGAGATTGCTAGTTGCAATCTCCTTTGATTTAGAGACCTAAGTACCAAAGTTGGCCACTAGAAAAGCATTGTGGTTGGTGCAATAATGGCAGTGCTCCATGGGTTCTGAAAGGGCAACTATGGGCTAGTTGCGGTGGAACTTCTCAGAGGAGGTGAAATATTGGCCTCAGTGCAGTAGGTGTGGCTTTGACCAGAAGGTGGGCAAGAAGAACTTGCTATGGATAAGCAACTCCAAAATAAATTGGCTGCCTTGGAATAATTCCCTGATGATGACAGTTTCTTCCAGGAAAAAATATAAAATTCTTCGGGCTCTGCTCTGGGAGGGCGCAATGAGTCAAGAGCACAGGCACTTTATTCTGGAAGAGATTGCCTCGTGCTTTTCCAGAACAAGTACAGTTATTCCAGTTCATGCCCCTCTTTAGGCAAACTGCATAGCTCGAGAGAGAGAAGACAATTTCACTTTTACTTGTTTGTATAAGAAGTCAAGCCCATCAACCACAATCCTGCAAGGTACTTTACACCCCCAACCTTGATGTGAACCAGAACAACCTAAATCTATATTTCACAAGAATTTTTGGTCTCTTCAATGCTGCTGTCCTCCAGAGGCCTTTGTCTCCTGCTCCTGTCTCCTGCACCCTCCTGCATAACTGTGCTTTTACCAGCGTCTCTGTACTTTTATCCCCAGCAGGGAGGCAGGACCCTGCAGTACCACAAGCATTGTTATTTGATTATGGCAAGGGCTGTGGATTGAGGTGACCAAAGTAAAGACTGAGTCTGGGAGTTGCTGTTCCCCTTATCCATTGCACAAAATTGCTGTACCAGTAGGTTACACACAGAATTATCTGTATATTTTAACTTTGTAGCTCAAGGATCTGTCTAATTAGCCCAATACAATGTTAGCACATTAACTACACTCCAGCACACCGAGAGTATTTATTACTGAGAGAACTCCTACTAGAAACCTTGGAATTTTTACAATACATTTTTGTCTATACTTTTTGGAGCAATAATAATGTAATACCACACTCCCTCCCCAAATAGCTGCAGGGTCTCTTTTAATGAATAGGAACAAACAAACTATCCAGCTAAGCCCAGAAACATGACCCCTATCAAAAGCAGAATCAAACAATACCCTGAAACAATCTACATATACAAAGAACAAACTTTTCTTGTTCTTCCAAAGATTAACACAGTAGGTATTTGGCATTCAAAAAATTCTACAACAACAGAAATGATTTTGTGTTTGAAGAGGTTTTCTTTAGCATTATTGTTGCAATCATTTTACGAGAAAAAAATGAAAGAAAAGAAAAGTTCTCGAAAACAATTCAGAAATATTACTCTAGGTAGCATTCTGTACAGCCAGGACTCCTGTGCTCTCATTCAATGGCAGTTTGTAAAGTCTGTTATGTTTTTAATGTAGATTTTTTTTCAAATCTCCCAGCCATGTACTACCAGCTCCCATTCAGCATCCATTGCTCAATCAACAACAGCGATATTCTCCATCTCTCCCCAGACTTGTATCTGGTGACCCCAGCACGGTACTGGTCATGGAAGAAAATTACCCTGAGCTCACACAGGAATGGACAGAGGTATAAAAATGGTGGGCCCAAGTGGAGACACCACAGTGCTTGATTGCCCCACACTGCATACCACAGGTTTGCGATCCCTCTTTCAAGCCCAGACAGGAGGATGACTCAGAAAACACCTCCAAGTCCCTCGGGGTCCAGCAGGACCTTTCCACTGGTACACTTGTTTCATGGGAGGGAAGACTGGAAAGAAAAGAGAGCACCTGGCAATAAGGCACCCAAGCTGTGCTCGCGGTCCCTCCGCACCCCACCTGGCTGTTGTAACCCCTGCCTGGCACACTGTCAGGGTCCAAGTGGCACAGCCGCAGCCGCTCCAGCAGTCAGGCTGCCCGAGGTAACCCCAGGCAGCCACGGAGAAGCGATTCTCTGGGATTTGCATCTGTCAAACACTTCCAGCAGAAGCCTGGGAAAGCAAACAAACCCTCTGGGCTGCACTTCTCTCTCGGTAAAATTGAAATTACCTATTTAGACTTTCAGTTCCCTATGGCCAGGATGGTTTGACATTGGTGTGTACCACAGGGTGCCCTGATCTTCTTTAGGATATTGGTGTACCACTACAGGTCAAGAAATGCTACGTGTGCATGACAGAATTTATAGATCCTGTGTTGCTGTCAGTGATTATGACCTTTAGGTTTAATAGTGCATTGAGCTCTAAGTACTGGCTACACCTCAGGGAAAAAGCCAGTTCTTCTACTGACCTGTGGTTTTAAGCTCATGTTTAGAAGCGTTAAAACTAGCGGAAGCAGAGGCCAACCCTTCACAACTCTGTGTTAGGAGGCTGGAAGACTACAGAGAAGTCAGCGCTGAACTTTGAAACTAACCCAACTCATTTGTGCAGGCTATCCATGATGGTGTCACCTCAGTGCTTCTGCTGCAAAGTGTAACATTCCTTTAGTCAGTACGATGGGAAGGAAATTAAAATATTAAATAACCTGGTCATCTTCCTCAGAGCTGGAGCTTCAAAGAAACTATCAGGAATTTTCCAGCTTCTTACGGGAAATGCAGTCTCCACATCAGTAGTTTCCAACAGAAGGGTTTGATTTTGCTTTGTTTTATTTATTATTATTTTCAATAGGAAACGTGAAACAGCACTACTCATCTCAGCTTGGGTCCAAATGATCCCAGCGCTTCCTCTGAGTGAACTTTTCTCTGTACATGGGTCTCATCACAGCAGTCAGCCATGAAGCAACTGCTCCCATTCCGTTCACCACTTTGATCCATCCGAGCTTGGGTTTTTTAATTGTGTTGTGAAGCCTACATTGCTCATGGGCACTCCAAAATAAGAATGAGTAATAGGATGAGTGTGTCTTGGGGTTGAGTTTTGGGGTTATTCTGTAGAGGGTTTATTGATCTGAAGCAAGTCCAAATATGAGTCACTATGCAGAAATGTTGCATGCAGATTCTTATTTGCAATCTTACAAAGTGCCGAGGTCCCTAGAGCGTTGCAAATAAAATTGTAGCAAGTTCATTCTGCACAGTTCTGATAAGAAATCGCTTGGGGTTTGTACAGATGTTGAGGGCACACGGCCTCTGGCCCAGCAGTAGGAGAGCCCTGGCAAGGACCCCAGGAAGGGGGCAGGCTGCGGGCAGGGGAGCAGTGCCGCCTCCTGACAGCTCGGCTCACTACAGAGGGAGCCTGGGTGAGATCAGGGCTGGCGGCACAGAGCTGGGAGAGCATCTGAGAGAGCAATGGGAGGAAGGCCTAACCTGAGGTCACCCTTAGACTGTCTACCAGGGTCACTGAGGAGTGGTAATAAAAGCTAATTACTTAGTCTAAATGTTTTTATCATTTACTGCCTGCCTCTGTCGTAAGAGAAACTCATTGACTTTTTGTTCTGTATCAGTGCTTTTCCTTCTTTATGCCCTCCACAACATGAGGCACTGTAAGTCACAGCAATCCCTCCCTGGTCAGAACAAACACAACACCAAGGCAAGTTATGTAGGGGAGCTATTAAACATAGTCCCATGTCCATCGTCCTCCACCAATAATGGAATTGCTACACAGAAGCTGACATCCTGCTTTTGCGATGCAGCCTGTGCTCTGTCACTGGGTTTGCAGCTGCTCTTCTTGGGATTTCCTCAGCCCAGGAGAAACGTGTACCTACACACAGGCACACACACACAGCTGCACCAGTGCCTGAGAACCAGAGGCATCCTCCATCACTACAGCCGAAGGGGCAGAGCAAGCTTGTGGCAGCCAAATGCCAGCAGGGCTTTGGGTACAAGGTGGACAGGGCAATACCAGATTCCACGTGGAGCAGACAAAGCAGCCAGCAACTCACTAGGTTGTTCTGTCTATAACCAGCAAGCAGGGAAATGGAGGTGGCTTAGAACTGTTTTGAACCCAACTTTGCCCACTCTCCATTTCATCAGCCTGGGCTGCGCATTAGTTAGCTCTGTTTGTGACTCTGATCATGCTGTCCAAGCCCTCTGTCTGAACATTGCTGCAGCGAGGACGAATTGAGCAGCATGCATTTTGTTACTGATGCACAAGAGCCTGCACTTCCTGAAGACTGAAAGCCAAAGGTGAGAGAGTAACAAATTTTTCCTGGCTGATTCTCATTCCCTTTCCAGCCTCCTAATTATTTCCCTGTCTCAGCTGCTGTTAGACTCCAAGTCATTATGTTGTTGGAAAGAGCAGTTATGACAAAGAAATGTGCATGAAGTAGGATCTTGCTTTGAAATCTGCAGGTGCTGCTTTTTCTAATTATTGCTGCAGTATTGCATAGACGGATGTTACTTTATGGACAGATGCAAGGAATGTTGTGGATGTTGAAAATACTCTGCATCTGTTTCAGTTATGGGAGGGTGGTTTTTTTTTTTCTTTTTTTCTTTCTTTTCTTCTTTTTTTTTTTTTTTTTTTTGCTTAGTTACCAGAGCAGGCTACTCAACATATGTCTTTTTCTTACTAATATGAGGAATTTTCGTGTTAGTTTCAGTGCCCAACTGTCCAATGCGATTAGAACTGCCAGAAACAATAACCCAGGAAATGTCATTTTCCACAACATTTTAGCACTGGCTGACTTGGTGGAATCCCAGCAGTGAGCTGTGAGCGATGATATATGAAGTGAAAAATGTTTGCCCTCCCTCGCAAGCCTCTCCGCACACTGCATAGACTTCCTGCTCACAATCCCTACTGAGGTCATGGGTTTTGCTGTCAGACCGAGCTTGAAAGTAGATGATAGCTGCACGTTTGCCGGGTGATTTTGATACCACTGTGAGCAGATAGATAGCAAATTACCATCTCAGAAGAAGTTTTCCCTATTGCCAGTTTTACTTTCAACTCAGAACATCCACTGAGATAGTACAAAAAGTCTGGCTTGAGCCAGGTTCAGGATAAGTTGCCTTTAAATTTGTGTTCGCTAAGTTCGTGTTGTAAGGAAATAGTTATGTATCTAGTCACAGCAGATTATGTAAAGCAACCCTGAAAACAGCCTCAAATGCCATATTGCAGGGGAGGTAGATGAACTATAACAAAGTTTGTCTGACAGTTGGAAAGTTTGTCAGTAATGTAAAAGTGTGCTTGGAGCAGAAAATAAGGCAGTTTGCTGCGGTGTGGGTATGTAGTAGTAAGTGGTCCTTCTGAAAGCTGTTCATGTGGCAACAATAAAAAACTATAGCGAGGTAGGCAGGTAGAGTTCATAACAAGCCATAGCAGGCTTTCATCAATGGCTTTTACAGCTTTGCACTACACAGATGCCATTTCTGCCTTCAGAGGTTAGGATATAATGGGATGTGCAGATGCATAGATATTTTCCCTTCTTTTGACTGACTGATTTGATGAATAGGAACCACAGGCTCTGTGCCACAAATGAGAAAGGCAATTCTTCTAGCTTTCATGAGAAGTTGCTTAAATTATTAGTTTCAGCAGTAAAATGTTGGCTATATTTATGTTTACAGAAGAAATATCGGGTATAAACTTTCCAACAACTGCACAAACTCTGAAAAGTTTTCCTTTTTTTTTTTTTCCCATCCTCCCTGACATGACTATAATATTTGCTAAATGTGCAGTAGGTTTATTTTTCACTCTTAAAATTGCACAAGAAGGTCACCAGTTAAGCTATTCTTCCCATATGGAATTAAGCAGAAGCAGATTAGTAGTTAAAAGGAGAAATTCTCATAGGGGGGTCTTCTCTAGATCTTTACGTTTTATTATTTTAATATTTGAAGTCCACTCTGAGTATCCAGTTTAGCTGAAAAGAAGTCACAGACCTGATGGTATTTTCAAATTTGTCTGTACTTTTTGTTTCACTTCTTTTTGGACACCATAATCCTGTTTATTCAAAGGTCACTGTGCTAAAAGCAATCTCTGCAGATCACAAGAAATTCTGAAGATACAGCCACACAATGTAGAAAAATATGACTTGCATAACCCTTCACCTCTATTTCTTTTTGGTCTGTCTATTGGTTTTACAGATGAAAACAAAGGAAATTCTATTGTCTTGAGTTTGCCTGTGCAAAATAAATCAAATTTCATTCATGGTTCCCTCCCCCTCTCAGAAGAACACACTAGGTCCTGCAGCAGCAAGAAGACTTCGGTGGTGTCAACCCTTCCGTGTCTCATGTGTGCCCAGTCCTCCCAGTCTCCATCTCCTAGTCACATAAGAATTCTTAACACGGACACATCAGAAGTGAAAGCTGGTTAGCACTGTGTGGTAGGAAGAAATGTCTTCTCATGGTATACTGAAGTAAAGAAGCAAATTTATATCCTCTCAAATGTTCTGATAAGACCATAATTCAAAGTAAGATTTGAGTCTAAGAAAACCACTGAGATATTAAAAAAATATATCCCAAGCTATGTTCTGTAGCAAACACTTTGGTACATGAATGGGACAAGAAACCCAAGTCACCACAGTCACAGCTTCTTGCTGCTCAAGGCTGTTCCAGGTAGCACCTAATGCCAAAATATTATTACACTAGGCCACGTGAATTGGCCAACATGGTTAATCTGTAATCACTTCTTTTTCAGAGAAGTATTACCCACAGCATGGAAACAACCTCATGGCTTCTAGCAGCAGACATACTGCTGTGTAAAGAGGTATCACTGAAATCAAGTATGTCGGGGTACTCAGGATGGACGGCAACATGAAACTACCTTCTTCGTGATTTGTCCCTGAATCTTGGAAGAAGTTTTGGAAATAGGGCAAAGACCTAGAAGATCCAAATTCCATGGCTGTCTTCTCTGGTTTCACCTAGTACTTCATCTAAAGCCTATCCAGGGAAATCCTTCCTTCTGTTGACCTCAGTAAGCTTTAAGGTAAAAAGTGTAACAACAAGATAGCCACACCAACAAAGCATTAGCTTGCTGTGAGGGTTCTCTAATCTCCCTTGGATTCAAATGCCTCTCCGTAGCTGTGAACATATAACTACAGATATATAGATACAGATATACATGTACATACATATGCATATTTGCAACATCTTTTCTGGGATTCTCTTTTTACCGTCTGTAAATGTTATATAATGATCTTGGATCAGAATCATTCTGAAAATAAATGTCTCCTGCAAAGAAAATTGTCTATCTCTTCAGAAAGAGGAGCATAGACTTACAGACTGAGCATAATGGTAAACTTTCCATTCATTAAACCAACAAAAATATTTCAAGAGAAGTAAAATTTAGGCAAGCACTGAACTTGGAAAGCAGAACACAGGAAGCTGACATGTGCAGCCAATTCAGTATGCAGAAACTAGACATTAATATTTTAAGGGTGGAATCTGGGGCCCACAGCTGATAATGTAGAATTCAATACTCTTGGTAACCTGCACATTTCCAATGGAAGCCAAAATCTCATATATGGAATTTAAGCAGAACACACGCCATTCTCCTGACAAGAAACACATGCACATTGACTATAACCTGCACCGGCCATTTGAGGAAGTGATTTCTTTTTGGTGTATCTGTCCCACGGCCACCTCCAGGGCTTTCAGACGAGTCAGACTTTCCTGTGAGCCGCTTGACATCAGAAGCAGGCCTTCAGACAGACTCACCCTGCTCCCAGAGGTCTTCTGGATAGGCTCACAAACAAACCCCTAGTGCACATTGCTTTTTTGCATTACACCTATGTCAAAGGAAAACTACATTTCTGAGGGGAGGGAGATTTTCAAGGAAAGTCTCTACTTTCCTCAAACATTTTTGTTACTTCAACACAAAACAAACAAACAAAAACACCCAACAAGATGATTTATTTTGTATTCTTGGACAATCTACAGCCACAACTATTCATAAACTTTTGTGAGCTTTGGCCTCACTTGAAAATTCTAGGTTTTCCATGCAAAGGTGGGATGGAAAGGAAACCCTTCTTCCAGGTGCTGCTAAACTCACCAGAAGCTTAAGTAGAAAATTTATTGACAGCAAATCCAACTGCAAAAGTGAGACTAGGGAAAATGTGGGCCCACTGCTAACTGGGACAAAGAACATGGAAAAGGCCAAGGTAGTTGATGCCTTCTTTTCCTCTGGCCTTACTGAATATTTGCCTTCAGGAATCCCAGGTCTCTGGGGCCTGTGGGAAAATCCTGAGCAAGGAAGACTTATGCTGGGTGGAGGAGGATCTGGCTAGGCAACATTTAAACAAACAGTGCATGCATAAGTCCAGGGAACCTGATGACATGCACCCACGAAAGCTGAGGGAGCCGGCTGATGTCATTGCAAGCCCACTCTCAATTATGTTTGAAAGGTAATGGCAGTCAGGGGTTATTTCTGAGGACTGGGAAAATCAAACTCAGATCTCATTCCTGTCTTCAAAGAAACGCAAGGAGAAGAATCCTGGGAACTACAGGCCTCACCTTGATCCCCGGGAAAGTGATGGAGAAAATAATCCTGGAAACCAGTTCCAAACATATGAAAGAGAAGAAGGTGGTTAGGAGTAGTCAGCACAGATTTATGAAGGGGAAGTCATGCCTGACCAACCTAATAGCCTTCTGTGATGGGAAGCCTGGCTTGGTGAATGAGGGGAGAGCAGTGGATGTTATTTATCTCAACTGAAGTAAGGCTTTCAGTGCTGTTTCCCATAACAAACTCATAGACAAACGGATGAAATACAGACTGTATATACAATACTTATAGGAGAAGGCCATGAAGAAAAAGTATTCATGCTGCTAGCTGCACTCTTTTTGAGAAAAGTACAGTACTGTCTGCGCCTGCGTAGGCAGGTGCCTTACGACAACTTCAGAGACCACCATGGTACAAAGCTCCCCGTGATGCCCTAGTGTCAAGGCACACAACCCACAATCTATACTCTCTCTGGATCAAACTCTGAGGCCACATAAAGTGGGTCACACAGTAGTGTGCAAATACAGCTTGGGGCAGGCTAAGCAGAGAGCTGCAAAGCCAGACAGATGCGAACACTCTCATTAACCCTCCCAGGAGCACCCAGGCCTGCAGCTCCCAGGGATCCCCTCCTATGCAGCCCTTCGAAAGTGAGGCTTGTAGCAGAAGAGTAACAACAGTGTTTCAGCATTAGCAGTTATTAAAAATAAAACAGGCTGTCTACATAATCACCAAAAATGCCAATTTACAATACTTATTAAAGCTTGCATTCAATGCAAACCGCTCCCATTTTTAACCTGAGACTTATAAGCAGCTTTCTGCAGTTCTGTAGCACTGCCAAAGCCCTGTCTCATTTTTTCTTTTGCTTGCTGTCTCCCTCCCTCTTTCTTCCTCTTCCCACCCACGCATATTTACTCAGAATATGACCTAATTACAGTTTGTGTTTATCTGAAGGACCTGCACTCCACTGCTTCAGTTAAGGGGGTAGTTTGAATTAGGATGGACAAAATATCTTGTTAGAGAGAGGGGAGAAGAGAGATTGTGAGAGTTGTTACAGTAATGAAAGGAATCCACTGGGGAAGGCAACAGAGGAAGAGCAGTATCTTCTTGGGTCTTGAGCCTAAATGGGTGTCATTGCAGGCCTGGAGGATGGCTTATCGTTTTAGCCAAAGTCAGTTTCTCCTCTAACTATTAAACTCAGGGCTGTTTTATTTTCCTGGCCTAATCTTGCTCACACTGAAGTAAGTGGTGATTTCACTGGAAGCAATGCTGTGTCCTTTGTTGCTAGCCATAATGACGGTGTTTGCTCTGCTTCTAGCCAAGACCCTGATGAGACTCCAGAGAAATACTGTTTTCCCCCTAGTCTCATAGAACTAGTTTTACTTTTCTCTTTTTTTAAAGACAATGTGAAAGAAATGAGCAAAGCACAACACCAGAAAGTGGATGAAGGAAAAAAAGAAAAAAAGAAAGAAAGAAAAAAAAAAGAGCCCTGCCTTTGAAAGAAATACTCTGTTTGTGAATCTTTGGCACAAATGAACAAAAGAGAGGAAATGGAAATGGGAGGTTAAGAAGGACAGAGCATCTGATAATGTTGTGATTGCTGTCTTCTTCCCAACATGAATCTTTAGAAGGCCACTAGTCCTGACTACGAATATCTTGGTTTGTGTCAGAGGCTATTCCCACACCCATTGATTTCAGCTGGAGTGTTGCCATTCGATTCCTTGGAACCAGTATCTAACCACCATCATGCACCAAAATCTCCACTGGTTTAGTCTTCATATATAAGGATGAATAAAAATGATCCTGGAAACTATTGGAGCAATTGAGCTGAGTAAAACATGAGCATAATGTGCTGGCTAACGTCTTGTCCAGCAGCTGGCCCACAGCAAGCAGCTAAAGGTCTTCTCCCTTCACTCAGAGGAGTCAGGGCTGCTGCTGTGGTGAGAAGTCTTGGCCATCACCAAATCCTGCAGCAGCTTGGTCGGCAGTCCTCTGGCACCCCCACTAAGGGGGAAATACCTGCATTTGGCCAGAGGGTGATTTGCTCACACAGCTCGATCAGCTACGCACACAAATAACCAAGTAAGCCTGTCTGTGCTGCATTCAGCTTGTTGATTGCTCCCCTCATACAGAACTCTGCACATCTGGGACGGGGTTATCATTACATTTGAAATATTCCTCAGTGCAAGAATCCCAAATGCTTTTTGCCTTATGGAAATTTAAAGAAATGTGAACTACCCAGAAGAATTTCAATTTGGAGTCCTATGGTGCACCAGAAATCTGACTGCACAGAGTTGGAAAAAGTTAAAGAACAATTGGAGAGGATACAACTGAAATCCATCCCTACAGGAAAAGGCAACAGAGACCAATGGGAATAAGTGGGGTTGTGAAGATTAGCATCAGCAAAATATAGAAGTCTTTCAAACACAAGCAGTCTAGGAGATAAGCAGACTGGGGAGAGCTAGTTGTAAAAAAAAAAAAAAAAAAAAAAAAAACCAAAAAAAACCTGGTTTGGGCCACCAAGGGAGGTCTCCAAAGACAGTCAGCAGTTTAATTTTGTTTCTGTCTTCACAAAGGAGGAGGATAGAGAATGCTAATGCATTTCCCCTTGGAACAGCAGCAATACAGTAATGAAACACACAGAAACACTCGCAGAGAGAAGACTGGGTTTGCCCCCCTGGGAGTTCCAAAGAGGGTAAGGGCAGGTGAGCCTCTTGCCTCATCAGCAAAGCTATTCCTAAAGAGATGGAAACATCTAAATGACAGAGATGGCAGTTTACAGGGATATCTGCACAGCCACAATTTGAGATGTATTTCATGTGGTTTGTTAGGCTTACTGTGAAAAGTCTAATCTATGATGTGAGTCAGTATAGCTTTATTGGTGAAGGATGACTTGGCTGTAGAAATCTTGGGAGTTTCCCTACACAGCTGCCATGACAAAATGAAATAAATGTTATGGACAGGAAATAATAAGGACTCAATTCTGCCTTTGCTTACATTTATGCAGTTGAGCTGAAATCAGCAGGCTCACTTGTCTCTCATAAAACATTGTTTTACCCAGTAGACTTTCACTAGCCTTACATGGAGTTACCTCCCCTATACCAATGGATGTGAAAGGAGAATTGTGGTCACTGATCTGTTATGAACATATAAACAAGAGAAGAATTTGGCTGCTGGCCTTTTTGAAGGCATTTTATATTGCACTTTATTAGAAGTCTTGAGTTGAAGACTAAGAAGTAATTCTGCTTTAGGGAGTTCGGTATTTCAGCACACAATTGTTGTCTAAGAAAGTGACATTAGCTGCACCCCAAAGTCTTTCCGGCCAAAAGGGGTAATGCCCAGGTGCCCTCTGTTAGTCAGTTACAGAATTTGCACTGGTGCTGTACAGGCTCTTGAAGTCATCGTCTTTCACCCTCCTGGCTAGGTAGAACCATGAAAAGGCTTGAATTCCAGAAATTGCCACAGATTTCATAAAGGAATACCGTAAATCCTGAGATAACCTCATCTATTATCAAAGACTATTGAGAAGGTTGTAAAGTTATGCATTCTGAATGGTTCAAATAGGAATATCAAATGTGAGGTGTTTGGATTTGCTGACAATGCTAAAACTGCAGGTGTGGAGGCAGAGAAGAAACAGAGCACTTGAGAGCTATTTTGATCTTTCAGGAGAATGAGACAGAAAACTGAAAGCATGGCTTACTGTAAGTCTTGGGGCAATGAGTGAATCTAGAAGGGGATTATTAAATTTATCAACTATACAATATGATGGCTAAGCAAGGAAGATTTAGAAGGCAATAATACAAAAATCCTAGAAGCTGTCTGTCCAGTATATGACAGTTATAAAATCAAGAAATAAGAAGAATGTGGTAAGAAAGAGAGAAAAGAAATCAAGGAAATTCTGTTGTTGCCATGTACAAAGCTCTGATTCACTCTCAGAACGCTGAGCCAAACGCAGTTCCAAGTCACACTGGCACCACTTCTGTGTCCCCATAAGCTCTCAGTGCTATTAACAGCTATAGAATTTGTTCCATTGGTTACTCTGGGGCCTTTTTTTTTTTTTTTTTTTTTCAGAAAGGTTTTTCCAGTAGTGAAGAAGATACTACATAAAACACGTAGGGCAGTTCCATGAATTAGCAATGTTTCTTGTGAGAAAATTTGTAACCATGCAGATACAAATTCTTCTAATAGATCAGAGGTAGAACTAATTGCAAAGTGATTATATTGATTTTTTTTGAGACAAAACAACCATTGAGGAAATGTAAATAATATACCAAACTGCAAAAGCTCACAAACCTCACGGCTTGTCTGAGAACACAGCCTAGAAAAGTGAAAAAGTCTGCAGGAAAATTGAAATGTGAAACTCACAGCAAGGTTTGTTGAAGTTTCCAATAAATCTGTTAGTTTATAGCCCAGCAGGAACAAATAGAACAGCACTATCAGGGAAGCCTGCAGTGCCAGGTGGCACACAGCAGTGCAAGTCACAGGCAGCACTGCCCTGCACAACTCACTCATGGCCATGTCAGCTCCATACTGCAAAACCTCGATCGTTTCTGCCTGGCTTCTGCGTAGGTGTAGCAAGCCAATGTATGTAGTTTTTCACTCTATAACAAATAACCTGCATTGCCTATTCATTACTCATAGACATTCAAATTGCAGTAAATGGTCCTGATATTTCTTTATTTACAGAAAAATGGGTATACACAGCATGTAAATAAAAGCCCAGTGCCACAATGACACATACATAAAAATATAGTGATCTGGGTTTGTTGAAAATTCACAGTCTGGTCAGGAACAATGGCACTATCGTGTTTATTAAAGTAAAAGAGAATAAGTCTCCATACATTTGTTGAATTAGAACTACTCAGTGTTAAGTTCTCTACTCCACTGCTTGGTATGTAAAACCATGCTTTGAGGAGGGAAGGCATGTAAAACCACAGAGCTTTAGAGAAACCAGATGCATGTGTAAAGCAGGAAGTGGAGGAGATATGAAAAATGCCAAAATTTTGTGAAGGAAGGGGAAAGCATACTGTGCCAGCCACACAAAAATAATTAAATAAATAAATGAAAGGGAGGAATAAAGGGGTGGGGATAAATCCAAACTCTTGCTAAGACTCCTGGAATATGGACTTCAATGGCAAGAATTTCATTTAGAACAGAGATGAGTCTTAACACTACAGCACCTAGCGAGTTACCGCTGGTCTGTAAAGACATTTCTCTGCTCTCTCTCAGACTTTACTAAAGGCAAGCTGACTTCTGACAGAGAAAGCCAGTTCCCTGCCTTTGAGGGTTTGTTCTCTACCTGAAAACATTCAGCGGCTGAATATGGCCTCTTTGCCCAGTAACACAGTCCAGCTAGATGCTCTCTCTGCGTTGTCATGTGCCATTTATAGAATACAGGAGACGATGTTTTAGGTCCTAGAAATGCTCGCACATGGAATCACTTTTGATGACCTGAATAAATAATTTTCAAAGCAACCATTGTCCTTCCTCTTTTCCGCACTTTGGCTGGCTGTGGAGAGGTGTTTTAAACAGAAAAGAAAGTACAGTGAACAGTGTGACTTTCCTCAGTCTCAGGAAGGAAGCAGAAGGTGCCGAATTAAACAAACATCTGCCCTGGCCAAATAGCAAACAATGTGTTTGTCTAGTAAACTGAACAAACAGGACTTGGAAGTCAGAGAGAGGGGAGGATGAGCCAGAGGAAGCCAAGATGGCCATTTTGCCAAATGACATTTTTTCATGCTCCAGCAGTCAGTGTTGTAATTACGAGAATCTCTAGGGAACTGGGGAGTCTGAATCTTCATTGCTTTACAGCATTGCCAATAAGATATAAAAATTGCTAACACAGTGAAAGCATTCATATGCAATGGAGTTTGGTATTCCTTTAACCAGCAAAATGTCTATTATGCAAAAGAAAAATTCATTATAGGTTCTTTCATCACACAAATTTCATGCTCATCAAAAGGGCCCGATTAACAATGGCAGGAATTGACATCTGGGTGTTTATCCACAGGCGAGGCACAGGCATTAATAGAGCACACTTTCCTGCTAACACATCTTAACACTGCTGTAAAAAGGCAGCTTTGAGGGTCAGAAGGTCAGTCACTCTTTGTGGGCTTGTAGGAGCTTGGCCAAGGTGACAATAAGAGTAAGAGCATGAGCAAATTGGGCAGGAGACTGTGAGAACACTGAGAAAACCTCCCTGTAGTTGCAGTGGGTTATATATAATTCTTAGATTTGCTGCTAGAAGCCTCTAGATCAGGGACTCCTAGCCGCATATTTTATGCTCGTGTGGGACAGCTAGTCTGTGAAATTATACAGACATGAACAAAAACTAAAAGGTCTACCAAGGGCTACACAATTTGTGTGCTGTCAAGTTTGTGGCTACGACTAGCAAAGGAGACAAGGCTGGAAAGAGTGGTGCCTTACCCTCCCCCCTGCAGAGGTTCCTTCTCCCTTGACCCCTGCTGGATACAGTCAGCGTGAGCACAGGTCACTATAAACCTTCATGTCCTTACACTCATCACCCTTGTTAGACCTTCACATTGCAGCTGGTAGTAAGAGATCATGAACTCAGCAGAGCAGGTTTTTCACCATTGCCAGAACCTAACCGCCCCAGCCAATTGTTTTTTCTTCTTCAAAACCATTTCTATTGTGGGTTACAAGTTCTTCCCTTCTGTCTTCAACTTTGGTGAGAATTTGTACCTCATTTTGTACTTAAGAACTCTACGTGTGGATGTTTAAATCAGTTTTCAGCCCTGAACCTTAGCTCTCAATAAATGATGGCAGGCACTAAACATATGGCTCCCATGTGCAATGTTTTCTGATCCCTGAAGAGTTCCATATAAGGTGTAGTCGGAGACAATAAATTCATTCAGCAACGGCTGGAAGAGCCACCGACCCCACAGACACCGAATGAAAGAGACTAAACTTGGGATTTCCTGCCTTTATTAAAATTTCTCTCCCTGTTTTTTCCCTCGCAATTATTCTTCCATCACGTTTATATTAGAGCATCATTTTTTTCTCAATGTTAAAAGCAAGGCAGGACCAACAACTATTGATCTTCTTGTCCTTCTTCAGCAGACAGGAATATGTGTATTTTATTGAGACAATGAAATTAGTTAACTATCAAAATGTGCATAATTCTTTTCCAAATACTGTAAATGCTAATCACTGTTGTAACCTTCACTGGTAATTGACAATAACTCAACGACTACTTCCTTTGACTTTAATGACTGCAATAGCTTTTGTAATCCTTCTGTTAGTATGCCTCAGTGATTTACATTTATAATATGCAGGGGTATATTTCGCGGCTCCCCTGTTTCAGAAAACCTCCACAGGCACCAAGTGAAGAACAGAATTTGCAAACTGGGGGAAAGAGAAACAGCAGTAGGAACTGGTGGCTGATTTAACATATTCTAGTCACATAGCCTTTGGTGGAGCACACCCAATGCATTGGAACAAAAGGAGAATTTCATTTTGTTTTTGAAATGCTGTTATTACATTCAGGAAATTTGCAAAGGCACCTTGACAGAAAATGATCAAATATCTGAACTTCTAGTGCAACAACATTTACTTAGGAAATGACATTTTAATGCAGAAAGTCAAATTTGCATACTAATTAAAATTTTCCTTTAAAACATTTAGACTTTTTGGCCTTCCCACCTACCCACAGTGACAGAGATTAAAAGATTTTTTTATTAAGTCCTGTCAAACCAAACACACTTTTGTAAAGTGCTACAGTACAAAGTAGCACTTTTAACCTATTTCCTAGTCATTCAGAATTTAGGCAGTTCACATTTCCACACGCTTCTTGATCTCAGAAAGGCAGCTGATGGCAGAGAGACAGGGAAGACTGGGTTTCCTCCCTCTCTAAATTTACACATTGTGGGAAAACAGTTTCATGTACTGCATGCTGGGTAATAAAATAAAAAGACATCACACTTGTAAAACTACACTGGCTCTTTACTAAGAGAAAGAGATTTATAGAGGTGCTGCAAGTTAGAGTAACACTTCAGCTGTCTTCACCTTGTTTGACTTCCAGGCAGGGCTAGAAGGTGATATGGGTAAAGTAGGCAATAAATAGTCTAAGACGGCAGAAGGAGGGTGTTAAAATCCCAGGGCAGGAGGGGAAATAGCCAGGCGGCTCCTTCAGGCTCTGCTCATCCCCAGTAGCCCAGACCTTGGTAGTCAGGAGGAGGAGGGGAGGAGGAGGAGGAGGAAGAGAAGGAGGAGGAAGAATGCTGCCAGCCTGCACCTTTGGTTTGAGGTTGCCTTTTTTTTTTTTTTTTTTTAATCAACCCTTGAAGCAGAATTCCTCCTATAATAATTCCTCGGCCAAGCCCAGTTCTTACTCTGAAATGACCATTTCCATATCTTCTAGTGGAAATAAAAATATTTCAGAAGGATCAAGACAAACTTGTTACACCATTTTTCTGATCTCCTCTTCGTATGTGCTTGTTACCAGCAGTAACTTCCTAAGATGTGGCCTCCCCACAAACCACTGGGATCACTACAAACAGGCAAGCAACGCTGCTAAGCTTCAGTTGTTCTTTGCTCTTTTGTTAAGCCAAGAACTGAAAGCTCTGCTTCTGTTTTTCTTGACAGGGCAACTTCAACGCTCTTCAAAGGCTGTTTTCTTTGAGAGAATTTATATTCATTTTTGTGTGTGATCAGACTTGCCTACTCTCTGCTACGCTGTGTGGCTGAAAGCACATTTATGCCAAGCGGTGGACTGCTGCAGGACAGCCGCTGAGACAGCCGCATGGTGCCGTGTGCCAGGCAGAGCGCTGGTGCTGAACTCAGGGTGTTTGCCAGGGTCCCAGCTCCGGTGCCAACGCCACCCCAAGAAGGGGATGTGTCCACCTGGTCTGTCTTACAGTGCACAAAGGATTTCTTCCTTCTGTAACCAGCAAGCCACTTAGGGACATGTTTTCAGTGCTTGTGCAGTCCTACAGACTACAACAGACACGTGATTGCACTCATGTTTTGCTGGAGAGAGAGAAAGCTTAAGATCTCACCCTACAGTTCCTTCTCTGGTAAAAATGTGTGTGTAACATGTTCCTCTATGAGTTCTGGCATTTTGCAAGCTCTGATGAAATCCTCATAGGACCATTCCAAAGACACCTGAGAGACAGATCCTACAAACACTGAAGGGCTGCAAACACCCAGTTGTTGGAAGCCTTGCCCTAACTCCACCTGAGACCCATTCACATCAGTACAGATTCCAGAAGTGCTAGTGCAGGCTTGCTTCCCCTGACCTTAACAACAAAATTACATTCATGGTCTTATTTCCCACGGACACTTAGGTAACCTTTTACTGCTCTGTGGGATGTCTCTAAGTGAAGGTAAATTGCATTTAGCTTAAGTGCCAGCTTAGGGTTTCCCTGCACAATCCTGTCTTGTGGTGGTACAAAGAGGGCAGCTCCCACCACTTGGAGTTAATTCTATCACTTTGAAGAGCACATATCATCTGTCCCAGGAACACTTAAACTTCTCCTCTTTGTCCCATGCCTTATACCTGGGTTATCCACAGAAAGCATTCTGGACGTGAAATAGTAGTTTCTGATACCACCCCTACCAAAGCATCCCGGCCTTTACATCACCCTCCTGAGTGCATAAATGCCACAAACAGCTGTTCTTGGAGAAAGGGAAATTTCTGCACATCGTATCGCACTTTGGAACTTGCATAAGGAATTCCATAGAAGGAGTTTCAGTGATACAAATGCTTCATTGAAAAATACAACTCTCAAGGCAAGTTCTACCTACAAAACATACTATCACAGTCCACTTTACCTTAATCATGAACCAGTTCTCTGTTGATGCTGTCCTCTTTACTGAAGCACTAGCTCTTAGGCAATAAACCCCTTTTATCCCCCATAACGATGAGCGCTCAATTGCTTTCATTAATGTCTGTTTCTGCAAAGCTCTGAATATTCAATCTAAAGGTACCAATAATCTTCACATCCTGAAAAATGCTCAAAGAGTTTCATTCGAAACCCCTACCCTTTTTTCTTTATTATGATGATGGTGATTCAGAGCTCTGAAAGTGTATTTCAAACACAAACACCAACACCTGCTTTGTTTTTTTCTTTGCACACAGCTCAGAAGCTCATACTGTAATCTTATTCCTTTCCTCCTCCCCTCTCCCAGCTTTATTTCCTCGCTTACAAATTTAACAAAGTAATATTCCCTACTCTTTTGGGACAGTTTTCTATCTGCAGGGTACTGTAACAACTAATTTAACGTAACCTTTTGAAAAATAACATTTTCACATGTTCTTCTTAGGCATCTTCAGCTGCAAGGAGAGAGTGCGCAACAACAGAATCCCAGAGACGAAAACTTAAACCTCTTAATTTTACCTTTTATGAAGAGCCCTCTTTGTCTTTAAAATAGAGACAGAGGAACTTTGCAAATGCTCCTAGTATGCTGGCATTTTATTTCCATGTAGGGTAATGTTTGTAACTTTGCTTTCTCTGTAGGGGACTCAGACACCAAGATCACAGTGGCTGATGATGTCAGTTGCAGCTAGGCATTTACAACCCTTGGGCCTCAAATCTTAATTATATCTGCTACTGTTTACAGCTTATAATTATTGATGTTAATTTACTGAGTGATGTTACACTTCTAGCCTCAAGTTATGTTTTTGGCATGTTAATCCATTTGCACACAGACTATTTATTGCATCTGATCATACAGGCTGCAATTAACGGGGATTTTTCATTTTAATTTCATTTGATTTTGCCATGTTCTACATGATATTTTTTAAAGTAACATGACTATTTCTAGTAATTTTATAAATGCTATTTAAATTATGCATGATGCTTTGACACAAAAGCAAGAGAAAAATACTTTGTCCATCTGCACAGCATAAAGCCACATTTGTATCCTGTTTCAGCAGTGCTAAAACCACCAGAGGGCAGAGAGCGAAAAGCCCGGTAGGTCTTCATGCAGTGCTGTCCCACCTATGGCCTGGAGCTGTGTGAGTCAGCATTAGGTGGGAAATGGAGATATGGAAAGGTTCAGAATAGCACAGGATTGTGCATGTGTCTGGGTTGTATTTCATTTCAACGGAGTGGGTAATGAGCCCCGGTCTTGCTTCATTGCTCACAGTCCACAGCAAACATCACCTCACCCGTCGTCATTTCTTGGCCACATGGCGATGGCTGCAGCAGGCCATGCATGTGGCAGCTTAACGTCATGCATATGACTAGTCTGGACAGCCGTGTGCTTCAGCTTTCACTTGCTGAAACATTTTCCAAGTGAGGATTTATACTGACATAGTTGCGTGGGGCCCCATGCAGCTCCCACCTCTGTGCCAGACCACAAATCACTCTGAAGTGGCCCCCACACCCCCTGCACAACTCCTACATCGTGGCAGTGTTTGGTGCAGGCAGTGAGGAATCGCAGCTCTGGCATGATTTGACTGACACTGCGGTGGAGTTACAGACACTTTCCATGGGAATTAGGTGAATACCTGCCATTTATACCTTTCAAAATTTCTCCCTAAGTGCC